>NW_019154086.1:63014463-63228193 GCF_002288905.1 Enhydra lutris kenyoni | reverse complement strand
ATCTGAAATTCAAATTTTAACTAGACATACTACATTTCTCTGGTAACCTTAAACTAGATCAAAATGAAAGACTCCCCACCTGCTTTTATGGACATTGTGTTTGGAAAGCCTCTCTTTGGCCCTTTGACCATACTTAATAGCACAAAGTGAAGAGTCCTTGGGACCAAGAGAATATAGTCATGTGGAAGCCATGCTTAGCCATTCTAAAATAAAAGATGCTGCAATTCCCTCCAAATATGGATGAAAACCTACTTCTAGGCCTGATTGTGTCTCTTCCTCACATCCTTCTTCCCTATAAGGGACAGCACTGGCAGCATGTCGCCCAGAACATAAGGCACAGCCGAGGGATGGGTCCTTATGGGAATGTAGAAACATCCTGGATGTGCAGATGTCTTTCCACATATATGATCTCCAGATGAGAAATTGGTGACAGTTGGTACGGAAAAGGGAGTAAGAAGACAAAGTTGGTGGGGCAACTTTAAAAGCAAACAAAGGCTTTAAGGACCACTCTCATTGTATTGCCAAGTTCTCCTGAGGGATTCTGAGGAGTGTGAGAAATTTTGAACCAAATCTGATTTCCTGGTTTTTCTAAAGTTACATTTTCTAAGGAAGAAGGAGAGAACATACATTGTTTAACAGCTTTCTAGTTTGATTTTGACATTTCTTTCCCTGAGTTCTGGAAATGTAAGGAGTAGGCCTAGAGAAAGATATCATTTCCATTGTAACCACGTAAAGGAGAAGATGGTCATGTGTCCTTATAAGTTTATAGACATCATGGTGGAATATTGAGGGAGACACTCTCTGTTGTAAAATAGCAATCATAAGTTTGATGAGATCAGATATAATTTTCAAGAAAAAAAGATGGAAAGTATGACTGAAGAAAACTAGTATAATTTTTCAGCTGTTAGTACTGAGAGGACCCAGGTTATGATATTGGATCTTACTTTATAGTGATAATTTAAAACTTCAAATTAGCTTCAGTTAGGTTAAAGAGAGATAGATACATTTATGAAAGGTCAAAGTTTTACCAGGTGATTGTAATAAACAAGAGAAAAGCAAGAAAGTCCAGGGTTTTGGAAGGGACAATTGAAATGGTGTATGATGATATCTAAGCTACTTTTGTGGAATAAGGAAAACAAATTAGGAAAAAGGGGAGTTGGAGTATCAATATGCTAATGGTGCTGCAGAGAAACGTCTCTAATGATTGTTTTTTTTTTATTTTATTTAATTACTTGACAGAGAGAGACACAGCAAGAGAGGGAACACAAGCAGGGGGAGTGGAAGAGGGAGAAGCAGGCTTCCTGCTGAGGAGGGAGCCCAATGTGGCGCTCGATCCCAGGACTCTGGGATCATGACCTGAGCCAAAGGAAGGTGCTTAAAGACTGAGCCACCCAGGCACCCCACTAATGATTGTTTCTTAAGTTTACTTTCATTTTTCCTTTCCAAAAGTCCTATAATTAGCACTGTGGAGTTGAAAGACAGACAATAGCATTCAAGTCATTAACTGCTGATTTTAATTTCATGTTTCAAACATTATATGTGATCATAGGGAAAGCATAATTTATTTGATCCTGTTTCTTCATGTATTAAAATACTACATTAATACTTTTATCATAATATTATTATGAGACATTAATGACACACATATCTAGTGATCAACTGGTACCAAAATGCTGTTTCCCTTTTTCTCTCTCTCTGTGTATATTCACATGTATGTTTGTGTGTATGTGTGTGCGTGTGTGTATGTGTGTGTGTGTGTGTATCTCCAATTGACCTCATTTATTTCACTTATAGGCTATTTATGTATTTGCCTCCCAGAGACTGAAAGTCTCCTTCTTGAGTGTAACATTTGTATTTCAGCCACCTATGAATTTACATCCTCCCCCCTGCAATGCTTCACGGCTATCTTAAATTTGAAATTGACTCATTATTAATTTCTCCCAAATCACTTATATTCCCACAAGCTAAGGTTCAGTTTTATCAAAATTTTGCACTGCCATAAACATGCTACAGCATCATCCCTCCAAGTCTTAACATGTTTTTTCTTTGACTTACTGGTAAACTCAAAACAGTTTGAATGCATTTTTTATAGTACATGGATTCTACCTCTCTCTAAAGTCTCACAGAGAGTTTTATTTAACCCATTTTTACTCTTAAACAGTTTTGAGTTAGCCAGCTCTGCATTGTGCAATTTGATACCTAACCCCAGGTACGCACAGGTTCCTAGGGCTCTAGATAGAGATAGGGCTCCATGTTGCTACTTCACTAAAAAGGATGGATATTTATCAGACAATGCATTAAAAGTCACTTTTTTACATATCAATATTCCTTTTAAACCTAATTTTTTAAGTGGCAGTGGATATGTCTAAGCCATTTACTTTCTAGTAATGATGATGCCAGTGATATCATGATGCTTAAGTAGTAACTTTTTAAATAAATGGGTAAATAAAGAAAAGGATAAAACTCATGTCCTATTTTTTATTATAACTCTTCTGGCAACAGTTTTTCTTGTTTTGTTCCCGGCTTTACGAAATAGTTATACACTCACCTGCCTTGCCCTTGCCAGTAGGCTCAATTCCTGTGAATGCAGAGTTCCCTCTAGGACTTAAGGCACGTGTTAGGTACTGGTTCTTCCATGTCCAGCATATCTTCTACTTCTCACTATGAGCTTTCTTTTATATTTCAAACTTATAAGTTTATCATTTATAAATTTATAACTTATAATTATAAACTTATAAACCTATAAATTTTTAATAGCATTGAATGTATGGTGTGGCAAGGGAAATCCCACACTTTTTCCGTTCACCATCATAAAGGATACTTTCCACTTTCTGTCTTCAGTGGTAGTTGGGCTAGGTAGAAAATTATAAGCTCAAAGCTACTTTGTCACCATAGGTTAGTCTTCTTCTTCCTCTGACATTTGGGGCTACTGATGACAAATTCACTGTCAACTTTAATATTTTTTCCAAGAATCTGATTTTCTTCTGGTTTAGCTATTTTTTCTCTTTTATACATTATTTTTTAAAACACAATGATATAGCTAGGTATAGAGATTTTTTTTTCCTCATTCCAATCCTTCTTGGCATTTATTGAGATGTTAACCTCGTAACTCAAGCTGTTCTCTACATCTGGAAAATTCTCAGTCATTACCTCTTCAAACAGTATCCTTCTATCGTTTTCTTTCTTCACTAATTTTTAAGTTATTAGTCACATGTTGAACTTTATGGGTCTATCCTCTATTCTTTAAATTTTATTTTATATTTTTCAACTCATCTGGTACTTTTCAATAATGTAATCTTTTACTTTACTATTCTGCTCTTCAACTGAGTATATGGTATATAATCCTTTAAGAAAAACATTGACTCCAGAGCTAGAATTTCTACCTATAAAACAATCAACAACTTACCTAAATTCTCTGTGTTTCAGTTTCTTCCTTTTAAAATGAAAGGAATTATAGTACCTACTTTGTGGCATTATTTTGAGTTAATATTTATCAAATATTTATACATACATATTCCCTTCCTTTCTTCTATGTATGTACATAGTCTAGACTTTCAACTTCTCATAACTGGATTATTCTGATTGTTTTCCATTGCATCCCTTGGTGGAAAAAAGGAATTCCCTCTAAAATTCACCTTCATCATATATATTATTGCCACAACATGTTATTAATTTTGCACATAATCCATCTATGTGCCAGATTTAAAAAAGAAATCCAGGACTAAGTTATTTTCTCACAATAAAGTTTACATGTGTCAGGGAGGACCCTCCATTAACTAGACTTATTTCTACTGATTTATATTTTCCTTATATCTCCACCCAACACTTCACTTAGATGAGTGTTTCTACTCAAGTCCAACAAACATGTCATACACCATGTTTTTCTTATTCATTAATTCAATCATTTAATTATGTATGTAACCACTATTTATGACTACATATTTAATTAAATCTGTTGTACACACAAAAATGAGTAAGTCATGATTTTTGCTGTATTCTGAAGTCAAAGAAATATGAAACCATGTAAATAATTTTACTACAAAGTGATATGTACTGTAATGAAGGTTTTATAACTCTGCCTATACTCTAAAACAAGCTTACATTTCTTTTTAATAATGAATTTTTTTATACATACAAAAAGTACAGATAGTGATATAACAAATGCACTTTTAACTACCACTTTGAATTAGCAAGTGTTAATATTATGGTATATGTGTTTCAGATCTTATCATTCTATAATCAAATTAGTTTGGTCTATTTATCTAGTCATTAGAAATAGCCACCATTATAATTCACAAAGACATTTTTTTTTACATGTGCTATTGCAAGATATGGAAGAACATATTCATAATTTAGCCAATTCCCTATAGTACAGCTGAGTCCAAGTGTAAGTAATAATGACATTTTTTTTAAGATTTTATTTTTTTTAAAGATTTTATTTATTTATTTGACAGACAGAGATCACAAGTAGGCAGAGAGGCAGGCAGAGAGAGGAGGAAGCAGGCTCCCCGCTGAGCAGAGAACCTGATGTGGGGCTCGATCCCAGGACCCTGGGATCATGACCTGAGCCGAAGGCAGAGGCTTTATTTAACCCACTGAGCCACCGAGGCGCCCCAATAATGATATTTTTTGTAAATGTTTGGTAATAGCTAAGACCATACAAATAATCTCCTTTAGGTTGGTTCTGACTCTTCTATAGCTAAGAAATTTCCAAGGTTAAATGGCTCCTTATGTATACTTCATCTTCTAATCTTCTAAGACCTGTTACATTTCTTTTTTTCTCAATAATTAAACCCTACCAGAATGACTGATATAACGAATTTATTTCCTTCAGAAGAGAATTCCTTTTCTCTCTCCCAATAATGTATTCTGCCTCCAATGAGCCTGACATAAGGCTTAACTATTAAATAATAAAATCATATGTGCCTGGGATTTGGGATGATTCAATTTCAAATAAAATCATATTGGTTTTTCACGATCTTTTCTTTAGTAAAATATGAAATAAAGATTAAGCCTTAATATCCTACCTGTTCTTAGTTCAGTGTTTTGTTTTGTTTTTACCAATATCCTCTTAGCAATTTTCTGATCCCAAAACACAAACTCTAGACACCTACATCCATGCATTTGCATATATTAAAATGGTGGAAACCATAAAAATAAAACAACAGAAGGGAGGGGGATAGGAAGATGGGGTAACTGGGTGATGGGTATTGAGGGCACGTGCTATGACAAGCACTGGGTGTTATCTACAACTAATGAATCATTGAACACTACATCAAAAGGTAATGATATAGTATATATTGACTAACTGAACATAATAATAATAATAAAATGTAGCAGCAGCCAAAAAGCCAGTTTTGTGGAAAAAATAAATATATAAATAAAGCAATACATTTTAGGCAAAGTACCCTCAAAATCAAAATCTGGTATAAGTTTATTTCCCAAATAGAATATTGAATTACTCAATCTAAAGCATTCATATTTACTAGGTTGAACCATATGAAATTAAGATATGTATTTTCAATTTATTTTTCTCTTAATGTAAATGTGATGGTAGTTAGTCAGTTTGACTGGACTAAGGGATGCCCAGATTAAAAATTATTTCTGGATATGTGGGTAAGGATGTTTCCAGATGAGGTTAGTATGAGAATCAGTGGACTCAATAAAGTAAATTGCCCTTTCCAATATGGTGAGCATCATCTAATCTGTTGAGGACCAGAATAGAACAAAATGGTGGAGGAAGGAGAAATTCACACCTTTTGCTTCTTGCCTTACTGCTGAGTTGGAACATTGGTCTCCTCCTGACCTTTAACTGAGATTTAGACCATCAGCAATCTTGGTTTTCAGGACTTAGAATTTAGACAGGAATTATACCATTAGCTTTCCTGGGTCTACAGCTTGCAGAATATATTATATATTTATTATAATATATAATATTACATCTCTCTCTCTCTATCTCTCTCTCTCCCATCCCTATTAGTTCTGTTTTTTCTGGAGAACCTTGACTAATATAATGGCCAAATAAGACCATTTTCATATGGTTTAATCTAAGAGTTGGATTGCTTCATTGTATTCAAGGCTTTCTTGAGAACAAAGGTTTGAAAGATATTTCCCTTTCTGAAAAAAATATTGGGGAATAAATCTACAACAAAATTAATATATATCATCTACCGTAAAACACAGAGTATATGTTTAATATTTTGAATGAATTATTTTATAGTCTTAAAACCTAAATTATGTCTTATAAGCATTCTGTTATAGACAAATGTATAGGATATTATAGGAAAAGTACACCCCAAGGTATAACAATGATAGAATATAGTTAAAATATGTAAATATATATATATATGCTTAAAAGCACCTATGTGGATAAAATAAAACTGAAATCCAATATAATAAACAGAGACTAAAGCCATAAATGTAGGATTTCTAGGGTAAGGATTTAAAACTGAATGTTTTGAATGAAAGCACCCAAGACATACTGCATATATGAAACTGCATATATGAAAAAACATATATATAATGTACCAGGCACATATTATGTAAAATAAATTTATACAGTCACATTAATATATGAAAACTTGAATGTAATACAGAAGATAGCAATATAATAAAGAAAAAGGGACAAACATGTTAAGATTATAAATTCATAAACAAAATAATCACTAACCTAAGGAACTTAACAATAAAAACTTGATAGATACAAAGCAGAAATGATATAATTATACAGAAAAAAATTTAAAATTCATGAGCACTGTTGACACTTTTAACGTGCTAGTCTCAGAAGCATTTATGCTTCAAGAAGACCAAATTTTGAAATGAGTTTGAGTGCTCTCTTCGGCAGCACATATACTAAAATTGAAATGAGCTTGAGATATATGGAAATCATCATTAATAATTCTATAGTAAGTAAAATATATTAAGAATTTATGCTGCAGCAAGTACAGATCAACAAAATCATTTTTAAAGATTAATTGTTTAGGTATACTTATCAAAAGACTGATAAGGAGCAAAATAGAATATGCAAGTAAAAAACCCAGAAATCAATGAACACACATAATATAAGAAACAAAACCTTAAAATCATTGCAATATAATGTAGATAACTGTGCCACTCATTCTGAAAGTGTAGACTAAATGACCAATTATTGAAGAAAAATGCATTTTCAAATTGTTTAGGAAGAAAAAAAAAACATGAATTTAGGAATGACCATAACAATTATGAAATGGCTATTAAAATTAGAAAAAAAAGGTCCTTCTAACTCTTGTGAGAGATTCCAAACTCAAATTATTTTACCCAAATTTTATGAAAATCCAAACATCTTAATCAATGTAAAATAACTGAGATATGTATGCACCTCATCTTATTATTTCTGAATTAATAGTGGTTCGAATGGTATCCTTCCAAAATCCCATGACCACTTGGAACCTTAGAAGGTGGACCTATTTGGAAACAGGGTCTTTGTAGATGTAATTCGGTAATATTAAGTCATATTGGATTGTGTCTTTTGTTTGTTTTTTGTTTTTTTTTTAAGATTTTATTTATTTATTTGACAGATGGAGATCACAAGTAGGCAGAGAAGCAGGCAGAGAGAGAATAGAAAGCAGGCTCCCTGCTGAGCAGAGAGCCCAACACGGGGCTTCGATCCCAGGACCCTGGGATCACGACCAGAGCCAAAGGCAGAGGCCTTAACCCACTGAACCACCCAGGCACCCCGGCTAGTGTCTTTATAAAAGGAGAGGGACATTCAGGACAGAGCCAGCACAGACACACAGAGGGAAGAAGGCGATAGGGTGATGGAGGCAGAGATTGGAGTGGTGCAGCTACACACCATGAGCATAGGATTGCCAGCAACCACCAGAAGCTAGGAAGGGAGCAAAAGGATTTTTTTCCAAGATTCTTTAGAGGAAACATGTCTGTGCTCACACCTTGATTCTAGATTTCAACCTCTAGAAGTGTAATGGAATACATTTCTGATGTTTTAAGCCACCCTGATTATGGTAATGTTTTTATGGCAGCCATGGGAAACAAGTAAGTGATGGGAGCAAAGCTATGATTCTAAACCAAGGTAAGGATAAAATGAAAAAAAAAATTATGCCAATCATACTTATGTTCCTAGATTTAAAAATATTTCTGAAGAATCAGTTGATGCTAGAACAATGTGTATGTTAGGAGTGCCAACCCCCAGACACATGATAGAAAATCCTCACATAACTTTTGACTCCCCAGGCACTTAACTACTAATTGCCTACTGTTGACCAGAAGGCTTACTAATGTAACAGAAAGGGTCAATGAATACACATTTTGTATGTTATATGTATTATATACTGTGTTCTTACACAAAGTAAGCTACAGAAATGTTATTAAGAAAATCAATCATAGAGAAGAACAAATACAATTACAGTACTGTACTGTATTTATCAAAAAAAAAAAAAGGCATATGAAGTGGACCCTTGCATCCAAACCCACATTGTACAAGAGTTAACTGTATTAACAAATTGAGTCCATCATGTATTTGAAAACTTTATGACCAAATGGAAATGAGGTAAAAACTTAATCAACAAATATTGGCTACCACAAAGACAGACTGAGGGACAAAAATTGAAGTGGTAATCTCAACAGTTGTGGAGGAACAATTCCTTAAAATCCAACATTTATTTATAATTTTAAAAAGCAAATCTTTAGCAAAATAAAATTAGAAGAAAAATTGTTAGCCACATAAAGCATAACTACCAAAAACTCACAGCATAATAATTAAAGATTTAAGTATATTGTCAATAATTCCAGGAACAAATCAAGAAAGCTTTCACATCACAATCATTTAACACTAAATGCTATGGACAATGCAAGATGTCTACAAAAGAAATAAGAACTATATAAACTGAGGTAGGGGGGAACACAAAGTTGTCTTATTTGCAAAGAACAGAATTGTCTAAGGAGCAAATTGTCTCTCACAATGTCCTCTCAGGAAATCAAAGAAAACCTATTTGTAACATTAAAACATTAAGCAGAATTGCTGAATATAAATTGAAAGCACAAAAATTAGTATCATTCATATAAAAAGAACATGCAAAATGGGATATTTTTAAAGGATACCATTAATAATAGTCAGAAAGAAACCTTTTCAGAGTTTCTTGGAATAAACTAAAGAGATGCCTGAATGGCTCACTCAGAATAAACTACAGAAATCTGTCAGAACCTATTGAATATTGTAAAAAATATTGTCCACAGACATAGAAGAACACCTAAATATTGAGAGATACTAGACTCACACATATAAGAAAGTACAATATTATAAAATGTCATAGTGCTTTACAGCCATGATAAAAACCACTATAATTTCAATTATAATCATCAGTATTTTTTCATAGAAATCAAGAAATCATTTTAAGTTAATATACAAGTATAAAGATATAATTCCTAAGAAAAGAAGAGCAGGACAGGCAAACTGTTCTTATCATATATAACCACGTTTGTAACACTATACAGTTTAAAAAATAATGGTTACTAGTACAGAATTAGATATGTAGATCAAGAGAACAGAACAGAAAAGAACATCTAGAAAGAGACATAAATGTTTAGAAACATAATTAAAAAAAACCCTATAAACAAAATTAAAAGACACAGAGTAGAAGATATTTGTAACCCTAAAACTGAGAAAATGGTAAAAACCAGACTATACCAAGAGGAAAAGAATAAATAAACATTTATTGAAGATAACCTATTTTCGAACAGTACGTATATGAAAATATGTTCAATCTAACAAAGAAAGGCAGATTAAAATAACTCATTCACACCTAAAAAGACAAAAATTAAATTTCTCATAGCAATAATATAGAAAGATTGAAGGAAATTGGGCTTTGCATACACCTGTTGTAATATAAACGTCTAGAATTTTTTTGGAAAACATTTTTGTCAAATTAAAAAAATATACATTTAAAATATATTTAGGGTCACCTGGGTAGCTCAGCCAGTCATGTGGCTAACTCCTCATTTCAGTTTGGGTCATGATCTCAGGGTCCTGGGATGGGGACCTGCATCCGGCTCTGCACTCAGTGGGGAGTTTGCTTAAGGATTCTCTCTCCCCCTCTGCCCCTCCTCCCTCTATCTCTCTAAAATAAATAAATCTTCATACATATATATATATACATATGTCTGTACATATATATATATATATATATATATATATATATATATATACACACACACACACATACACACATACACACTTTATTTATCCATTTGTCAGAGAGAGAGAGAGAGAGAGGGAGAGAAAGCATACACAGTGGGAGCAGCAGACAGAGGGAGAAGCAGACTTCCAAAAGAGCAGGGAGCCTGATGCTAGACTTGATCCCAGGACCTGGGGATCATGACCTGAACCAAAGGCAGACGTTTAACCGACTGAGCCAGCCAGGCATCCCTAAAATAAGTAAATAAGTCTTCAAAAAAAATTTATCTGGTAATTTTACTTCTAGGAAGAAATTTTCTTTTTTATATATTTACTTATTCATTTTCATTTATATGCAATTTAGTTAATATACACTGCATTATTAGTTTCAGGGGTAGAATTTAGTGATTCTGCAGTTGCATATAACACCAAGGGATCATTCCATCAAGTGCCCTCCTTAATGCACATCACTCAATTATCCCAATTATCCCATTCCATCCCTCCCCTTCAGCAACCCTCAGTTTGTTTCCTAGAGTTAAGAGTCTTTTACGGTTTGCTTCTCTCTCTGTTTTCATCTTATTTTATTTTTCCTTCCCTTCCCCAATGTTCATCTGTTTTGCTTCTTGAATTCCACATATGAGTGATACCACATGGTATTTGTCTTTCTCTGACTGATTTATTTTGCTTAGCATAATACCCTCTAGTTCCATCCACATCATTGCAAATGGCAAGATTTCATTCTTTTTGATGGGTGAGTTAGTATTCCATTGTATATATATGCCACATCTTCTTTACCCATTCATCTGTAAATGGACATCTGGGCTCTTTTGGTATTTTGACTATTGTGGACATTGCTGCTATAAACATTGGGGTGCATGTGCCCCTTCAAGTCACTAGGTTTGTAAGGGAGACATTTTCATATGTGGAAATGTGCATGTGTTAATATCAGAATCAATCTTAGAATATAAAACTAAATATATGGAAATGATGGAATACATATTACATGACAGTTAAAATGAATGCACTGTATTTAAATAGATTGTATATTTATGTATTAAAGATATACATGTGTGTGTGTGTGTGTGTGTGTGTATTTAAAGATTTTACTTATTTATTTGACAGACAGACACACAGTAAGAGAAGGAACATAAGCAGGGCGTGTGGGAGAAGGAGAAGCAGGCTTCCTGCAGAGCAGGGAGCCCAATACGGGGCCCCATTTCACAACCGTGGGATCATTGACCTGAGCCAGAGGCAGACGCTTAACAACTGAGCCATCCAGGTGTCCCAAAGAAGATGTATTTTTAAACTCAGTATGTTGAATGAGTAAAGGGCATTGAAGAACAATGCACACAATTTGATATGTATGTAAATTTTAAAGTGATAATATTTTATAAGTTTTACATATATATCTCATAGAAAAAACGTATCAAACGTGGATTAAACATGTAATTCCACTTGACAGTAATGGTTTCTCCCAGTGAAGGAAAAGGTTATAGGATTGTATTGAAGAGAAGTAAGGGAAAAGTTAAGTTGAATTCCTATATAAATTCAAAAAGTATTCTCAAGTTGTTTTTTTTATGTTCTTTCCTCTCTATAGATATTTTTAATTTTTTTTCATATTACACTTTTTGTTTTTTTATATGCTTTTAAAGTTTTCTCTAATTTATCTGATTTTAAACATATTTCCCTCAGTTGACTCTTCATTTGATACTGTGACACATTTATATTTTTTATCATCTCTCTTTGATTTCATTTTAATTTTCTCCTGTGAGTTTTTCAATCTCCTTGAGTATACACAGTTAATGTTATTGAATTCTCTTTTCTGTTTTCTTTTAGGTTTTTTAATTTAAGTCTTTATTGAATTTCATCTTAAAATATCAGGAGAGAAAAATAAAACCTGGGATAATTTTCAAATTAGTCACACACCAGGGCTTACATTCATAAACTTTGAGAAAAAATGATTATAAATCATTTAAGTTATATCCTAAAGAAATAGAAAGTATATAAAATGGATAATGTAAATGTCCCTTACAATAAGAAGTGAGATACTTGATTGAAGTTTACTCTTCCTTGGCACAGTTGTATATAATCCAGATCCCTATAGACTACTTTTTTCCAAAATCTTCATATATAAATTAGGACATTCCTTTATGTAGTGCAATAGAAATATAAAGGCTCCCAAATTATATTCTATTGACTAATTTACATTTTTATTTTGAATAATCCTAGGAATATACTTTTTTCATAAATTTCAAGGTAATTATACACAATCCTTTTCCTGAATTGTTTTGTTTTGTTTTGTTTTTTTAAGCCATGGATTTATTTCCTGTGTCCAAATATCTGCATGACATCTTTCTCTTACTCACTGCATTGAAAACTGTAGCATAAAAGTAAAAACTATATATTTTTGATGATTCAGGATATATTTCTTCTCAATATGACTGATTTTAGTATATTTTCAAAGTGTATGTTTTAGTGTAATTTCAAAGAATATGATTAACTCATTAAACATACTATCAATAAAACAGAGCCATTATTTAATCTTGGGTTCTGGCAAAACATCAAATTAATTAACTACTTAAGCCACAAATCAAATAAAGCTACCAGTCCTTTGTTTTCATTACTGAAATTTCTTCAAAACTTTTATGAAAATCCCTCGCACTTTCCCATTTAGGCTCCTGTTTTGTTTTGTTTTGTTTTTTTCAAATTTCCTTTAAAACATAAAGGTGCTCTCTTGGCTTTTCTCCCTCTATTTTTCTGGAATGTCCCCTAAAATAAAATCTAGGGTATTATTTCAGAACAGAAATTATAGTACTCTCTCAAAATAATTCTGCTGTATCTTAATTTTACATGAATCCATATGCTTTCCACAATACACCTATGCTAAGCACGTCACATAACATTGAGACACATGATATCTACATGACTCAAATATAGATTTGTTTCTTTGAAGAAGATGTTCTTTAATGTTGTATCCTAGTCAGAAACACCATTACCCTAGCTCTAGGTGATACCTATGAAATTCTACTCATCTTCTCACTTTAAAATTTGCCCTTCTCTCCAGCATTCACAAGTAATAATCTTGATTCCTATTATCTGGTTTTACTACTAAAAATAGTCTTTCTTCTATGGCATGCATGTCGTATGTCTTACCTTTCTACTCAAATACATGTTTCTAATCTTCACACTACATAATCCATAATTTATAAGGAGCTCACTTTTTTGATACCAGAATCCATGGAATCCAATGTTATTTATGATATCATCTAACACACAATTTATGCATTTTCCTTTCTAAAAGCATCAATCAGAGAAGAGATAAAAATACTATAAAGGTTTCAAAGATTTTTGATCCATAAGGAAGACTTTAAAGTTTGGCTTGTCATTGATTTCTATACAAATCAACAAAACACTGGTTGTGTTCTATAAGGGTGATGAACCTGTAGTCCTTTAGCCTTGTGTTTCTGATGTATAGTCTCCACAATACTGGCAGACCTGTCTTTCTAAAACAGAAGTTTTATTGTGCCAGTGCTTATAAAGACATGCATATGGCAACAAAATATTTCAAATATCTATCTTATTTTTCCTCTTATTTTATGCTTATTTTTTTTTTACCAGTTTACCTAGACTGGTATTTTTGTAATCATAAATTGTGCTTACTCTAAGTTGTATATCCCTCTTAGAACACTCTAATTACTTCTAAAATTCTGTGGTCCTTGAATATTCAATATGTCATTTCAGGATCTCAAGTATTTCTTTATATGATTTTAGGATGTATTCTTAAAGGCATCCCTAAAGTACCACATAGAAATTAAGTCAAATATTGTCAAATTATAGGTTCCGGTCATGGCCACAGTTAATTCACTCTATGTATAAAATAGTGTCATCAATGAAAATTCTCTCCATAGAGAACAGTAAGACAGTTCTATTTCTGTCAAGATCTCTTTTTTTGTGACTAGCACAGAGTACTGTTGAACAGAGAACCAAATTAATGAATGGAGTGGAATGGAGTGAATAATGGGAGGGTGTGAAGTACATGACATGATATTTCTTTCTGCAAAAACCCCAATTCACTTGCTACAAGAAGATGTTCATTTACTTTGTATCATTCTGACCACGCAGAATTTTCCAGCTTTCTCTTCTTTCTCTGTCTTTGGTTCCTTTTTTTTCAAACTTCGTGATATAAAGAAAAAAATAATTAAAATGATGCAAGTGACTTCAAGCTTTCATGGTTCATGTCTGTGATTAAAATATGGCACAGAGCCTACATAAGGAGTAGCAGAAGTATACAACATTGGGATGATAAAGCTCAGCTGCGGAAGGCCAGGTAATGCTTCACAGAGAAAGGTATCATCAAGACATTCCCAGGCAGTTCTGAAAGAGGAGATATTCAATGTGGACCAAAAGAGCATGTGCAATGGACTGGAAGGGGGACTCATTCAGTGACTACATCAGTTCTGAACTGCTAGAACCGAAGACGGCAGTTACGAAATAAGGGGAGGATAGGCTCCAGGATGATAGTGTGCCAGCTCATAAAGAAATGAAAGAGATTCAGTGTTACTTTATAGGTAATTAGGTAATTTTCCAAGCATGGAGTGACATTATTAGCTTTATATTTTAGAAGATAACTCAAGGAGAAGTACACAAAGCTTGAACACAGTGGGGTAATTGAAACCAGCTGACTAAATTTTGAGAACTGTGTATAAATGCAAGAGGACACTGAGAAGAAAGCATAGATATTGTGATGTGTTTTATCTATAAACACGTAAGTGGTAGTTTTACTAATAACTTCAAAATAAAAAAAGAAGCAAAAATTAGATTACATTTTATCTCCTCTATTTTATCCCCTCTACATGTGATGTTTATAGTAAAGCATAAACAGCTTCTAAATTTTTTCTTGATTCCCTATACATTTACATTATCTCCAGTAGGTTACTAAAATTATTTCTTACTATAGTTAACCCCCATCGACTTCATACAATTCATCAACTGACTGTTGGAAAATACTTCATTTGTTTGAAAGTCACATTTCCAGCTTTTTTTTTGTTGTTGTTTTTATTAAGAACCAAAATCAATAAATGCATTTAGGAATTTAAGAGCCAAAGAAGACATGAAATCTGTGGGCCCTGGAATAAGATTAGTGTGTGAGTCTTATGTGCTTGCAAAGATAAATATATGGCATAAGCTCATACCCTCCTACGGAATGGACACATAGTGTTCTCAGGTAGATTTCTGATAGCCAAGTTCTCAGCCTTGCTGAGACTTGAGGATACAAATTACTACCTGATTTCTCTCCTCACCCAAATTTGAAATTAAATGAGGAATCATACCCAGAGAGATAAACCCTAGAGTAACATAAATGTGTAGCCATTTGTCCTGGCATTTGTCTCCAGAAGTAAACTTACTCTCCCAGTCTCAGATGAAAGTTTTTGCTGGTCTTGAGCCTATCCCCTAAGAGCTTACTACTCATAGAAATGGAGAGGTTGGCTTAGCCTGGACAATATACTCCAAAGGAATGAAATCAAGAGACTGAGTAGTACATGCTCAGTTCCTTCTCCAAGCCCTTCTTCATTAGGAAGGGATGAGTGAGATGGGGGAGCAGGAAGAACTACTCATGTTTGAAACTTTGAGGAGTAGAAGATATGTATGCCCCTTCCTATCTGGTGATTTTCAATCAGGTTTAAACTCTATCCCCCCAGAGAAACTCAGATATATGCAAGAGCAACCTAGGTTTGTCATTTGACTGGGAGATGCTATGGCATTTGTTTTCTGAATCAAGAAATGTTGCACACCTTCCCACATGCAGTAAAAAATGACAAAATTAAAACCTATTCTGACCAAAATGCTAAGTTCCATTGAGAAACAACACTGGAACCTAACTCTGAAGGGTCTGTTAGGCCTCATTAGAGACCATAAACTTCTTGGTTATTTCCTTAACAAAATATTAGGTATATTACATCAAATATTTTCCTATATTTGTCATGTTTCAGCTCTCTTCTGTAAACTAGACATGTTATTGGAGATATCAAAGAATCTTACAATCTATTTATTTAGAAGTGTCCATATTCTGTATCTATAATTAGGGTCATTTCAGGTACGTAAGATGATTCAGAAATGTGCTTCTGAGATGTGGAAGTTTTAAACATGAGCTAAATGAGGTACAATATAAAATCTAAAGGAATGAAAAGGACAAACTCCTAAATTGGATATGATTATACTGAACATTGTATAGTCACTTTAAACACCCAGCCCATCAGTGGGAATCAGAATAAGTATTTTGGAATTCTCTGTGATCAATTCTACTATCCAAATGACTAAAATAAGGTTGTGCTATGTATCTATTATTAAACTTGTATCAAGCAGGGATAATTAGCTGTTTTGAATGTAGTAATAATTTTTAAATCCTCTTATGAATTAATCTCCTCTAATGGATACAGCTAAAATAGTCAGATAAGCTGAATTAACTGTTCTTTTCTATTACTCTTATTTTGTTAAGCTTTCCACTGCATTTGAGCACTTGCTTCTTTTTTGACTTTAAACTGATCCCTATTTTAAATGCTTTCTGAGACTGGAGAAGAGTTCTTTACTCTCTATACAAACTTTAAAAATATTTCCTACTCTTGTGTTTCACAGTTCCATTGATTTTGACTTCAGAAATGTAATTTAAGGTAATTTTAAAGTGACCTGAAATAAAAATGCCTAACATTTAGGATTTGGACTGAGAATAACATATATTTGGGAAGTTAGAAATTATTTTTAATTTGATAGATAACAGCAACAGAGGAATCTGAAATAACTTTAGCAATTTACTTACAGAGGGTAACACAGTCAAGAAAACATCTTTACAGGTTAATTAGAAAGCTCACTAGTCAGCAAATGAAAGCACATATCAAAGGCATCAATGAAAAAGGAAGAAAATAATTAAAAGGTAAAAGGATGAAAGATGTGAAGATAAATATACATATATAGAGTTTAAAAATCTCTTAATAAAGTTAGCAATAATATATGAATTTATAATAAAAATTTAATTATCTGGAAAAGAACATTAAAATTTCTATAATTTTACATATTTGATCTTCATTTCAATATCTTCATTTTTTTCTCTAACTCATTTTAATTTCATATAACAAAAATGTAACAAAATAGTAATAAAATAAAAATTAGTTTTACAACTATATAATATATATGCATGTGTGTGTATCATATCATTAAATTCACCATATTGTAGACAGAAAATGGATAATTTTTTTTAAGATTCCTTCATTTTAGAGGGAGAGCATGGGGTGGGGGGAAGGGCAGAGGGAGAGGGAGAGAGAGAATTTCAAGCAGGCTCCATGCTGAGTGCGAGCAGACACAAGGTTCAATCTTACAACCTGAGATCATGACCGACCCAAAATCAAGACTCTGATACTTAACCGACTTAGCCACCCAGGCACCCCTAGAAAACTGATAATTCTGAAATGATAAACATTTTGATAAATTGTAGACAAGTGTCAACAGGAAAACTAGTATTTGAAAGTCTAATGCAATTTCTCCTATTTAAAGATTTCTTGATTTACTCTTAGGATATAAAGTTTCAATTCATCAGAGTCTGATGAATTAATTGGTTAAGATAAATTTTGTTAGACTCAAGAATAATACTATGGATAACGCAAGCCCCATATTTATATATACCCCTATATACATATATTTAAATATCTAAATTAAAGAATTCAAGATAGCATCAAATTACCCATCAAAATAATCTTCTAAATATAGTATTATCAAATGCATCTAAGAATATGATCAAATATTTGCAATCAATGCCCACTCTCTCTTTGAACTAACCTCCCATTAATTGCCTATAGAACCTGTCCCCTGCAGGGGGTAAGCAACCACTTGACTATTCTGCCACAGTGTTTACATTTGTTATTGCACTTAGCCTTGCATTTGAGGAATATAACAGCCTCATTTTTACCTTTGTAGCTATTCTAAAATCATTACTAGAAATGATAACAGATATTTACGTTTCCACAGTCATAACAGTAGTTACTCATATCGAGTCAGTTTTTGTACTAAAAAAAAAAAGAGAAAAATATAATTCAATATAAGTTTCTACAACCAGAAAATTAGAAAGAAAGCGGCACCATTTTTATAAAAATAAACCTGTTTTTGCAATTTAACCTTCTGTGATACAGCACAAAGTGTGAAAGACTTGAGGAGCAGTAATGGATTTAATCTATCTAGAGGTGCTGGTTTTGGCTTTCTTAAACCAGACACCTCTAAGAAATCTACCAGTTGAATACCATTGAAGCAGTCACTGACAGCCAAGCTCTGCTGATATATTGGGACAGCTGGTCCATCTGGATGTTCTTAAGCTAGCTTCAGCCTTCTCAGTTTTTTGTTGTTTTTTTTTTTTCCCCTCAATTTTTTAACTAGGTGTCTTTTTACTTATGTGAGTGAGTTAGGGTAATTCTTATACATTCAGATTTTCTGTATTTTCACACATGGGGATGTATGTTTTCATCACATAATTTCAAAGGTATCTATTTATTCCATAACCACAGAAAATTATATTCACTGTATAAGTCCACAGCCCTACCATGGTCTTTTTTTTTCTTTTTAAGATTTTATTTATTTATTTGACAGAGATCACAAGTAGGCAAAGAGAGAGGGAGAAGCAGGCTCCCCGCTGAGCAGAGAGCCCGATGTGGGGCTCGATCCCAGGACCCTGGGATCATGACCTGAGCCGAAGGCAGAGGCTTTAACCCACTGAGCCACCCAGTTGCCCCCCCCCTACTATGATCTTAAAGCTCCCCAAATCTGCTCTATGTTTCCAACAAAATCAGTATAACTCCAAGTGTCTTGTGACTTACCACTTTGATATAGCTCAGATCCCAAGAGAATAACTGAAAACCCTTCTGGAGATGCCAGTGATTATGCACATGTGAACACTAAAATTTCTATTAAAGAACTCTGTGATTTTTGGAGAGGTTATTAGATTTAACATACACACATTCTTTAATTGTATCATATGTCTTTAGCTGTTGCTTTGTCACAGGGCTTGAAGGGAGTTAGGTTAGATAAGAGAATCCACTGGGACCAGGGCTATTCAGACTATTCTCTGTTTATTACCAGCCCACATTACATAGGTACAGAAAAAGTTAAAGCAGTACTTAACATATTGTTCAACAGGTTGCTGAGCAGCTTGGGTGTTCTAAAACTTGGTGGTGGGTTTATGAGGTGAGGGGAGAATGGTAACAGTGGGTATAAAAATGTACCAAGAAGGATCCTTGTTAATAGAACTTTTCTGAATCTTGACTGCATGGTGTTCACACAAATCTACACATGTGATAAAATTATGCAGAACTAAATACACACACCCAAATGGTTCACGTAAAACATAAAATCTTAGTAAGATTGATGGACTGTACCAATGTCAATTCTTTGATAAGACTTTACAATTTGAGGATGTTTGTACCTGGTTACTCTGCATTATTTCCTCAAGTATATGTGAATCTAAAATTACTAAAGAGGTAGGGCACCTGGGTGGCTAAATCAGTTGAGTACCCAACTCTTGATTTCCACTCAGGTCATGATTTCAGGATGGTGAGACAGAACCTCGCACTGGGCTCCATGCTGGGTATGGAGTCTGCTTAAGATTCTCTCTTTCCCTATCCCTCTGCCCCTTCTCCCATAAAAAAATAAAATAATAAAATAAAATTAAATTAAATTAAAATTAAATTTCAAAATATAAGGGAAATGGTTTTGTCAATTTTTAGAGAGTTACCAGGGGGAAGGAAAAAAATGGAACCCATATTTTATCAATTTAACCTGATACTCTCTCCTTTCACAATGGCAAGGGATCAAGGTAAATGATAGAAAGTTTAAAAAGAAAAAAATTATTCTCACTACCAGCTATTTGCCTGAAGTGATGTTAATTTTATGAATTCCTATAGGTAACAGAAATGGCATAAATGATATCATAAAAATGTGATAGTTAAGAAAACAAAGGTGTGGTGGAGCTACAGGTAAATGCTGGGCAAGCAAGTATTCTTTCCTATGCATAACTACCTTAGAATGTGGAAGTATAACACTGAACACCACGTGTAGAGTCACTGTACTGCTGATTCACTTGTATTTTCCTTTTTTTCTGGGTACTAAAACCACAAATATTTTTAATCATTAAGAATTATCTTTAAAATTTTTAAAATATCTTTAATTTGAAAATGGGAAGACAGAAAATTATTTATGGAATCTGGGTATATTCTTCTATTGCTACTGTCATAAATTTACCACAAATTTAGTGGCTTCAATAATACAGATTTATTATCTTATACTTCTGATGCTCAGAAATGGGAGCTACTGGCTAAAATCATGCTGGCCGGGCTGTGTTCCTTCTGCAGGCTCTAGGGAAGATTCCATCCTTGCCTTGGCTAGCTTCTAGAGTTTGTTTGTGTTCATGGCCTCATGGTCCCTTCTAGAAATGGCACCATTCCAACCTTTGCTTCTATCATCTCTCCTTTTTTAACTCTAACTCTCCCGACTCTTTCATAAGGATCTTTTTGATTACATCAGGTCCATCTGGATAAGCCAGGGTAGTTTTCCCATCTCAAGATTCTTAATCACATCTGCAAAGTCTCTTTTGCCACTCAAAGTAACATATTCATAGCTTTCTGGAATTAGGATATGGACATCTTTAAGGGGTCATTATTTTGCTTAACACAGGTAAATTGATACTCAATAAAATCTCATATTTAAATATATAAATTAATTTAAATATAAAATTTAATTTATTATAAAATATTTAATAGAAAATCAATATACATTTTTATTTATTTTCTATATTTTATAAATATAAAAGTTTATTTAATACAAATTATTTAAATATAAAATATATATAGTATATAAATTTATATATAAAATATATTTAAGTATATACATATATAAGGCCAGGTCATCACTGAGTCAATGCTATGAGATCAACAGTGCATGACTTTGAAGCATATTTCCATAATTCTATCAGAACTCAGTATTATGACCCCTCAATGTAGGGGTCTCCATTATAGAACATATGAATCTGAATGACAGGCAATTACAAAAAAGTAATTATGATTAAATTGTACCTTTCTGAAGTGGATAAACTGAGAAGAACTCTTCAGATGTTGGATAACCAGGAGGAATTTTCATAATGTGAAACATTTCATAGTAATTCTTATATTTTGAGAAAATAAGGTGTAAGACTACATAATCTAGCATAAATAAACATATATGGACGAATATCCTTGCATAATAGTTCACACAGGGTAATTTCTCATTTTGAATGCAATACTGCATAACATGTTTAATAATTGAATAATAAAATATTTTCAACCTGAATGATGAATGTGGTATTTGCAGTCATTAAATTCAAATTTTTATAAATGATTCATAATTCTAATGATAATTACTAAATCTTATCCTCTTTCTGCCTCAAATAAAAAGAAACCATGGATCCTCTTCAATGATAAATTGTTCCACCATATTTCTATATATCATATTTCTAAAACCTACTATGATTGTTAACTCTCCTCTGACCATGTGGCTAAAACTAATTATTATGGAATACGGGTTTTTCACTTTCCTTCACTCATAATTAATGTGAACCAAAAAAGAAGAAAAAAGTCCCTGATGTGCCAGCTGTAGTGGTTTATAAGGTATTTGTATAACTAGAGGGCTGTTATATATATATAAACTGCATCTACTTGTAATATTTGTAAGGCTTAGGTAGTATAAGTCATTTGCCATTTCACCCTACCTCTTTAACCCCATTACTAAAGTATTTCAAAATATTTGGTTAGTGCGGTTCACACTGTTATGTACTTCTGTCTACAATTCTATTTAAGTCAGAAATTTTCCCAGCGGAAACTGGGATTTTACCCCCATGTCCAAAAAATGAGTTTTGATAGTTTGGTCATGTACCTAATAGTTTTGATAGTTTGGTCATGTACCTAATATTAAAACTAACAGTGGCAAGGTATTCGTCCTATTTTAGTGTTTTGAGCTGCATAGAGCCAAACTTATTTATAATTTTATGTAAAATGATAGGTATTTGCATAGGAAAGTACTGAATGTAAATAAGAGACCCAGAATGATGCACAAGCATTTAGGTCTAATGACAATGGAGAAACACTCAAATTATTCCTTTTGGCTTGACTTTTTTCCTCCTATTTTTCTTTTATAAGATAGAAATGAAATTTGTTATGCAATATTTTGTACTGAGACTCTAATCCTCAGACAACCAAATAAACTTAAAGTTCTCTTATAAAAGCAATGAGATTCAACCTTAGGCGACATAATTGAAATACACCTTATTTCCTCAGGTCAGTCCATAATATTTAGGTAATTCATGATTTTGCATTTTCAGAAAAATTGAGAATTAAAAATACAGTTGGTACCACATAATGGGTGTGGCTCTGTGTTTTAGAATGGTTAAAATGTTTTTAGAATGTTTAAAATAAATAAAGGATCCTACATCCATAAATATTTTAAATGGATAGCTCCACAGACTGCACACACATAAAAAGCACTAGCTTGCCAGAATGAATGACAAAATGGCAGAGAGGGATGCAGACTCACCCTGAGTTAAAACAGTTCACATTCTAGGACATTGAAAATTTTTGCACAAAAGAAGAACGTTGCATTTTCTGGGAAGTAAGCACTCCCTGGACAAGGCTATAACAGTACCTACTGTGCCCATACTTGACTTGTTATCCTTTTTATCATTTACTTTTTGAGGACATTTTTAGTCTTTGAGTTAGTATTACCATGATTGATTAAATTGATTCTCTATGGAGAAAAGACTCCACACAACTTAAAAGGAATGTAAACGGTTCCTCTTCTTTATCATTCTTTCTATAAAGTACAGCCTTCAGCAATGTGGCTACTATCCATATGCATTTTGTTAAGGGAAATTAACCTTGGGATACTGACAAAACAAAGAAGGTAAAGTATAGTAAATTTAATTTAATATAGCTGAGTACATAGTAAAAAAAAATAATAAAAATTACACCATTTGGGAATTTTTGGGAGGAGATGTCCCCATCATTTAATAATTATTTTGTATACTTACAACATTGGTAGTTTCTGTATCAGAGTAATGACACCATTAAAATCTAGTAGAAAAGGGGAAACCTTCTTGTGGTCTAAAAGCTAAGGACTAAAATGAACTTTTACTCAATTAAGGGCAGACATTGGCTTGCCTTCCTCCTTTCTTGCCTGCCTGCCTTCTTTCATTCCTTCCTTTCTTTCTTCCTTCTTCCCCTTGTTACTCCTCACCCTCTTCCTCTATAATCCCTTTGCCTAAGTTCTCCTCCTTTTTTATTCTGAGGGGTTCCCGTTCCTCTCAATATTACCAATATTTTTACTTCTAAAGACTCACTCAAGTATTTTTGATAGACCCTAATTGTAAACACTGCAACTCCTGTGCTGAGTCAAATAGGGGGAGGATGAGGAAATTACACAAAGAGTAGTCAAATGAACTGTAATTTTTAAAGCTACTTCAAGTCTTTTACTAAAATATACATATGATAACAAGAGCAACTGATAACATGTTTTGTTTTGTTTTTTTTTTCTGGGAAACTAATGGTGCCTTAAATCTATGATGATATTTACAAGTGCTTGTTAAAACTCCATGACAATTGGAAATAAATATTTCTAATTGCACTATTTGGATAAAATAAAACCTTTATAATATCAGAACAAATTGAAGAATTATATAAGTGTATATGTACTATTATCTACTAAGTATATGATTATTAACATCTATTCAATAATAATAGGCAGATAATAACATGCAGAGAGATATCATTTTATTGAAGAGAAAATTATTTCAGATAATCAGGGGTATATGAATAACTAGATCATCTAGCACATGTATTGTTAATGGAAACTGACATTGAAAGGGTGCTTTACTAAAACCTTATCTAAAACTTTGACCAGACACCTAATTTTATCTACCATTTTTCAGACTTACACAATAAAATCTTCTGTTTTTTTGTGTTTTTTTTTTTTAAGATTTTATTTATTTATTTGACAGACAGAGATCACAAGTAGGCAGAGAGGCAGGCAGAGAGAGAGGAGGAAGCAGGCTCCCTGGAGAGCAGAGAGCCAGGATGCGGGGCTCAATCCCAGGACCCTGGAATAATGACCTGAGCTGAAGGCAGAGGCTTTAACCCACTGAGCCACCCAGGTGCCCTATCCCATCTTCTGTTAGTTTTGTTCAATAACAGTTAAGCAAAAAACAAAAAACAAAAAAAACAAACAAAAAACAAACAAAACAAACAAACAAACAAACACTTCACATCTCTTAACCTGGAGATCCTCAGATAGAAGACCAAATTTGAAAAAAACAAAATGAAAGATTTGCTTATAATCCTATTACACATTATAATCCTATTAGGGATCAAACCAGTTTTTTCTTTAGAAAACTAAATAGCATGCTTATACATTTAAGATAAAAAATGGGGCTGACCCATCCATTATTTACCACTGACTTTATATAGATAATTTGAAGTCCCATGCTTCATAAAAACACCTCTTTAAATACTATTTAAGGGACGCCTGGGTGGCTCAGTTGGTTAAGCAGCTGCCTTCGGCTCAGGTCATGATCCCAGCGTCTTGGGATCGAGTCCCGCATCGGGCTCCTTGCTCATCAGGGAGCCTGCTTCTCCCTCTGCCTCTGCCTGCCATTCTGTCTGCCTGTGCTTGCTCTCTCTCCCTCTCTCTCTCTGACAAATAATTAAATAAAATCTTTAAAAAAAAATAAATAAATACTATTTAAAATCAAATAGAGTCTCCTTAAATCTATAAATACAGTTTGATATAAATTAATGGTATCATGTATATGTATAAAAGTCTGCTTTCTTCAACAGATTAGATAGATGATAGACAGACACACACACACATGTAAATCTGTATGTCTGTATTTCTCCATATATATCAAGATAATAACTTTATCTTTAGGGTATTCAAAAATAATAGGATTAACTTTTATTTAAAAAGGAAGGGTAAATATCCCTTCTCTACATAAATTCATGTTCAATGTAGATAAGACCTCTGTTCTATTTCTCCAGTCTTAGGGTTTTTTTCTGCAGCCACACCTATATTCAGCTCAAAGAAAGATTTATTGATTAAGATTATAGCTTACCATTAATTATTTTTGTATCATTTCCCCAAGTGGATACCTAAGATTGCAAATTTGCTTCAACTAAAACCTTTAAGGGAAAAAAAGAAAAAAAGGGTAGAGTAGAAAGGATCGAGAAAGAGAAAATGAAAGAAAGGAAAAAAAAAATTTGCATAGTAGGCTATCTTCGCTGCTGTATAAAACAGAACAAACCTATATATATCCTTCCCACTTCAGTTCTTATCACTTTACCTAAAATGTAAATGGTTCTTCAGGAGGGCAGAACACAAGGTAAATGTAATGGTTATCACCATCAGTTTGAAGACATATTACATGGAAGTCAGTCTATTAAAAGATATTTCCCTGATCTAGTTTCCAAGATACATGAAATCTCAGGGTAGTCAACAATTAACTTTAAAATCAGAAAAAAATATGTTAGTGGCATGTTAGGCTTTACTTATTTTGAGATAAAGGACTGTACATAGCAATATTCTCTCGCCTTATAGTGGGGAAAACAAAAACAAAAACAAAAACAAAAAAACTGTGATGTGGAAAGCAGGAGTACCCCAAAGAAAAGTTAACCTGCCTACTGCATGATAGGCCCTAAGAGGTGACTGTGAGATGAGTTTACATATTTATATATTTTTATTTTTTCAAGACTTATTTATTTGGGGGCAGAGAGGCAGAGGAGAGGGAGAGAGAAAGAATCTCATGCAGACTTCCAGCTGAGCACAGAGTCTAACACAGGGCTTGATCCCACAACCCTAGAATCATGACATGAGCTGAAATCAGGAGTCTGACACTTAACCAACTGAGCCACCCAGGTGTCCCCTACCTATTTATTTTTAATATCCCTGTGAAAAACTGAAACAGTATATTTCTTATATTTTTAGACTAAATGGGAATTAGAACACACATCTTACTTCTACTCCAAATCTATACTTCTTACTTCTTAATAAATCTTACTTCTACTCCAAATCTATAGAGACTACAAGCTATACTTGGCATTAGGCTTCCATACTTCATGGTTCTTAGAAGTATTTAGAACATCCACCACCTGGGGAATCATTAAAAATGTATTCCATGTGCCTGCCCTGATGCATGTACTTCCTCACATTAACTTGAGGGAGCACAACTTTCTTAGGATTGTTCTTTAGAAAACCACTACAGAGTGCAGGTTCCTTAAAATCATCAATAAACCATTTGGAGAGACTGGGTAAAATATGGTGAAAGCAGAATAAAAACTGTTTCTCTATTAATCTAGTAGCTTTATTTTGAAGATGGTTACTAAAAGGAACTCAGCAATTATTTTATATAATATTTTATGTATTTTATATAATATTACTATTAAAGTAAATTCATGAATTCTGAAAGTGAGTACTTCAAAAAACAATTCAGTAGATTCTCTTCTGTTAATTTGTAAGTAGGTCGTACATTTTTTAATTTATAACTTCACATTTGACAAAGCAACCACTTCCCAGCACTCTGGGCAAGTTTCCATAATGGCACTCCTAAGAACCCATACGACTACTGATATATCTGATGAAAAGTACATGGAAAGACTAGGGAATTAAGGAGAAAAAAGAAAATCCTAAAGGAACAAATTGAACAAATTGAAACATTTATTCAATCACACTGAAGGATGTATAAAGAATTACCATTTTAGGGTAAGAGATTATTAATATAAAAGTATATGGTCAATTATATATGATAGATGCATATAATTATACCCAAATATTTTGCATTTATACTGCATTCAATATGTTGATCACAGTTCATCACAACTATTTCATCACATTCCTTCATTTTTCAAAGATTACATACTTTATAATTTTGTTCTGACTCTTCATTGTTATTTTAAACTTTAATAATATTTTCCTAAAACATAATTTCTCAAAACAGTAGGTAATGAATGACAAAAGAACCTCTTAAGAATAAAAGGTAGAGCCTATGTTTATTAGACAAGGAGAAACTTAAGTGAAATGTTGCAGAGCAGGTACAATTTATTGTGAGCTTTAAGAGCCAGGCAGAAAGAATGTTAGGCTTTTCAGCTATCAGAAGACCTTATCAGAGCAACTTGTTAGTAAATGAAACAGTCAATTTATGCTTACAGCTGTATACTCTCATTTATCCACCATGTTCAGAGTTTGCTCCGTGAACATCTGGAGCAAAAATGAGAAATCATTTTCAGGGCGCCTGGGTGGCTCAGTGGGTTAAGCCGCTGCCTTCGGCTCAGGTCATGATCTCAGGGTCCTGGGATCGAGTCCCGCATTGGGCTCTCTGCTCAGCAGGGAGCCTGCTTCCCTTCCTCTCTCTCTGCCTGCCTCTCTGCCTACTTGTGATCTCTGTCTATCAAATAAATAAATAAAATCTTTAAAAAAAAAAGAAATCATTTTCAAATAAAACAGTAAACATTTGAACAGAAATCAGAGAGCTTTTGAATGAAAACAAAATAATTCCTTGGAATTGTAGTTTCAAGCAGTCCTAGGATGTTCAGAAACTAATGTTAACATGTCTCTTTAGATTTAGATAACATTTAATATAAATATTAATGACAATTTCATTAAAATCTGATTTCCTACACAAGTAGATTCTTCTTTTAATCATTTCCGCAATTTGAAACTGCTGTTTCCTGCTGACTATGGACAGCATCATTCAAAACTGCAATGTGTGGCATATAGTTTATTACATGCATGGAAAAACAAACATTTTTCAAATTATAGATATTTGCAAGCAGGGAGAATAGAGCAGACTCACATTTGATATTATGAACATGAATATGTTCAGCCAATTCTGTAAGATGCCATCCATGAGTAAAAATGTCAGAATAGATGGGAGGTCAGATAATTTCTCAGAAAAGCAGACACATATCAAATCTTTAAGAAAACATTCCTTCCGATTTCCTACTCCATTATTTCAATTAATCCACACTAATGATCAATACCCCAAAGAAATTTCCTCATCACATAACCAATTAGTCATACAGAAGGATCTCTCCTGATTGTCTCAGTTTTAGTGACCATACTTCAGTCAGTATAATAGTCTTACTGTAACTGATCCCTTTACAGAAAACATATAAATATGATGGTTCCCAGCATTATGATATCATAGCACCTATAAATACAAGGGTTAGAGAAATACATCCTTTTAAATTAAGAGTTTATAGTTCTCTTGTGGATAACTTCCAGCTGAAGGATGAGCATCTATAATTCTTCTTTGACAGAATAAATTGGAATTCCATGATCCTATCAGGTATTATAGAAAGTTCCAGATATCCTAATCCATATAATACACTGTTGATGAACTACCTGACCTAATTTTTGTGCCCTGGGGAAATTCCCAAACTATTATTGGTAAATGCACATGATACTAACAAGATAACAAACGTAGCCCAGTAATCTCACTGGGTAATTACTACTTCTGAAATACACACTATGTTTTTTTACATTTACTCATCCACAGTTATAAACAGCAACTGAAATCTAAGATTGTCTCCAGGACAAGAAGAAAAAAATAATGGAGTCTGAAGACATGGCTACCACAAGATTTTATTTTTCCTGCTTTAGAAAGCCATACCGTTGTTTATCACAGGCATGTGATTTAAAGCAATGAATTTAAAGCAAATTCATATGGTGTATACAGCCATTTTCTCTACATTCTAGCAGGCAACATTCTTTGAGTTTCCCCTCTCCCCATCTGATAATTTGCTTTTTATGATATCCATTTCTGTTTTACAAATGTCACATTAATAATCTGATTATATCTTTAAAATGTCAAGCAGCTAAATATCATGATTTTTGCTTTATACTACATATCACTCTTTTTATTGTAAGTGTGTAGTGGTTATTGACTAACCATATTAAAGGCTATTTCCACAGTAACCTGTTCTAGTTCATGAGTGACCCATGGATATTCTGCTCATGTAAATATGCCATGCTATCACTCAGTTCTGTTGGCAACTGGCTATAAAACAGTCAGCTGACACATACCACTAATCTTAAATTTTACTGAAACAACTCTTATTCTGAGACCAATGGCAAAAATATAGGCGGAGGCTTATATTATTTCCAGAAACTTGAGGAAATAAGAAACAAGTTATTAGCTTAAGGATTTTATATGACAGTTATAGGATAAAGATGGACTTGAATCCAGTTCATAGGATATATATGCGCTTTAATTTGGATATGATTGTGTGTGACACCCAGCTGCTGAATTTTTCAAACATATACATATGGTACTACACTCCAGTTTTTAACTCCATTCATTTCTTTGTTTTAAAATAATCTTTTTCAATTGCATTTTGTTGTAGAAATTAACCCTTCAAAAACAAGCAAAACTGTTTTCTTGGTTTCTCCCTCTGAGGGAAATTTATCACTGTAGATAAGTAAATGCAAGAATATTGTATATATGAACAGCAATAATCAGTGAGATTCACTGGCTTAGGTTTGTTATCTTATTAGTATCAATCTTAAAAAATAAAATAGCCAGTTTTTACTTTACTAGCAAAATGAGTTGATTTGGGAATAGTAAAGGAACTACATACAATTTGGGACATGCAGGCTATGTTGAACCACGGGCACGTCTAAAGCAGCAAAGGGGAAGTCACCTTTTATTAAGTTTTAAAAGGAAACTGGGGTGAGGGCTGGTTCAAAGAAAAGTTCATTGGAGAAGAACAAGAGTATGGTTAGTTAGTGCAGTGTTGCTAGAGCACAGAGGAATCTTCCTTCTTTTTCTTAAAATCAGGAGACAACATTTCTAGGTGAAAAATGTCCTCTCTTGTCAAGTTAGTTCTTCGCTAGTTATGTAGGCAGCAGTACTTGGTGCATGTGTGAGAGCTCCCCCTTTAGGGCTTCCCGGCTTCATTTGAAATGAAGTTTCCTTTATTTATTTTCACAGCAGCATTTGCATTTACCAAACTTACCAGTCTTTAACAAAGACGGTGGTTAGGCAGGGATTTTGTAAAAGACTATATATATGTGTATGTGTGTGTGTGTGTGTACACACACACACACACACATACACACACACACTGGTTTGCATTTTAGAGTATGACCAGTGTGCTTGAGCCTATTATGGTGATAAGTCAAAATATTAATTCCTCCAACGTATATTTTGTGAAGATGTCAAAAGAAAATAGAGGTTTGAGGTGTTGGTATTAATTATTCCAAGTACCTTTCATACTAACTACTGATTCCATGTCAATTCCTTCTTCATTTCTAGTCAACTGTATCACCTCCCTATCATCTCCCCTCTTTCCCTCCAGGCTTTGTCAAGAGCCACAGCATCTCTACTTTTATGGCCTGGATAGTCAGCTAAAAATGAGTTTTAAAATAAGTTTTGGGAAAGGAGTATTATTTAGCTACTATGATGAGTAGTGGACTTCCCAGAAAAGTGGCATGAAGCAACAGAGGGTTAAAATATCACCAACTGATTTTCAGAAGGGATTGTCGCATTGCCACTTTTCCTTAATTTCTTACTCCTAGATACTCACTTTTACATTTTTATATAATAAATATAGTTTCCAATGCTTAATCTCATTTCTTCAACTGATGGAGACAAAAATGTATATATACAGAAAGACAAAATTGGCATTCTCATTTTCTAAGAAGGGAACCAACACTTACTAGGTCCTCTTTGCTTGTAGTTACTTTATCGTATTTCAGTTATGTTTCATGAAACTTTTACTATTATTACCTCCCATTTTATGGATGTAAGAATTGGGAGTTATTCATGTTATAAAACTTGCCCAGGGGTGCCTAGATGGCACAGTCCATTAAGCATCTGACTCAGTTTCAGCTCAGGTTGTGATCTCAAGTCGTGAGATTGAGCCTAGCATCCAGCTCCAATCTCAGGGTGGAGTCAGCTTGGGATTCTCTCTGCCTTTCCTGCTCATGCTCACTTTCTCTCTCTCAAATAAATAAATAAATCTTTAAAAAAAAAAAAAAAAAAGCTTGCCCAAGTTCACTACCTCTTAAATTCTTGCTGTTTTCTTTTTTTTTACTTGGGCTTGACCTAGTAGTTATATAGGTGTTCTTTTTGGTCTTTGTTCTCTAATGATTATTATTATTATTTTTTAATGTACACACTTCGAACATACATCAAGAAAGAAAAAAATAGTATATTGAACTTCCACCTACCTTTTCCTAATGGCAACAAATCATATCCTTACCTCATCCTCCTCTGTGCTTCCCAGAATATTTTGAAGCAAATTTCAGACATACTATTTTACCCATAAATAATTTAGTACATTTGTTTAAAAAACTAAACATATATTTTAAACAAAACCATAATACCATAAAAATTATAATAATATCACACTTTCAAATATCCCAGCAGTGGACAAATTCCCAATTGTATCATAAAAGTCTAATTTTATAGTTACCTTATATAACTATAGTTACATAATGTATAGAATCCAGAGAGGTTCTATACATTATGACTGCTGGTAGTTTTTTCAGCTTCTTTTAATTCATATCCTCATCATCTATGTTTTCTTTTTTTTCCTGGAAATCAAATTGAAGAAACTAAGTCATTTGTTCTGTAGTTTCCTACAGTCTGAACCTTGCTCAGTGTCTTTCAATGTCATAGTTTAATATATTCCTTTATTCTCTATATTTCCTGTAAATTGCCATTAGAATTAGAGGCTTGAACCAATTCAGGTTTCAACTTTAAAACAAAAACAAACAAACAAAAAAACCTGTAGTTGGTATTACGTTCTTCCACCAGGAAACACATAATGTCTTTTTGATTCTGTTTTTCTTTTCTGTTAGCAAGTATTGATACTCATTAGTTTAATGGAGTTACAAAACAGTGTTCCTCAATTTTGTCATACCTTTTATATTTGTTTTACCTGTACATTTCTAAAATAAGGACTTTTTGTTTAGTATTTAGTTACACAGTATACAATTTATATAGGAAAAGCAAGAATAAGTGCTTGATTCTTTCCCATTAATTACTAGTTGTTGAAACAGTAAGTCATTCCCTTACACACAGCAATTAAAACAAGTTAGATTTTTTTCATATTACGACCTCAAAAATTTTTATGTCTGATATGTTTAATCATTCACAATTATTTTTTATGCTAAAAAATGCCCTATTTTTGGCCTTTGGTATCTCCTGGTTGGCTCCTGAGTCCTTTACACATGTCCCACATGGACTTTGGTAGTTCTTTCCTACCTGAATTGACAATATGTTCCAGGTTCATACTATACTATTTAACATACCAGAGTTGGAATCAAACATTTCTCTAAACAAGTCCTATTTGAGTACGAAATACAACAGTATTTTAATGACCTCCAAATCTCTATTGCTAGTCCAAGCTAGAACCCTAAATGCATAGCATTACAGTTAAAAATTCATACTGACATATGCCCATGTGTTTCAAATTTAGCATGTCCAAAAGTGAAATGATCTTATCCCCATGAAATTATAACTGTAACAAACACAACAGTAAATATTTTATTTTCTGTGCCCTCAATATTAACTGATGCTATTAACTTATACCCAGTTACTCATTCCAAGACTTACGAATCATTCTAGATAATCCTCCCTTCCTCATATTTGGTCCTTGAAGAAAATTACTTTCATTTCCAAATATTTCATAATCCTACCCCTACCATTTCATTTATTCCCTCACCTTATCAATCTGTTATTTGTACCACTTTCATAGTCTCCCCACCCCCATGGTCTAGAATACAGAGAACATTGAGAAATGTAGACTTTTTTATATAGGAAGTAGAAATATACCCATGTGGTATCCAGTCACTAGCGTCTCCCACTTTTAAATTAGCTTCTACCTTGCATCCATCACCTATCACCACAGAATTCTTTAATGACTCCCCATTCCAACAGTTCCCTAGAATAACTCTTTATATTTTTATTGATTCCTTCTGCCTCACAATGACAGCTAGACAGACACTTTTTGTTCCCTTTCAGGCCTTTTTGGGAATTTCTGCTGAGAGATGTCTCATTAGTAATATAAGTCCCCTTAGCACTTGTACTGCTGAAACCGAGAAGTGTGGGAAGTTAATGCTCTCAGACTCAGTCTTCAGTTAATGAGAACAAAAGAGACTATGCGTTTGGCTCATATCCCTGTAATCTGGAGGGGTAATTCTAAGTGCATTCTACATGAATCCTCAAAGGGTTCCAAGTAGAATTGAACCCCAGTTTTCTCTTCAGTAAGCAGATCAACCATGGTCACTTGTCACTTTTCCTCCCACTTCATCCTATTCTCTCCTCTCCAACCCACCCCCGATAAACTATCTGCTTACCTCTCCACTCTATCTCTTTGATATACAGACTCTGCACATACTGATATATAGATTCTGCTTTTGTGAGAACTGCAATTAAAACAACAGTTTATCTTCATGGGCACAATGTCAGTAAGTAGGCATTTATTCTTCCTTTATGATTATTCTGCTAACGGAAGGTATCTATTGCTGGCCAAAGCTTCAATTATGGGTCTATAAGAAAGCACTTAGCTTTTATTGTGGTATGGTCTTTTAGAGAAAGGAGTAATACCTATTTAAACTTTAAAGAATATTTTATGAATGATAAAACTGAGTCAAGAAAAAGTTAAGTGATTCCTCTAAGATTACAGAATTAGGTTGGAGGATTGGATCTGTGACTCAACATTATTCCCCCAAATATGAAACAGTTTTGAGAATGAATAAATAAATAAATGAGTAAATAAATGAATAAATGAGTAAAATAATCAATTAATTAAAATAAATAGAACAGACAACACATGCTTCCCTGCTTAAAACGTTCTTTCCACTGTCCTTTGTATAAAATATCCAATCTCTATAGTGACCTGTAAGACATTTTGCCTTATATGTGGCCTCATATCCCCTCAGATCATCTCCCACTTTGCCTTCCTTTATTAAAACTCTTCTGTTTATTTGAATACAACATCCTGCTAACATTGTAGGAACTATGCTATAATGCTCTTCTATTTGGATGGTCTCTCATCTTTCTTCACCTAGCTAATTTCTTCATAACTTTTAGATTTGAATTGTAATGTTCTTTCTATAAGGAAGTCTTTCCTAACCACACAGTTTAGGTTACATTGAACTGAAGTACTACCCAGAACTCAGGTAGCTAGGAGTCATTCATAGGTACTTACTTGTGTTTTCAGTGTATGCCTGGCACTGCTCTGGGTTGTGCATGCATACAGCACACAAAACAATCTCTGACCTCAAGAAATTCACATACAGCTAAGTATTTGATTAAGGTGTATCTTTTGGCAAGACTCTAAGCTCTGAGAAAGGAAATCATCTCTGCCTTACTAACCACTTAAGAAGTTGCTCGGTAAACAGCTTGCTGACCTCTGCTAATGCCCATAAAAATCTTCTGAAAATACAGGCAACCTTCAGCAACATTTGTATTCTGAAAGTCCTTTTTTTCTCTTGTCAGGGTATATGAAGACACATGTATTTAAAAAAAAGTTGGGAGAGTATCATATATGGGGTAGTACATGTGTGGGCAAAGAGCATAATTCTTGCAGCTCATATTTACTTTGCTCAAAGGGTAAGCGTTATCCTCAAAATGTGATCTTTTCAGTGAGCTGTGATTCTCAGTTTAGCTGATTATGACACTATGCTGGAGGAGACAAGTATGTATCTATGCAGGAGAAGGGATCATTGGAGATTACATTGTAATAATCTGTTCCTTAATACCATCCAGTGAATACACATACCTCTCACTGTTCTTTAATATTTTTTTTCAGTCAATGTTCTTAATGGATACAATTTCCAGCATGTGATAGCACCAAGTTTATGTGAGGGGGAAAAAAAAACACATTTTAGATGGCAAATGGAAGATGTAATTTACAGGAAAGACAAGTGGCTGAGAAGTAAATTATATTACTATGAAGCAAATGCAGTGGTGGAAAGATTTAATTTTTTTCCTTGAAATAACATTTTAATTAAATAATTAAGCCTGATTTCAATAACTTGTTCTGAAATTTCATCTAAATCATTATTTGATTCAGTCAGTGGCTTCCTTGATCCCACTTGCTCTTACAAAACAAATATATATAAATAAATAAAATTAAAAAAGAAAGCAACCTATGTCTGCTTCACTTCATGTCCTTAGGTTATAAGGAAAGAAGTTAGGCTTATCAGAATTTTATAGGCATTCTGGGACTTGGCCTATTTTGCAACACGGGATCTGTCTTTTCATGAAGTGTACTCTGGCATATAGAAGCTGCTGTTGGATCACTCTCCTGAGTCCTGGCAGTAATTGATAAGCCACTATTTGGACATAAGCAATAACCTGAAAAATGCAGTTTTCTCATCTATGTGCCACTCCTGCAGGTGTAGACCCTTACAAGTCTAACTATACCCAGGGCTCCTAAATAGCTCTGGGCAGGCCACCCTGGTCTCATCTCTGAGGAGCCACACTCCTTCTCTGGGAGCTGGATGAATATGTTGTTGTCGCTTCATGAACTCTGAACAACTAAATCTTTACACATGGCAGCCTTAGTTTGCTGTTTAAAAGACTCATATTTTTAACAATCCACTCTGCCATCAGATGTTCCCCGAAGGGTACATGCTCCTAAGGCATTTGATAATTGTGTTACATGATTGATTCAATAGGTGTTAATGATTATAAATCATCAGTAAATGTTCTTTATGAAATAAACAATAGCAATAAGCCCTATAAGAAATAGACTTCTATTCTGAGTCTGCTATTTCTATTCTGGAAAAAGAAAGGCTTATTATTTTGACACTTTTTATTTTTTGTTGATAAATATCTTTGAATTGGTTTTCAGTGTTATCACAGAAAAGTCCTACAAGGTCACTCAGCTACTTTTCTTGTCTAACACACAGAGAAGGTAAAATTTCTACTGAATAACTTAAAATAGCTTGAAGCATTTCTTCAGTGTCTCAGAAATTCCAAAAACGCAAAGATGTGTAGGTCATGATCTTAGCTTCATTTTTACAACTTCAAAATTGGGTGTTTCCAGTTTCTGTGAGGTTAACTTTTCTTCACTTGAAAAGATTCATTCATACAGTGAATGGAAGAAGCAAAGACCTTAGGATCCCTGAGATCTAAGTTCCAATTCCATTCTTTATCTACAACCTATTAGATGCTGAAACTTGCGCATGAAGCTTATCTTCTAGTCTCATTGTTCTCTCCACAGCCTACAGGGTTGTTTAGGATATAAATAGTACAAGAAAATGCTAGCTTATTATGAGATCTTGATAAACAGGAGCCATTATGATATCACATATTAAGGAGTTTTCTGGGAGGATTTTGATAAATTGCTCTAACAAGAAGACTACGTAATATGATGGCTTAAATGACGTAGGAATAAGTATAGAAAGTTAAGCATACTAGGGTTGTTTCAGCTGCTCTGATGTTCTTGCCATTATCTGGGTCAAATGTGTTACTCTAGTTTCTATCATCTTTCTACCAATGGAAAGGAGAAAGGACTAAAGTAGGAAATACCTAATCCTTTTGTGGATGCATTCTAGAAGCAGAAACCATTCTATCATATGTATTAGAGTAGCCAAAATCGATTTACATGACCACATCTAGCAACAAGAAAGAGCAAGATTAGCATTTAGCTGGGTGATCACATGCTTAGTTACTAAGAGGAGAAGAATGAATATTGGCAAATAAGTAGCACTCTGCTAAGCTTGGATTTTTCCTGTTTCTACTTTCTTTCTTTCTTTCTTTTTTTGTATTATTGTCTAAAAACAAACTCTGATTTATAGATTATAGTGTTCCCCTTCCTGTGATAGTCATAGCCTGAGGATAATCATTAATGTTATGATTATCTTACCATGCAGCAAATGGCATCTGTTATGAATACTGATGCCAGTTACAGTATATGTGCACACGAAAAATGTTCAGCTTTAACTGTTCACAGGAATGTCCTACACACTTGTCCATCTTATCCAGTCTGTGTCTGACAGCAGAGTTGGCGCTGGTATAAGTATGCCATACTTATTAAAATAATGATGAAAATAAAGCCTAATGATTTCCACTTAATGAATCAACATTCATTTCTGTTCATCTACATCTACACAATAATATAAGGAAAAAAAACAGTCTAATTTTTTCCAAACTACTATTCCACTTTAAATAATATTTAAAGGAATAAGGTCTTCATTATATATAGCTTTAGAACCCTTTTCATATTATAGGATTCATATTTCTTCTATCCTGACGTTTTTTGCATTTCCTCCAGTATTTTCTGCCCATGTCATGATGTATAAATCTCTATTAGCATCTCAATTAGTGTGCTGTAATTTTTCTTCCTTTACTCTAAGAAAACTATGTTATAGCTTTCCTTGTCTCTCAAAGTTTCCTATCTTCACAAGTTATTGATTTCACTGCAAAATAGAATGTTCTCACTTCCCACCCCTAAAATTAAGTCCATTTGTATCCACATATCCCTGTCATCATTTAATTTACAATAATTTTTCTTTCTTTAGTAATAATCCTACTTTTGCTCTGAATTTAATTTTATTTTGCCTTCTTAACATTTCTTTCTTTATTTTTTTTAAATTTTTTAAATTTATTTTCAGGCTAACAGTATTCATTGTTTTTGCACCACACCCAGTGCTCCATGCAATCCGTGCCCTCTCCAATACCCACCACCTGAACCCCTTGCCCCATAACCAACTTTGGATTCTCTCCTGGCTCATTCTCACCAACATAAAAACACATTTCCCTCCAAAGATTGCCATTTTGCAGATTTTCAATTTTTTTAATTTTAAACAAATATGTAGCAGTATAATTGGCATAAAATAAATTTCATATCATCAGAGTGTTCAAATTATGTTGTAGGTATATACACATGAAATCATAACCACAATCAAGATAATGAATATACACATCCCTGCCTAAATATAACTACATAACTAGTTCCTTTTTTTTGATCCTCTTTCCTTGCCTCCATCCCTGTCTTCAGGTAAGCACTGATCCTCTTTCTATCACTACAGATTTTTTTTTCTAGAATTTCATATAAACTGAATAATATAATAATAATCTTTTTGTCTGGTTTCTTTAACTCAATATAATTATGTTGAGATTCATCCATGTTTTTATATGTATTAAGTCATTTCATTTTTAATGCCAAAATGTTCCACTGTGTTGGTAGGCCAAAATTTGGTCATCCATTCACCAAATGGACATCTCGGTTGTTTCCAAATTTTGGCTATTGCAAATAAAGCCGGTATGAACATTGGTGCATAAGTTTTTGTATGGACAAGTATTTTTATTTTTCTTCAGTTAATACCTAAAAGGAGGAACACTGAATTATAAAGAAATAAAATGTATATTTTGCTTTTTTAGAAACTGCCAAACTGTTTTCCAAAGACAGTGCATCATTAACATTCTTACTAACAAGATACAGGGGTTATATTTCCTCTGAATCCTCACTAATTCTTTGCATAGTCAGTCATTTTAACTCTATTCTAATAGACATATAGAGATGTTATATTATGATAATGTTTAGCATTTTCCCTAATGACTAATGATGTTGACTATCATTTCATATGCTAACTTAACACCCACATACTGTCTTTGATCAAATTTCTATTCAAATATTTACCCTAATTTTATAGTTTTCTTCTTTCTGAGTTTTGAGATTTCTTTATGAACTATGGATAAAAGTTCCTTATTAAACATATGGTTTCCAATATTTTCTCCCAGTTTATGGTTTGTCTTTTCCTCTAATCATGTTCTTCAAACACCAGAAGTTCTTAATTTTGATAAAGTCCTATCTTCTTTATGGACTATAGTTCTGGTATCATAAATAAGAAATGTTTGTTTATGTCAAGTTCACCATATTTTTCTTCTATGTTTACTTTTAGAGTTTTCACTGTTTTATGTTTTACATTTGGATTGATGAACCACTTTGTATTAATTTTTGTAGGTGTGACATGTGTCAAGGCTCAGTTTTCTTTATTGCATATGGATGTCCAATTGCCCCAGAATTATTCACTGAAAAGAATATTCTTAGGATACCTGGGTGGCTCAGTTGGTTAGTGTCTGCCTTTGGCTCAGGTGATGATCCCAGGGTCCTGGAATCCAATCTTGCATCGGGCTCCCTGCTCAGTGGGGTGTCTGATTCTCAACCTCTGTCTGCCCCTCCTCCCTGCTTACTCTCTTTCCGTCTCTCTCTCAAATAAATAAATAAAGTCTTTTTTTAAAAAAGACCAGTCTCCGTCCTTTAATTTATAAAATAATAATAAATAATAATAGTATAATATTAGTATAATATATATAATTAGTATAATATATAATTATATTAGTATACATAATTAGCATAATAATAGTATGATATAATAATAATCACATAAAATAATAATAATAATCAGGTAACTATTTGATTGGGTCTATTTCTGAGCTTTCTCATCTGTACCATTGAGATAATTGCTTATCCTTTCACCAATACCACACTGTGTTTATTATTGTAGTTTTATAATACCTTGAAATTGAATGGCGTGATCCTTCAATTTTTTATTTTTCAGATTTTTTTTTTTATATATATCTAGTTCCTATATTTTCTGAGTAGCTTTTAAAAACAGGTTTCAAAATCTACCAAACAAACAAACAAACAAAAACAAACTTGCTGAGATCTTCATCAGGGTTATGTTGAATCTATAGATTAACTTGAGGAGAATTAATACCATAACAATACTGAGTCTTCAATCTATGGGTACAATATATCTCTCCATTTATTTAGATCTCCTTTGATTTCTCTAACCAATATTTTATACTTATTAGTATACATAGTCTGTAGAGATATTATTAGATTTATATCTAAGTACTTCATTTTTTCCGTAATTAGTATTTTTTAAAAGATTATTTATTTCTTTATTTATTTGACAAAGATCACAAGCAGGCAGAGAGACAGGCAGAGAGAGAGAGAGGAGGAAGCAGGCTCCCTGCTGAGCAGAGATTCCCTGATGGGAGGTTTGATCCCAGGACCCTGGGGTCATGACCTGAGCTGAAGGCTGAGGCTTTAACCCACTGAGCCACACAGGTGGCCCAACCTTCAAATTCTTAAGGTGGCTCTGGGTTGCTATGCAAGGAGATGGGAACCTTCTGGCTGAAGGATGGCTGTTAGAGGAGAAGTTGTAGAAAGAAAGGGTTAATTTGTAGTGAGATTCATTAATTAACTCAATAAATATTTACTAACAGCTTACTAGGTGTCGGGCACTATTCCAGATGCTCAAGGTAGAGTAGTGAGCATAATAGGCAAAACCTCCACCTCATGAAACATATTTAAAGCAGTTGGTTAATTAATTTGCAAAGAAGAGAAACAAAACCAAAAACAAAAACAGCACAGGGTGAATTAATCTATTAGCACTAGAGGAACAGCTGGCCAGAAGAGCCCAAATATTGTGGCCAGGTAGAGAAAAAAAAATGGAGTGTTTTTCCATTAGGGGCTAGGGACTTGGCAATGCAGGAAATGCTGATGAGTGGCGGGGGAGGCAGGGCATAGATGGGAGGGAACCCTGCTTCAGGATCTTGAATCAGGAAGTAGGTGCTGGACCCCAGAGAAAGGCTGAAGAGAAGTTTCCAAGACAGGGTCTAACTAAGAGTGGTAGGTAAACATGGACCTGACAAGGAGAGCTGGCACTTCAAAATATCTAAGGATGGGGAAGAGAACACCGGAGCTCTGAGGGAGGAAATAGGGAGAATGGTGATCTCCCTAGGGAATGCCTGAGCACTTTTTGGCTGTGTGGCTCAGTGGGTTAAAGCCTCGGCCTTCGGCTCAGGTCATGATCCCAGGGTCCTGGGATCGAGCCCCGAGTCAGGTTCTCTGCTCAGCAGGGAGCCTGCTTCCCTTCCTCTCTCTCTGCCTGCCTCTCTGCCTACTTGTGATCTCTCTCTGTCAAATGAATAAATAAAATCTTAAAAAAGATTGACTATTTGACAGGGATTGTCTTAGTGTGTCTTTAGCCAGGACATCATCTGCAGGTGGGTTTTCCTGCCTGCCCAACAGTCTGAAGGGTGGGGTTGGTGATACCCTCTCATGGTCATGAGGAGGGAGTTAGTGACTCACTTTCTCTCAACTGAAACCACACTGAGCCTCAGTGAAGGCTCATTTTTTTTTTTTTTTTTTTTTTTAAACTGGAGAGTTTAGGCAGTTTTCTCAAAGTTCTGTGGGTGGGGGGAGGAAATTAGGTGTCTTGCCCATGATATATCTCCAGAGCTCACTTGCTTTCTTCCTTCCTCAGGGACAAAGGCTCTCAGCTTAGGTTTTGGGAACAAGGAGGACTGTCCCACAGGGACAACCCCTTTCTTAATGCCTTTCCCTTCTTTTATTTTCAGCATTTCTTTTCCTTTAAACCCTTCCTTGTTGGTATTTTTGACACACTCACAGATATTTCCTAGGACGCTTACGATAATAATAAAATCTCTAGTCTGTCTCCTCTTGTGGATTGCAAATTTTGAGGCTCAGGCATTACTGATTGTCAGTACTTAACATTGACTTTATATTTTTTATATTACTTTAAATGAATAACTTTGGTAAATATTGCTAACATGGTGTTCCTTGATTCTGTGACCCTGAGTTACATTACAGTGTGATCTCACACTGGCTGATGATAAATGATGTTTTCTTCCACTTGCTTCCCTTTAATTCTTAGATTTACTCCAACCCTTAGGAGCAGGGAGGAGATGAGAGTTGACTCATCAGATGACTCTACTATAGTAGCTTTGTAATCTGATTATACTCTGAACATCCACTGCCCCTTCTCTGGGGAGTTCCTATTATGCACTTGAATCAGTCATCTGCTAGGCATTAGGAGAAAGGATGGATGGAAAGGAATCAATGAAAAAGATTACATGGAAGGAAGAACTTGGATCAATAATTGTTCTCTTAAATTTTGTGAGTGGTTTCCACGGAAGCTAACTTTGGTCAAAGATTAATGAGGAAGGTGACTGGGTAACCTGTGAGGCCACCATCTCTAGTAAAAGTCCTGTTTTGGTCTCATTACATGTTGTTCATGTTCACTGGGCTCTCTCTGGAAAGAGGCAGTCAAGAGAGGGATAGGGAGGTATCTTTTCTTGCATACCTACTGTGTGCTCAGTATTGTCAAATGCCATCTATTTATTATTTCATCTAATTCTCAGAAGAGTCCAGTGATATGGGCATTATATTATCTCATTTTATGGTGAGGAAATAGTTAAAAACCACACCCAAGTCACACAGTCAGGATGTGACAGAACCAGGATTTAAATCAGCTCTGAGCAACTTTGATGACAGTGGTAGCACCACGAGAACTCTTGGGGTGTATTCTGAAAATAGAGTAATACCCCAGCAGGACTAGCAGTTTCTTCTGGTTCTTGGACATCCCTCCAGTCATGTGGTGATATCTGCCACTCTAACAGTTTTCCACTTACTTTAAAAGTAAGGTTTTTATGCTCAAGGACACTTAGGGGAAGTATAGAAAAAGGAGGATAGTTTCCTTTGTTTACTTTTTTAAAAAAAATTTCTTTTTGGTGGTTTTCTACCTTTATTTGAAAATCAGTAGATAGTTCTCATCCACATTTAACATCTGTAGATTTTTAAAAGTGGTGGCAGGTACACCAGTAACTAATGGATAGACCTTGTTTGGTGAATATTTGTCCTCATTACGTTTTCTGGGCAGCTGCACACAGATACGTATGGGACGTTCCTTAGTTCTTCAGCCCAGATAGCTTTGTAGAGCCTGGTGTCAGTGTGCACATCTGGAGTTACCATCTCCATCATGGCAAATTTCCAGATCTCTTTGAGTGTCCAAGGGGCACACTTCTTGAAACCCACTCCATGAATGAGCTGGTGAATGTGGATGGTGTGTTCCCTGGTCATTGCCTCATTGATAGCAGACCTGAGCTTTAACCCACTGAGCCACCCAGGTGCCCCATGTAATCAGTACTTTTTAAATGCTGTGTTTCATTTTATTTTTAAATTTATTTATTTATTTATTTATTTATATTGCTGGCTTATAGGAATATTGTTCACCTCTGTATACTTACTTAAATTCTTGCAATCTTCCCAAATTCACTTATTAAGAGACTTCTTTTTTTCTTTTATAAATTCTTTATGTAGACAATTTTATGTCATTTGTGGAAACTGAGTGTTTTATTTTTTCCTTTTCTATGATTTTCTTTTTATGGACATATTGTAGGCATAAATTACTTCAATACAATATTAATAGGAGGGCTAAGGAAGAAAATCTTTTTCTTGATCCTGTACTTAGGGTAAAGCACTTATTGTCTCAGCATTAAGTATGATCATAACTATAGATTGTATCAAGTTGTTCTTCTTAAGTTAAGGAAGTAACTTTCTGTTGCTAATGGATAGAGTTTGTTTGCTTCCACACTATTGGGTTTGGAATGTTCTTAACGTATTTTGAATAGAAGTCATTATATTATGTTTTTAGGTATTAGGTGAGAACCAAGGTTTATTTTTTGGATATGCGTATCCACTTTCAATGGACCATTTATTGGAAAGACTTATTTCTTAACTGATCTGTCTTTAGAACTCTTCAAAAATGATTTTTCCCTTTATGTGCAGGTCTATTTCTCCTTTATTTTTTGCCATTGATCCGTCTGCCTTGATGCCAATACCACACTCTCTCAATAACAGAACTCTCTAATAAAATGTCAGAAAGGATATGTTCTCTACTTGTTCTTTTTGGAAGTGATTTGAGTATTTACAGGTCCATATGAAGTCCAGAATCATCACTTTCTACAAAAGGCTGCTGTCACTTTGATCAAGATTGCATTGAATTATAGATTAAATTGGGGAAGAATTAACATTTTAACTATAATTTCTTTTCCAATACATAAATGCTAGAGGAAAGATATAAATATTAATACATGACTATATTTCTCCATTTATTTGGGTCTTTAATTTCTTTTAGTAATGTTTTATCGTTTTCCGTGTTCAGGTCATACACATTGTCAGACTGATTTAGATCATGTATTTCAAATTTTTGATGCTACCATAAATGTTATGATTCTTTTTATTTTGGTTTCTGATTGCTACTGTAATATAAAACTAAATATGTACTAGAAATAGAGAACTAAGGTTGTCTTCACATATTGGTCTGGGGTCAAGCAGTTATAGTAGCTCTTTTGAGGATTTCATCACATTTGTTTTACATAGACCATCCTTTCTTCTGCACATACTAGCACTTTATTATTTTCACTATGATTTTTTAAAATTAATTTTACTTGCCTTATTTATTTGCACTGGCTAGAACTTTCAGTCAAATGTTGAACAGAAGTAGTAAAAGTGAGTATCTTTGTCTTCTTCCTTAGCTTATTCAGTCTTTCATTATTAACTATGATGTAAATTATAGGTTTCCTTGTATATGCCCTTCATGAGGCTGAGAAAGTAGGGTTGTAGTGTTGTTTGCTGATGAATTTTTACCAAGAATGGACATTAAATCTTTTTAGTTGTTCTTGTGGTGTCTACTGAGATAATACAGGTTTTTTTTTTTTTTCAGTTTGTTGATATGATGAATAATGTCACTTGATTTTTTCAAATATAAAACAAACATTGCATTTCTTAAACACCATTTTTCCAAGTTATATTATCCTTTATTTAAAAAATCATTTGAACATGATTTGCTATATTTGTGACAAATTTGTTTGTATCTATGTTCAGAAGAAATTTTGTTCTATAGATTTCTTATAATGTCTTCATCTATTCTGAATTTATACTAACTCTAGCTTTGTAGAATGAGTTGGGAAGTGTCTCTCTCTCTCTCTTTTTTTTAAGGTTTTACTTATTTAGTTGAGAGAGAAAGAGAGAAAGAGCATGTGCAAGCAGATGAAATGGACAGTGATAAGCAGACTCTGCACTGAGCCTGCGCAGATTTCATGACCCTGAGATCAAGCCTGAGCCAAAATCAAGAGCTGGACACCTAAATGACTGAGTCTCACAGACACCCCAAGTTGGGATGTTTCATATTCAAAACATTTTTTTTTCTCTTTTTTTTTTTTTTTTTAGGATGCCTTCTACACAGGCCACTACTTTTAAGACCAGGAGATGTAGCTGGCCTATCTAATACACAGAAACAAATCCAGAGGCAGACTACATGAAACAGAAGCAATCTGCCTGATAAAGAATTCAAAGTAATGGTCATAAAGATGCTCAACGGATCTGAGAGAAGAGTGGGTGAACTTAGAACTTCAAGAAGCAGAAAATATAAAAAAGAATCAATCATAGCTGAAGAATAAAATAAATGAGCTGAAAAACACACGAGATAGAATCAACAGCAGATTAAAGGATGCAGGAGAACAGGTCATGATCTGGAAGACAGGGTAGTGGAAATCATCCAAACTTAACAGCCAAAAAATAAAAATAAAAAAGAGAGAGAGAGAGAGAATATGAGGATAGGTTAGGAGACCTCTGGGACAACAAGTGTACTGACATTCGCATTTTAAGTGTCCCTGGAGGAGAAGAGAGAGAGAAAGGGCCAGAAAACTTACTTGAAGAAATAATAGCTGAAAAGTTCCCTAACCTGAGGAAGGAAGCTGCCTGGTCCAGGAAGCACAGAGAGCTCCAAACAAGATGAACCCAAGGATGTCCACATAAAAATTAAAATGTCAAAAAATTTAAAATAAAGAGAGTCTATTTATTAGAAGCAGCAAGAGAAAGGCAACTAGTTATGTATAAGGAAAGTTCAGGCTATAAGCTGAGTTTTCAGCAGGAACTTTGCCAGAAGGGAGAGGCATAATATATTCAAAAATATATTCAAAATATATTCGATTTTCTGGAAGAATCATGTAGGATTGGTATTATTTCTTCCTTAAATGTTATATAGGATTTCCCAGTAAAGCCACATGGGCCTGAAGCTTTCTTTGTGAAAATTTCTTAAGTAAAATTTTAATTTCTTTAATAGATAGTAATTTAGGTTAAAGATTTCTTCTTGAGCAAGCTTTGATAGTTATTCTCTTACAAGGGATTTTTCCATTTTATCCAAGTTTCCAATTGTATTACTATAAAATTTTTCATATTATTTCTTTATTAGACTTTAAATATCTGTAGAACCTATAGCAATGTTCCCTTTCCCATTCTCATTTCTTGTAGTTTATAACTTATTCTTTTTTTTTTTTTTTTTTTTTTTCAGATTGGTCTGTCTGGACAACTGTTAATTTTATTGTTCTCATTAGCTAGCTTTTGCTTTCATTGTTTCATTGATTTTTTTTTTATTGTTTGGCTCTTTTCTATTTCATTAGTATCTATTTTCTATTATTTCCTATCTTCTACTTTTATATAATAATTTTTTTCCCAGTTTTGAGGATGGAAGGTGAAGTCATTGATTAAAGATTTTTCATATTTTTCTAATTTAGCCATTTAGAGCTGTAAATTTCCCTCTAAGTTTTGGCAGCATACTACAAATTTTCATATGTCATGGCTTTCATTGCCATTCAGTTGATTATAATTTCTAACCTCAATTTTACTTCTTTGTTGTTCCCCATATCATTTACAAAACTGTTATTTAATTTGTAAATATTTGAAGATATTCTATATGTATTTTTGTTATTGATATCTAATCTAATTCCATTGTGGTTGAAGAATATACTTTGTATGATCAAAGTACTTACAAGTGTATTAAGACTTGTTTTATGGCCCAGAATATGAATTTTTCTTGGTAACCACTGCTGCACTTATAAACAACACATATTCTGCATTGTTGGGTGAACTGATATAAATGTCAGTTAAGTCAGAATGGTTGACAGTATTCTCTGAGGCTTCTATAACTTTACTGATCTTCTCTTTAAGTTATTGAATGCAAGATTCTGAACTCTCTCACAGTAATTATTAATTTGTCTATTTCTCTATGCAGTTATGCCAGTTTTTGCTTCATGTATTTTTAAATTAACTTATTTAATGCATAAATGTTTAGAAGTTTTAAGTGCCTCATGAGTTGATTTCTATATATTTACGAACTGACCTTATTTATGCTTAGCAATATTTGCTCCTCTGTTTGAGGTATTACTGTCGCCGCCGGTGCGACGACACGAGCAGGGTGGAGCGGGTAAGAGAATGGAGAGAGAATAAGACTTGTAAAGAAATGAGGACAGAAGGGACACAGTGGATGATGTCCAAGCAGTGCCAATTTTATTCAAGGCTGCGAGGCATTATATAGTTAACAGAAACAATTATAAGGAAGTATCTATTTTCAGTTGATTGTTCATACACACATAACATTCACATGAAACCCCTTAAGCTTTTACGAAACCCATTTCCCAAGCGCTGGTAGCGGATCTTGTGACGCCAGTAACTTTTGTCTACTTAGCTAATCTTTAACTAGCAATTCATGAGCTTACAATGGTGCAATTTATAACCCGTGCAAGTACAGGGAAATATTGTAACAGTTAAATGTACAACCCAGTTTTGCCTCTTAATACATGCAGGCAGTCACGTCAGCGAGTCTTAGGGTCCATAGCTCCGGCTCTTTCTCAAGCGCAGCTCAACTGATATTCAGGAGGCACGAGTCAGGGCCTGGTTTGATCCCTCGCCTCTAGCTGGGTCCGTGGCTGCCTACATATTAATATTCCAACTTCCTTTTTAGTTGTATAACCAAAGGCTATCTTTACCTATCATTTTATGTTTAACCTATTTGTGTCTTTATATATAAAGTGGTTTTCTTTTAAGTAGCTAGCATATGGAGGCTTCAACTACTGTATTTTTTTCTTCTTTTTTATAGATGCTAGTTCTCTGGTGAGATTCTTCCTTTGTGACCCATTAATCATAGTGATTTCAATGCCCAAGTCTAGTAACTCCAATATGTATATCACCTCTTGGGTCTCTATCTTTGCCTTTTCTCTCTCTCTCTCCACCCTTCCCTCCCTCCTCTTCTGCCCCCCCCACCCTTCTTTTCTCCCTCCCTTCCTTCCTTTTTATGCTTGCTAATTTGTTAGTGAATGTTAGTCTTTATTTTTTAATATAAAAATTGTTGAGGCTTTGGATTACAGTATCTTTCTCCACAGATATTTCACAATATTCTTTCCAAGGAGCTACAGCTAAGGTGAAGCACCTCACTACACTTAGGTTCTAAGCTAATTCCAGATTAGAAAGGTTACAAACTCTATCAAGTTTGGCCTACCTGTTTTGGTAAACTAATTCCACATTAGAAAGGTTACAAATTTTGTCAAGTTTGGTCTACATGTTTTGGTTCCAAAAGGGATTCTTCCCATTTGGCAGACCTTAATTCTAATTGCCATCTTGCCAGCACTGACAGATTTCATTACCTTCTTCGCTTAGCTTTCCCTGTTTTCTGCTGACCTTATTGGCCTCTTTCCTTGTAAGCTTAAATAATTGTTAAATGTCTCAAGGGTAAAACCTAACAGAATGCCAGGCCTGCTCCTCTACAGCTCTACTTATTTGGAAACTTTGATCCTGGAGCCCTGGCTTCTCTGACTGGTATAAAATACATTTTTATATGAAAAAAAAATCACATAAAACAGGATTCTGTTAATAGCATTTGGAGGTCACTTTTACCCTAAGATATATGAGCTTTCTGAATGAGGTGGCTGGGAGTCTAAGAAACTCAGCAGTGCTTTTGATCTTTCCTGTACTGGAGGAAATGCCTGTTTCCATCTTTTCTCCTTGGTTTTTTTGAGACTCCAAGTAGATGTATGTTAAAGGTGTCATTTGTATCTGTTTATCTCTCTACTGAATTTCTTTTATTTTTTCCCTTTCATCATTCTGAATGCTTTCTTTGAACTATGAGACAGTTTACTAAATCCTCTCTTTAACCTGTCCAATCTTCTCTTAAATTTATGTCCTATTTTTTTTTTAATTTTTAAAAATTTGATCATTAAAGTTTTATTTCTAGAACTTCTATTGGTTACTTTATGTAATATCTGGTTCTTGCCATAATTCTCATTTTTTAAAAAAATTCCCTTAAACACAATGGCTGCTTTCCAAAACTGAGAAGACATAGCCATGCACAAATTGTAAATATTCTATGAACTCAAAGCTGGATAAATAAAGAAACTCATACATAAGCAAATCATGGCTAAACTGCTGAAACTCAAAACAAAAGAAATATAAAAAGTAGCAACAACAACAACAGAAACTCATCTCCCATGGTGCAACAATTATACTAGAAGCTGACTTACATAATATTTAGATTTAGGAAAAAAATAAAAATAAAAGCAGGTGTTCTACCAGGCCAGTGTTAACAGAGACATGTTCCACAAGAAGTACTCATGTAGAGAGGATATTCAAATGTGACTAAACCTGAGAGAGGTAGAGTCCATTTCAAAGCACACTGAAAATGGCAAGTTCCAGGTTCGCCCCAAAGACTGGTTTTAGATAGAGTGATGGTGGAAGTTACAACTGAACATCTAAGAAGGCCCAAAAAGGAATGGCTAGTGAAAGGCACATCTGAGAGTATTTTAGTCAAATTTCAAGAACTTAAGATATTTGTCTCTTCACAGAAAATGCCTTTAGATTTGTAATGAATAAGAAGGATGATCCCCAATTGCATCACCTTGGCCATTCTATCAATACTAAAACATTCTATGGTGTTGATACAAGATATATATGGTGTTTTAGATCTTATATATATACATACACATGATTCTAGACATAAAAGCAACTGAAGTTAGAGAGGTTTAATTTTCAAATATGAAGTTTTTAAAATAACCTCTTTGCACATTGCCCTCATATTCTTTTCTAAAAAAAAATCATGTTTATCATTTCAATCTGTTTACCAAGTTTGAAAATTGTATAACTTTCCTGTATAATTAAATGCATACTTTAGATTGTGAAATGCATAATTATAACATGAAATATGTATGTCCTGTGGAGTAATGTGCATGCATCATTTACTACATAGTGAAGCAGATACACTTTTAATTAAACTCTATAATGTACAATATATGACCAGAAGAATTATTCTTTGAATAGCCAATTCTATAAACAGTCATCAAGTTCATTAAATAAGTGTCTATAAATTGTTCATTGAACATTCCCAAAAGAGGAGCAAAGGGAAGAGGTGCTTGATTTTAATACTAATTTTATGATATAATTTTCTTTTTGTTCTAAGTAGTGCAGAAGTTGTGCATTCCTCTAAGGATACAGAAAACTATTGATAATAAATAAGAAGGCAGGGATGATCTAGCTCTCCATCTGCTGACTAGCATACCATTCCTGGCACTATGGAATGAAAGCATAATAAGTGAAAGAAACATACTTCTTAGTCCTAGATTTAGGTATTAGAAAGGGCTTCATCTGCACACAGTGCAGGACATCTGCTGTTGATTCCTTATGGCCAGCTACATAGTCATTTCCAGGTGTGATTCAAGATGTTAACCACCCCAGGGGCTATAGATGTTTAGAGAAGCAATTCTTACACTGCAGAATAAGCAAGAATGATGAAGATTCTGCTGTTATATTGGGAACTACTCTGTCTGGAGAACTAAAAGTCTGAATGTTCACAAGCCACCAGGTGGTTCTGGTATAACTGACATAAAAGGTCAGGACCTGCTGAACCTTAAACCATTTTTATGTAGTAGGTCAACAATGCTGGGCCAGCAGGCAAATTGTGCATGAGGTGCATGACGGTTTTTGCCACATCCTCCTTTATGTTTATTCTGGAAAAGGATATCATGTCACAGTTTATTAGAGAAAAACTGGGTACTATAAAAGACCCTCATGTATATATGTCTCATTGGAATCTTAAGAAATATAGTAATATTCAGTTATCAGGCTGCATGTTCCTAATATCTACCAATATACGGAATTTTGAACAGGATACCAACTATGTGGCAATGAAGTGATTTTCACGGATGATTTGTGTATAAATTGACATTTTTTTCCATTTCTCATATGACTAAATCCTAGCCTACTTGTAAGCTTCAGAGTATCTGAGAGATGTCCCCTTCTAGGGAGAAAAACTTTACTCTTTGCTTACTTAACATGGCTTCATTGTACATAAATATGCAAATGAAAATAAAACTAATTTTCTAAATAGAAGAACTAAATTAGAAGTGGAAGATACACATTTTGAGAAAGAGATGTCTGCCTTTCATTTTAACAGCAAATCTTGAAATGGCAAACTTGAGGTAGTTCTTAAAATCGAGACAGATCACTATACAATTTTTATAGATCATTATACAACTTTTTTTTTTACAGATCATTATACAATTTTCAAAGAAATCAGCAGAGTAAAATTGCAGAATTGCAAGTGGTATTGATACAATAGGGCAATTTTAAAAGACAGAAAGAACTGTGACATTTTCATAATTGAATGTTTCAGGAATTATATTTTATGCTTAAAATGCAGTGTCATATTAAGTAAACAAGCTTACATTATCCGTGCATAACAGATAGTTGGGAAGATAACTTAATTTTTTTCCTCAAACACTTTTTAAAGTTTATTATTCAAATTTTCATACCCATAAGTTCTGATCTTGACAGAAATTGTTGTATCCCCCCCTTACTACTGAATATATTTTGAACTTTGAGAGCAGTCAAGAGATGTATTCTTTTTTGTTCTGGACTTAGAAGAATGAGGCTATCACAGGAATAAATTCAGAGCTCCAGATTTCCACCCTCCTACCCTTGGGAGATGAAAGAGCCCTGCCAGTAAGTATAAGTCTCTAGATATATAGTTTATATATATATCTATAGATCTAGAGATATCTATATCTATATCTATATCTCACCAAGATGTATCCTGATTTCAGAAATATTAAAGGGAGGAAACTGTGTAACTTAGAATCAGTGGAATCCAGTACATACTTGACTCCATGTAGCAACAACACCTAGAATACCCTTCTTGTTTCCCACAAACTCTAGGTCTATCGTTTTATATATATATAAAATATACCCATACACACACACACACACACACACACATACATATTTGGTGATTTATATGTATATATATTATATATTATATTTATATTTATTATATTTATAATATATAATATATTATATTATATATTTATATTATAATTGTTATATTTATATTTATATATATTTATTATCTTTAAATATATACTTATATGATATGTATGTTTATAATATATATGTTAAACTTTGCTTTATTCTGAGACATGAAGGATTCAGAAAAGTTTTATTGGGGAGCTGGGGTCAACTGTCAACTGTCAACTTGCTCTTTCAAAATATTATCTTAAGCTTAATGAGAAATGGAGCATTATTTTAAAGATAAAGACTATATCTAACAGACCTTTGAATTATCACTGCAGGTAATTTTTATTTCCAGCAACTAGTTCAGTACCAGACATAAAGTGGCTATAATTCAGTGGGCACATATGCATGAGAGAGAGAGAAAGAAAGGAAGGAGGGAGGAAGGGAGGATTCTATGATTTGGAAATTCTTTGTATTCTTTGCATTTTACACAGGTAAAAGCTTGTGTGGTCCAAATCTCCATTTTCTTTTGTACACCTTATAAAAAAGAAAACATCCCATAGAAAGGGAGTGTCAAGTGCATGTGCTCCCCTCAGTTTATACAAAGTCATGGTGTTTCCAGGTCTGCCCTACCAGATGCTTGATTTTCCATGAAACACAAAGAGAGGAAACTGTATTGCTCCTGCTCTTTGTAAGCCCCAGTGCACTGAAGTACACTGACTGATGTTTACTAGTTCTTCTCCAACAGTTTGGTCATCATGGGGCTAACTCAAGCTTCCTGGTGCCAGACACCTGGAATATTCTCCACTCTTATCCTGGAAGGTGACTAGAAGTGCCAGTAACAATTTATCTATTATGCGACTATTTGTGGGACACAGATATAACCCTGACTGGCCAGGTCACTAGACAAAGTTAATAAAGCCAATGTAGCTGGAGGAGTCAAGATGGCGGAGAAGTAGCAGGCTGAGACTACTTCAGGTAGCGGGAGATCAGCTAGATAGCTTATCTAAAGATTGCAAACACCTACAAATCCAACAGGATATCGAAGAGAAGAAGAACAATTCCAGAAACAGAAAATCAACCACTTTCTGAAAGGTAAGACTGGCGGAGAAGTGAATCCAAAGCGACAGGGAGATAGACCACAGGGGGAGGGGCCGGCTCCCAGCAAGCGGCAGAGCAACGCACAAAATCAGGACTTTTAAAAGTCTGTTCCACTGAGGGACATCGCTCCAGAGGCTTAACCGGGGTGACGCCCACGCGGGGTCAGCGTGGCCTCAGGTCCTGCAGGGTCGCAGAAGGATCGGGGGTGTCTGAGTGTCGCAGAGCTTACAGGTATTAGAATGGGGAAGCCGGCTACAGACACAGAGCCGAGGAGTGAGCTCTCAGCTCGGGGTTACCTTGAACCGGTCGCAGGCTCGGTCAGCTCGGAGTGCGGCCGGAGGCCAGGGTGACGGGATTAATTGGGCGCTGTTCTCTGAGGGCGCACTGAGGAGTGGGGCCCCGGGCTCTCGGATCCTCCAGGCCGGACTGGGAGGCTGCCATCTTCATTCCCGTCCTCCGAAACTCTATGGAAAGCGCTCAGGGAACAAAAGCTCCCGAAAGCAAACCTGAGCGGATTACTCAGCCCGGCACCTGGTAAGGGCGGTGCAACTTCGCCTGGGGCAAAGACACTTGAGAATCACTACAACAGGCCCCTCCCCCAGAAGATCAACAAGAAACCCAGCCAGGACCAAGTTCACCTACCAAGGAGTACAGTTTCAATACCAAGGAGAGCAGCGGAATTCCAGAGGAGGAGAAAGCAAAGCACAGAACTCATGGCTTTCTCCCCATGATTCTTTAGCCTTGCAGTTAATTTAATTTTTTTTTCTTTTTCAATTTTTTTTCTCTTCTGCTAAATTTTTTTAACTTTTACCCCTTTCTTTTTTAACGTTTTTTAACTAGTTTATCTAATATATATATAGAATATATATATTTTTTTTCCTTTTTATATTTTTTCCTTATTAGTTTTCTTTTTTTAATTGTTTCTTTTTCTTTTTTTTTTTCTTTCTGAAACTTTTTATCCCTTCTCCCCCCCTCACGATTTGGGATCTCTTCTGATTTGGCTAAAGCATATTTTCCTGGGGTTGTTGCCACCCTTTTAGTATTTTACTTGCTCCTTCATATACTCTTATCTGGACAAAATGACAAGGTGGAAAAATTCACCACAAAAAAAAGAACAAGAGGCAGTACCAAAGGCTAGGGACCTAATCAATACAGACATTCATAATATGTCAGATCTAGAGTTCAGAATGACGATTATCAAGATTCTAGCCGGGCTCGAAAAAGGCATGGAAGATATTAGAGAAACCCACTCGGGAGATATAAAAACCCTTTCTGGAGAAATAAAAGAAATAAAATCTAACCAAGTTGAAATCAAAAAAGCTATTAATGAGGTGCAATCAAAAATGGAGGCTCTCACTGCTAGGATAAATGAGGCAGAAGAAAGAATTAGCGATATAGAAGACCAAATGACAGAGAATAAAGAAGCTGAGCAAAAGAGGGACAAACAGCTACTGGACCACGAGGGGAGAATTCGAGAGATAAGTGACACCATAAGACGAAACAACATTAGAATAATTGGGATTCCAGAAGAAGAGGAAACAGAGAGGGGAGCAGAAGGTATATTGGAGAGAATTATTGGAGAGAATTTCCCCAATATGGCAAAGGGAACAAGCATCAAAATCCAGGAGGTTCAGAGAACCCCCCTCAAAATCAATAAGAATAGGTCCACACCCCGCCACCTAATAGTAAAATTTACAAGTCTTAGTGACAAAGAGAAAATCCTGAAAGCAGCCCGGGAAAAGAAGTCTGTAACATACAATGGTAAAAATGTTAGATTGGCAGCAGACTTATCCACAGAGACCTGGCAGGCCAGAAAGAGCTGGCATGATATATTCAGAGTACTAAACGAGAAAAACATGCAGCCAAGATACTATATCCAGCTAGGCTATCACTGAAAATAGAAGGAGAGATGTAAAGCTTCCAGGACAAACAAAAACTGAAAGAATTTGCAAACACCAAACCAGCTCTACAGGAAATATTGAAAGGGGTCCTCTAAGCAAAGAGAGACCCTAAAAGTAGTAGATCAGAAAGGAACAGAAACAATATACAATAACAGTCACCTTACAGGCAATACAATGGCACTAAATTCATATCTCTCAATACTTACCCTGAATGTTAATGGGCTAAATGCCCCAATCAAAAGACACAGGGTATCAGAATGGATAAAAAACAAAACCCATCTATATGTTGCCTACAAGAAACTCAGTTTAAACCCTAAGACACCTCTAGATTTAAAGTGAGGGGGTGGAAAAGAATTTACCATGCTAATGGACATCAGAAGAAAGCAGGAGTGGCAATCCTTATATCAGATCAATTAGATTTTAAGCCAAAGACTATAAAAAGAGATGAGGAAGGACACTATATCATACTCAAAGGATCTGTCCAACAAGAAGATCTAACAATTTTAAATATCCATGCCCCTAATGTGGGAGCAGCCAACTATATAAACCAATTAATAACAAAATCAAAGAAACACATCAACAATAATACAATAATAGTAGAGGACTTTAACACTCCCCTCACTGAAATGGACAGATCATCCAAGCAAAAGATCAACAAGGAAATAAAGGCCTTAAATGACACACTGGACCAGATGGACATCACAGATATATTCAGAACATTTCATCCCAAAGCAACAGAATACACATTCTTCTCTAGTGCACATGGAACAGCCTCCAGAATAGATCACATCCTGGGTCCTAAATCAGGTCTCAACCGGTATCAAAAGATTGGGATCATTCCCTGCATATTTTCAGACCACAGTGCTCTGAAGCTAGAACTCAATCACAAGAGGAAATATGGAAAGAACCCAAATACATGGAGACTAAACAGCATCCTTCTAAAGAATGAATGGGTCAACCAGGAAATTAAAGAATTGAAAAAATTCACGGAAACAAATGATAATGAAAACACAACGGTTCAAAATCTGTGGGACACAACAAAGGCAGTCCTGAGAGGAAAATATATAGCGGTACAAGCCTTTCTCAAGAAGCAAGAAAGGTCTCAGGTACACAACCTAACCCTACACCTAAAGGAGCTGGAGAGAGAACAAGAAAGAAACCCTAAACCCAGCAGGAGAAGAGAAATCATAAAGATCAGAGCAGAAATCAATGAAATAGAAACCAGAAAAACAATAGAACAAATCAACGAAACTAGGAGCTGGTTCTTTGAAAGAATTAATAAGATTGATAAACCCCTGGCCAGACTTATCAAAAAGAAAAGAGAAACGACCCAAATAAATAAAACCATGAATGAAAGAGGAGAGATCACAACTAACACCAAAGAAATACAGACAATTATAAGAACATACTATGAGCAACTCTACGCCAACAAATTTGACAATCTGGAAGAAATGGATGCATTCCTAGAGACATATAAACGACCACAACTGAACCAGGAAGAAATAGAAAGCCTGAACAAACCCATAACCAGTAAGGAGATTGAAACAATCATCAAACATCTCCAAACAAACAAAAGCCCAGGGCCAGATGGCTTCCCGGGGGAATTCTACCAAACATTTAAAGAAGAACTAACTCCTATTCTCCTGAAACTGTTCCAAAAAATAGAAATGGAAGGAAAACTTCCAAACTCATTCTATGAGGCCAGCATCACCTTGATCCCCAAACCAGACAAGGATCCCATCAAAAAAGAGAACTACAGACCAATATCCTTGATGAACACAGATGCAAAAATTCTCACCAAAATACTAGCCAATAGGATTCAACAGTACATTAAAAGGATTATTCACCACGACCAAGTGGGATTTATTCCAGGGCTGCGAGGTTGGTTCAACATCCGCAAATCAATCAATGTGATACAACACATTAATAAAAGAAAGAACAAGAACCATATGATACTCTCCATAGATGCTGAAAAAGCATTTGACAAAGTACAGCATCCCTTCCTGATCAAAACTCTTCAAAGTGTAGGGATAAAGGGCACATACCTCAATGTTATCAAAGCCATCTATGAAAACCCACCGCAAACATCATTCTCAATGGAGAAAAACTGAAAGCTTTTCCGCTAAGTTCAGGAACACGGCAGGATGTCCGTTATCACCACTGCTATTCAACATAGTACTAGAAGTCCTAGCCTCAGCAATCAGACAACAAAAGGAAATTAAAGGCATCCAAATCGGCAAAGAAGAAGTCAAACTATCACTCTTTGCAGATGATATGATACTATAGGTGGAAAACCCAAAAGACTCCACTCCAAAACTGCTAGAACTTGTACAGGAATTCAGTAAAGTGTCAGGATATAAAATCAATGCACAAAAATCAGTTGCATTTCTCTACACCACCAACAAGACAGAAGAAAGAGAAATTAAGGAGTCAATCCCATTTACAATTGCACCCAAAACTATAAGATACCTAGGAATAAACCTAACCAAAGAGACTAAGAATCTATACACAGAAAAGTATAAAGTACTCATGAAAGAAATTGAGGAAGACACAAAGAAATGGAAAAATGTTCCATGCTCCTCGATTGGAAGAATAAATATTGTGAAAATGTCTATGCTACCTAAAGCAATCTACACATTTAATGCAATTCCTATCAAAGTACCATCCATTTTTTTCAAAGAAATGGAACAAATAATCCTAAAATTTATATGGAACCAGAAAAGACCTCGAATAGCCAAAGGAATATTGAAAAAGAAAGCCAAAGTTGGTGGCATCACAATTCCGGACTTCAAGCTCTATTACAAAGCTGTCATCATCAAGACAGCATGGTACTGGCACAGAAACAGACCACATAAATCAATGGAACAGAATAGAGAGCCCAGAAATAGAGAATAGAGAGACCCTCAACTCTATGGTCAACTAATCTTCGACAAAGCAGGAAAGAATGTCCAATGGAAAAAAAGACAGCCTCTTCAATAAATGGTGTTGGGAAAATTGGACGGCCACATGCAGAAAAATGAAATTGGACCATTTCCTTACACCACACACAAAAATAGACTCAAAATGGATGAAGGACCTCAATGTGAGAAAGGAATCCATCAAAATCCTTGAGGAGAACATAGGCAGCAACCTCTTCGACCTCAGCTGCAGCAAAGTCTTCCTAGGAACATCGTCAAAGGCAAGGGAAGCAAGGGCAAAAATGAACTATTGGGATTTCATCAAGATCAAAAGCTTTTGCACAGCAAAGGAAACAGTTAACAAAACCAAAAGACAACTGACAGAATGGGAGAAGATATTTGCAAATGACATATCAGATAAAGGGCTAGTGTCCAAAATCTATATAGAACTTAGCAAACTCAACACCCAAAGAACAAATAATCCAATCAAGAAATGGGCAGAGGACATGAACAGACATTTCTGCAAAGAAGACATCCAGATGGCCAACAGACACATGAAAAAGTGCTCCGCATCACTTGACATCAGGGAAATACAAATCAAAACCACAATGAGATACCACCTCACACCAGTCAGAATGGCTAAAATTAACAAGTCAGGAAACGACAGATGCTGGCGAGGATGCGGAGAAAGGGGAACCCTCCTACACTGTTGGTGGGAATGCAAGCTGGTGCAACCACTCTGGAAAACAGCCTGGAGGTTCCTCAAAATGTTGAAAATAGAACTACCTTATGACCCAGCAATTGCACTACTGGGTATTTACCCTAAAGATACAAACGTAGTGATCCGAAGGGGCACGTGCACCCGAATGCTTATAGCAGCAATGTCTACAATAGCCAAACTATGGAAAGAACCCAGATGTCCATCAACAGATGAATGGATAAAGAAGATGTGGTATATATAAACAATGGAATACTATGCAGCCATCAAAAGAAATGAAATCTTGCTATTTGCGACGACATGGATGGAACTAGAGGGTATCATGCTTAGCGAAATAGTCAATCGGAGAAAGACAACTATCATATGATCTCCCTGATATGAGGGAGAGGAGATGCAACATGGGGGCTTAAGGGGGTAGGAGAAGAGTAATTGAAACAAGATGGGATTGGGAGGGAGACAAACCATAAGTGACTCTTAATCTCACAAAACAAACTGAGGGTTGATGGGGGGAGGGGGGTTGGGTGAGGGGGGTGGGGTTATGGACATTGGGGAGGGTATGTGCTATGATGAGTGCTGTGAAGTGTGTAAACCTGGTGATTCACAGACCTGTACTCCTGGGAATAAAAATATATTATATGTTTATAAAAAATAAAATTAAAAAAAATAAAATAAATAAAGCCAATGTAGGGGACCAGGTACTGAATTGGGATCAAGAGCAAAACTTTGAACAGCAGATTGACAAATAATCTTGCCTGTTTGTGCATTCTGATACTGGTGAAAACACTTCATGTTTTTATTTCCTTTAAAGAGAAAACTTTAAAGATCTACAATAGTGATCAAATAGCCTTGATTTCTAATTGCTGAACGTATTTAAATATAGATGAGACAGACATTAGTTGAAGAAGAAGATTTATGCTGATCAGCATTAGCAAATTTCAGTGAATGATTCTTAGGCATTGGACTATGATTTATCTTCACATACATTTTGGGGGAAAGTTTGGCAAAATATGTATATAGATAGTTGTGTTCATTATACTTCAATGGAAAATAATTTTTAAGAACTTGAGCAGATGGATTTTAGGAATGAAAGAGTTGTTGCTGAGTATAACTGAATTTTCTCTATTATCTATAGCAAACCCACCAAGACTCCTTTAGGCAAATATGTATTGTCAATTAAGTCACTGTACTAATCCTTTCAAGTGTCACTTTTTAAAAAAATTCATTACTCTGAACTGTATAAATATATTAATATCTCTACCACATGTTCACTCCTAGATTATTTTCCAGTGGAATTACTTATAGTTACATGCATATGTTTGCTAAATTGCTGAGTTTAAAGCTGCCTCCTTCAGAGAACTTTAACCTAAGCTGAAAAGTTCTTGAAAGGGTGCTGAGAGCCTTTCTGTCATATTAAGGATGTGGGTATCCATTTACTTATTTTATTTGTCTTCATTCCCACTTTGTTATGTATACATGAGAATATTTATCTGGCTGGCTTCTAACACAGAGGTTTTGCTTTCCTTTTCCCCAGCAGGCATAATTACATTTCTGGAAAGAAGAAATGGTGCTTTAAAACAGCTCAGTATCTTCTGCATCTGTATAAGGATGCTCAGAAATGATGCACACTCACAAAAGTTTTCTCACGGCTCTGAGGAGGTTAAATTGGCTCCTCAGTCAAGGAGGCATTAAGCACAGAGCAGCTCCATGGGCAAAGCAAAAGTAACTGTTATGTGGGGGTCGTTAGACTGGCAGTAGATTGCTATCTGGGGATCCTCACTCTCTGCTAAGTTCCCTCTCACACTATGTGGGAAATAGCAGGAAGAGATATTTTAGCCAAGATACAAAAGAAAATATATATTGCTCACAGTTAAAGGCATCGACAATCAGTCAATTCTTTAAAAGCCCCTTGGAAAGTTCAAAGACCACATCGACTTTCAGAATTTTCCATTAGAAGTGTCCTAGACACAACTTATGGTCACACCTCCCCTGAGCTTGTGCTAGAATAACTGTAGTAAGAGTATATGTTCCCTGGCCTCTGCAAGTTAAGGGATTTCCTTGTCCAGCAATGTTAGAATGCCTATATGTGCCCATCTCTCATTGTTTATTTATCTTGGTTTTGGAATAACTGAATTCTATTTATGTCCTTAAATTATAATGGATGAAATTTTATAAAACCATTATGTCAATTGTAAAGGGAAGATGCCTGTATAATTTATTGTCCAAACTTGGATGCTGTTAAAGAATGAAAAGGAGCTCTTAGTAATTATATTTAGGACAGCAGTAGTAAACTAGATCTTTCTTGGGAAAACCAGGATATATGATCATCCCAATCATAAGAGAACGATTTAGACATGTGGTATGTTAATCAAGGATAATTAGGCCTTAATAGTGTCTATCAACTCTGCCTAGTGAATGAGGTTAGAATTAACAAGGATTCTCTAACAAAATGATTGGACTTTAATGAAGCAAAGCTAAATGTTAGACATTTTACTCTGAAAAGAGGATTTATACAGTAGGTGGCATTTAAACTGAAATAAAACAAGGTATTCAGGAATTGGTTTTAAATCTGATTGAAAAACAGACTATCAACCAGTTCTCTAGTAAGAATCCGACAATAAAGCTGCAAGTCTTAACTTCTAGTCATACCTGAACTCCTATTTTCAATTTTTAATTTATAAATTGAAAACTCAATTTTATGTACTCAAAGACATTCATTTGGCAAATGGCGGGTTTAATATCATTTTTAAGATTGCTTTCCAGTTTTGTTACTTCATGATTTCTACTAACTCTATTTTTATGGGTGAACAAGAAGATCGTAGGAGATACTAGAGCTTCTGAGACACAGGGAACTTATGGGGAATGAACACAGCAATGTGAAAAAAAAAAACAAAGTTCAAAGCACCCCTTATACTCTGCTACGGCATCATATTCCCTCTTCAATTCAGGCATGTTGAACTACTTGAAATTCTCCACACATCCCTTATTCCTCTATGCAGTCTGTTTTCTGTGTTAAGAACATTCTCCACTCTTCATTCCCTTCCACTTTAGCTATATGTAACTCCTATTCATCTTGCAAACATCCGTCCTCTAATTTCAGTTTGAACCCTTTCGCTGCAATGCCATAGCACTCCGGGCATAACTTCACCATAACGCTTCTCACAAACTCTATTATAATTGTTCATTCTTTTCATTTCCATCCTAAACTCTGAGCTACATGTCTTTTCTACCCCTGTATCTCCAGCAACAAATCTAGTGCTTCTCAACAGAATGTGTTCAATAAACCATCAATTGAATTATTCTTCCTTCAAACAGAAATCAATCTATAACCAAAAGAAAGAAAATAAATATTCCTATAGATGCCTGGATAAGATCCATCATGTATATTATCATATATGCAAATCAAGGTAAAAATAAGTTTGGACAGCACTCTATGCTTTACTTTACAGAAATCCTTATAATTTATGCTATTGAAGTCATTGCAAGAAAATACTCCATAAAAGAAAAATGTGTTTATGATGACCAAGACACTGTATTAGGCATAATAATTTAGGAACTAAATTGACATGAATGGTTTCCAAGATGGCTATACTGTACACTAAATTTTGCTCTATATTGTTTTACAGAGGTTTCACAGAATTGAAAAAAAATCTATTTTATTTTTTGCTGTGTCTTCATAGCCTCTAAACAAGCATTGCATTTATTTTACCACTTTTTATAAAGCCCGCACTCTCCTCTTCAGCATATATTCATGCATCTGCACATGCAAGCTAATCTTAAATAGGCTTAACAGAAACTTTCTTCAAACAATATTAAACAAACTAAAAATATTATAGGTCTCTAATACCTCTCCTTACTTATAAAGTCATATGGAACTAACATCTTCTTAGTAATTAAGTTTCAGAAATTTCAATCATTTCTTTTTAACCTATTTTTAGCCTTCTTCCTAACCAGTAATCTCTAATCAATTGCTATGGTTGGTGAATTGTTAACTTATATTTCCCAAAATTATCCATTCCTTCCCCCACTGCTTCTGACCATATGAATTACACATTGATTAGTCATGTTTGATATGATCAATATCAAATTCTACCCATTTAATAATCTGAATTCCACTCTGATTACTTTCCTTAAGACACTGCTTTTAGCATTCTGAAAGTATTCTAAAAAACAGAGTAACAACCTATTGTGTACAACCTATAGTCCAAATTCAATAATCTGGCCTTGTAAAGGTCTTCCAAAATCTGGCCCCAACCTATTTTTCAACTTTCCCCTCTGCTGCATCACATAAATTCTCCTCTTTTGAGGACTCATTGACCTGAAAATGTGGTTTGCCAGGATATATTTACCCCTGTTTTAAATCTTACCACAAATGTGCTCATTATTCCTCTTCAGCTCCCTAGACTCCCTCTCTTCCTCTAGAACTGACATTAATGTTTTGTTAGGAGTTAAAATGAGATGGTTGCCATTGGCTCCAGCCATCAGTCACTAACAATTGTTGCCTCCTTAACTGCTCCTCCTCCTCACATTTCTTCAAAAGCCATGAGGATCTCTCCTTCAACTGAAACAGCTTTACACTCTAAGCGCAAGTATTCATAACTGTGTTCCCTTCAGGCTGATGACTGAAAAAATACATCATAAGGAAAAAAAGGTGGGTTCTTTGATTCCATATTTAAATGGTTTTTCTCACATAGTTAGAAAAGCAACACCCTAATCTCTAATAAATCTTACCTTTTCTTCACTGCTAACTTCAACAAGAGTCTCTAAAGAATAGTGAGACTTTTCTTAATACTTATCTTTTGAAATGTACAAATCCTGGCTCTTCTAGTAATTTGGGAAGGATATTAAGGATAATGGTGGGAAAAGAGACATTTGACATTCCTTACTTACACTTCTGCAGTCTGTCTTGTCCTTTATCCTGGTCCCAAAGTCCTTACTTCTTTTCATTGTGCAAGCCTAATGTTATTAATGAAACAAAAGCAGGAACATGGTCCAATGTTAGATTAAATGTCACAAGAGCAGTGTTTGTGTCTGATCTGTATCACACAATCAAATTGAATACTCATATTTTCTAAGATGAATATTATTTCTCTCTCTAAATAATGACTGGTACTCCTAACCCTGCTCACCTGTGAAACTGTATTATTTTTCCACAACTATCCATTCCCCTTCCTTTCCAACACCTTCAACGGACTACATTTCCCCACCCTATTAACCTTGTGCTTGGCCCAGTTACTTGCTTCAGCCAATGAGATGTGGGAAGACATGAAAATACATCAGTTCAAAAGTTTCTACTGGCTTTCTTGCCCTCATATGATCCACCATAAGAAGTGGTTGTAACTGCTGCATGTAGTTACTCCTCTTCCCCATATTTGTCTCCAAAAGACAAACATATGGAGTAGACCTAAACCCAAGCCTAGTCAAGCTCAGTTAAGCCAAGAAGAATCTCAGACAACTTACTGACCCTTAAGAGAAAAATAAATGTTTAAGCTAATGAAATTTTGGATTTGTTGTTTATGTAGAATTCTTACAGCAAAATCAAACATATTTCTTGCAGAGCTATGATCAATAAATAGGTTTCCATATAGAAATATAATTTACAAATGTTATGTATAAAAATATCTTCCAGCCATCATGCTGAGCAAATAAACCAAAGATTAAAAATATATATTGCAAAATTGTGCTTTTATGAAGTTGTAGAAGAGGCCAAACCAGTCCATAATGATAGAAAGTAATTAGCCCAAAGGTGGGATTGAAGAAGTTTGGACATTAATCTAATACAGTTAATAATCTACTAAGGAACTTTCTGTAATACTGTAAAGTTCCTAAAATTTGTTACAGATGTTGATTACATAGCTATGTACATTTGTCAAAATTCAACAAACTTAAATATTGTGCATCTTAGTAAATGTTAATTATAAATCATTAAAAGAAAGCCCATTAAATGTTACTGGCTCACCCTTGAATTTGACTCTTACATCTCAACATCTTAGCTTCAATGCTAATAGAAAACTAGCAATATACTCAAATATACTCAATATACTCAAAACCCAATTCCTAATTTCATTCACTCCTGTTTAAGAAATAGGTCCTGCAACCTTATGCCTCATGTAGTAAATGGCAGTTCCATTTCCCTAGTTCTTCACACCAAAGATTAAAAAAACAAACAAACAAAAAACTAAGATTGACTCCATCTCTTAGATACTATATCCAACTCACTGGTCGCTTACCACTACTCCTGCAAATACCTTGAACAAAACCACAGCCAACTCTTCCTTATCATTTATAAGATAAACTCCCAACTTCTATGACTTTCTTTTGTTTTTCTTAATACAGTAGCAGTTACCTTTTTAAAAGTATGTCAGATCATACATTGTTTTCTACTCAAAATTATCAAATGACATCCATTTAATAACAGGCAGGGGAAAAAGAGAGGTTCTTAACATATACTTTCAAAACTCTGCATGTTATATTCATATATATCATCTATGTCCCTGACCTCATCTGCTACTTTCCTCCTCATCGCTCAGTTTCAGTCACACTAGTAGTTCCCTTGCCTCTTCTGAATGTTAAAGAAGGCAGCCACTTCCAGGACATTCCGTGAATACTCTTTCCTCAGATAGCTATAACGTGTACATAGTAGGTTCTCAATCAATATTTACTAAAATGGTGAATGAAAATGCCTTTTCACATCCTAGGTTTTTCCATTTAGTTTCATCCATAAGCATCATGATCTCCCAGGAGTTATTCTGACTCAAACACCAGCTCTGCTAGCACTTGCTGCTTGTTCAACCTAATTAGCATTACTTACAAAGGAAATGTAGAGCAGCCCAGTGCAAGTGTAAAGAAAGCATTAATCAACCTGAGAGCAAAGCTTAAAAGCAAGATAGTAACAGAACCTACTTCCAAACTCCTTTAACTTTTCTGGCAGCCACAAACAAAGTAGGCTGATGAGAGAGGATGGAGGCACTAAAGAGAGCACTGCCATGATTCTGTCCCAAGGAAGTCATTCTTTCTTTTATTTTCTTCCAGGTTTCTGGCACCTCCACTCTATCCAATTCCTTCACCCCCATATGCACCTAAATAAATAGCTCTAAATCGTTCAAAGTGAACTCAGTCACTCTAGAGGGGAACATGTCTGCATTCTAAAATGTAAAAGCCTGGCTTATATCAGTTAAATGAAAACAAAATCTCATTCACTGTTTTCATACAGAGCGAAGGGCGAAGGGAGCAGCAATGAGCCAAAAACAATATAATCATGACAACCCAAGCACCTGAACACATGTTAAGACCAATTTTCCCTCTTTAACTTCTTACTTTCTTGTTCTTCCAGTCATTAATTCACTTAATAATAGCAGTAAAATATAATTTTCAAAGATTAATTTATGATTCACATACAAATATAAAGTGAGTAACTGTCAAAGATTTTAGTTAACTCATTAATTAATGAGTGAGCCATGAGACACTGAAACCAGTTCAAATGAGGGTTTAATTACAGAGATCGGAATTCACTACAGGACACAATTCATTTGCATCACCATGAACAAAAATCATTTGCATGACCATCAGCATTATTGTTTTCCATAAATTAACTTCTATCTCCAGAGTTGTTGGATTGCTAGTGGAAAACATAGTTGTATCTTGAGTCCACTACACAATGCAACCGTGCCACTCAAAGACACCACAATTTTATTTAACCATTTTTAAGTCATTGGCAGTTTTTCTAGACATTAAAAGAGGAATTAGGGGTGCCTGGGTGGCTCAGTTGTTTGAGGGACTGCCTTCTGCTCAGGTCATGATCCTGGAGTCCCGGTATCGAGTCCTGCATTGGGCTCCCACCTCCACAGGGAGCCTGCTTCTCCCTCTGACTTTCTCCCCTCTCATGCTCTCTCTCACTCTTTCTCTCTCTCGCAAATAAAATAAAATCTTAAAAAAAAAAAAGAGGAATTACCTTACTGTGCTATAATAACTTCTTAAACAAGTTATACTGAAAAGTCTCCAAAACAGTGAAATAGTTTGGACATCTCTATTGTACCAGAGAAACAATCTGTACATGTTTTCTTCTGGACTCTTTGTTGACTCATGACTTAAAAATTTACTCTCTAGCAAACTGACTTTTTGAAAAAACAACTGCATCTCTATTGCTGCAGTGATCATTTGTCATCAGTGTGTGATGGCAAAAAGGGTGAGAAAGGAACAAGAAAAGGCTACAGTAATGCTTTATTTACATTTATTGTTTTTCATTTTTTTTCCATGTGTCTGTATCCTGACTGCTCCTGCTGGCAAGAGAAAGGCTCTTTTCTCTTTGGCAAAAGTGAACTCATTGAACAATGCCATGTACATTATATAATACTGTTATTACAGTTGCACTAAGGCCCATAAACTTAAACACCTTTACTCTTAAGAAATTGTTCTTTTAATATTTTACACACGGTTGCCAGTATTTGAAAAGAAAAATTTTCCCCTACCCTCCTAGGTCCTTGACTGGTAAATTGACATAAGACAGATTAACAGGAGAAAAACAAATTTAATTACACACGTAATGAAGCCCCGTAAGAAAATGAGACCTGCTCTGTCTCACACTTACCCACTCTCTCTCTCTCAAATAAATAAATAAAATCGAAAGAAGGAAGGAAAGAAAAAGAGAAAGAAAGAAAGAAAGAAAAAGAAAGAAAGAAAGAAAGGAAGGAAGGAAGGAAGAAAGAAAGAAAGAAAATGAGACCCAAAGACAAGCCAGCCAGTTGAGTCTTTCTTATACGCCATTCTGAGTTAAATGGGATAGGGGCTGGGGCTTCAAAGAGGAGTGTAATTCACAGGACAATAAGAACAGATGCTCAGTAATTGGATGTTTGCCCTGCCATATACATATGGGTCATTCAGATCGAAGTTATTTCTGGTAATTTCTCTTTCCCTGAGCCAGGCCCCCTATGTAAATCATTTTAGGTAGTTAGGGGGGAGGTAAAAGTTTTTCTTAAGTCGGCTGAGTCTTAATTGCCTTGAGCTCAACATAATTCATGTGCCAAATGGCATATTTTGGGGTCACATATTCTACCCCCCTTCACAATTAAGCATTTGGATTTCATAGATTTTTATACTCTCAAATAAAAAAAATGTATAGAATTTTTACATACACTTTTTTTTTTCTTTTCAAGTTTTTTTATTTACCATACAGTGTTTTAGTTACCATACAGTGTTATATTACTTCCAGGTGCACAATATAGTGACTCAACAATTCTGTGTATTATTCAGTGCTCATCATAGTAAGCGTACTCTTTAATCACCATCACCTATTTCCCTCATCTCTCCATCCACCTCCCCTCTGGTAACCATCAGTTAAGAGTCTGTTTCTTGGTTTGTCTTTCTCTCTCTGTCTCTCTCTCTCTACCTCTTTTTTTTTTTCCTTTGTTCGTGTTGTTTAATTCCACACTGTGTGAAATCATATATTTTTCTTTCTCTTACTTATTTCACTTAGCATAGTACCATCTAGCTCCATCCATGTTGTTGCAAATGGCAAGATGTTATTCTCTTTTATGGCTGAATAATATTCCATTGCATATACATACCACTTCTTCTATGTCCATTCCTCTATCAATAGACAGTTGGACACACTGAATTTTACATATACTTTAAATGCCTTCTCACCACAATAAGTTAGAGAATGTCTTCATTTAAAGTAAATAAATTAATTAAATTAAAATTAAAATGTTAGTATTTCAATAATTTGAAATTGGTTGGCCTGTAACACCACCACTACCAGCAACAGCAAAATAACATGTGATTTATTTTAATAACTTAGTCAGTTTTACATATTGGTTCTGGACAATTTTTTTACAGAATATCGAATCTTGGAAAGGGTTTCATAAATCATTATTATTTGCTAAATACACAGTCGTTTTCCTGTTTCACCCTTCTAAACTCAACCACCCTTTTACTATGTTACGTTCTCTCAGGGACAAATTGGCGTTTTATCTTGTCCTATAGGGAGTTTTCCTTTGAGTAACATGTATCTCCATTTTATTTTTCTTATCTCGGTTGGATATAATGAAAATGATATATTATGGTTTACATAGGCCTACTTCCAGATCATCTATAATAGAATCAAAAAACAGTTCTTTTTGATGCTGTATCAGCTTTCTCTTTTTAAATGAACCTAACATCTTACTCATTTTATTTTGTCTTTAGCTTTTCAATTATATTCTTACTACTCAGTAGTTTTATGACATAATTACTAATTTAATTCTGACAGATGTTTCTGTATAACTGAATAAATACTGTATGCATCATTCATATTTCTTGATATGTCAACAATCCATGATGATAATAAATATTTAAAAGCATCAAAGCATATTTAAAATGTTATTTATGGTTATACATACACATTCCTGTGTAAGTAAAAGCAGATGGCCACAGAAAGATGGGACACTTCAATTGTGAATGCCAGTGATTAAAAAATCTATACAACGTTTGTAATATTCCATAACAAAATGATGCCTTTTTAAGATATATATGATTAAAACCTAAGATCATTTTAAGGACAAAAATTAAAATTGTCTACTAGTACCATCAAATCTGACAGAATTCCCATTCCTCCAAATACCTAATATTGCAAAGAGAATTCATCAGTGATGTGAGAGACAGGAGAGAAGACAAAAACAATCAGCAAAAATAAAAATAATCAAGTTATTTTGAAGGATTTATCTTTAAAATTACTTGTCTTTAAAAAGATTTAAAATACAGCATTTTTGAGGGAATGAGGGAATAACTTTAGTTTGGGACTTGCATAATTTGTAAGAAAAAAGATAATAGACAGTCAAGATACTAAGATTCAAAAGTAATGATTAAAAATATTTCTTGCAGGCTTGTTAGCTTTGTAAAAGGCATTTCTTAGCTGACTAGCCACTGTATTGAAATCCGCCCTGTAAATGCACTGTTCTTTATTTAAATGCTAACTTTAGTAAAAGGGTGAAAAAAAAAGTCAATTCTACTAATTGAGGCATTCAGTTTACTAAGAGATTAGCAATCCAGTTATCTGCAAACTATGAGGTACTGTCCTTCAAACTTAAGTGATATCCAAATGCAATGCAATCCAATGATTATACTGGACTCTGTGTCAATAGGCGTTACATTTGTTTCAATGCTATTTAAAATGTACAACTATAACAGTAGATATAAAGCACTTATAAGTATAACTTTAAGATTTTATTTACTTATTTGGCAGAGAGAGAGAGAATGCGCACAAGTGGGCAGGGGGTAGGGAGTGCTAGGCAGAGGGAGAAGGAGAAGCAGGCTCCCCACAGAGAAGGGGCAGTCCAATGTGGGACTTGATCCCAAGATCCTGGGATCAGGACCTGAGCCAAAAGCAGTTGCTTAACCAACTGAGCCACCCAGGCACCCTATGAGTATAACTTTAACAATAAAACAAAGTATAAATATGAATGATTCTGAGAAATAATTAAATTCAATAACACACATTATTTAATATGATTTTTTTCCTAAAACCAATTCACCAGCTTCTAATATGAATTTTAAAAATAAAAATAGTAGCATCAATTTCAGGTATAGATTTATTCTGACTCTTTAATTAGACTTTAATAAAATTAAGTCAAAGTGGCAATTAACATAAGTATATTGTGCCAAACATTGTTAATAATTTGAAAATATGCTTGCTAATGCAAGATAAGTCCAACTTACATTTAGCCAAAACTCTTCATGTGAGCAACTCTCAAAGGCTAATGTTAACAAGGTATCTTAAAAAACTGTCTCATTCACCTGAAGATAGATTTAGTTTTATGGTTTTCCTGAAATCTACATTAAACATATATCTACCCCATATTGATAGAATAAGGGACAAACATTTATTTTATATTGCCCAAAATATTTAATGCCAATGAATTTTCAAAGGTTAATATTAAAGAAATATGATTGACATATTACTTTTGCTAGCAATGTCAATATAGTACTGATGGTGATAGAATTTAATGTATCTTTGAATTTAATGCATCTATCAAGATTCAGAATATAATTACTCACAAAATATGATGCTTTGGCATAGTGAACAATTTTAGTTGAAGGAATTTGAGAAACATTGGACATAGAAGGACTCCTTGAAGCCTCCCTTCTTCCCTGAAACAGGCCCTAGGACTCTTAAGTGAGAGATGCCTTCCCATATGCAAAGGAGAAAAAGGCATCCATATCCTCAAAGATGGACAGATGCCAAGAGCAATATCACTGAAGAGGTTTGCTAACTATTTTGCTACTGAAATAACTATGATTGCATAAAGCATCTTTGCCCCTATGCAAGATGTAAAAATGATGGTAATCAAGCAGCTAAGTAACTTATGAAGATACTGAATAACTCAGTATTTATCCCAATAATTATATAAGCATATAAAATGTTTATTATTGATGATCAATGGAATACAAATATTTTTAAATAAATTCTTGTAGAGAATTCACTAACTTCTGAAAATATGTTTATGTATCTCAGCAGCCCATAATATCCAATTTGAGATCATTCCTATGAGGTTATAGTATATACAGACAGATGAGTCTCAGATGAGTCATACTGAATTGTTGGCAGCTGAGGCAGGGCAAAGATGAATGGATCTAGAGCACAAGATACCACCTAAGAAATAAGATTATTTTGAGTTCAGTATAGGGAACAACATATATCACAGTAAAATCTCTGGAAAATCAGGGGGAAGTATTAGAATTTAGGGCATGTAGAGGACTGTACACCAAGAAAAAAAGTAAAGAAAATAGGAAGAGAGAGGGAAAAATTACCACTTAACCTAGGGTAGGCACTGGAGATTAGCCAATTTATCATAACTTGAGCATGGTCCTGAGGAAAAGCAAGGATGTAAGTATTTTTTGGAGCTTATTTCTTTACTAAACAGAAGTTATAAAATAATTTAAAGAATCAGCAACTCTCAGCATTTTGCTCTTTTTTCCTGATAGAATCAAATCTATTTATTCTCTGCAAGCCTATAACAATACTTTATAATGATGGAAATCAGCTGAATTATGTAGATTTAATTAAGTATAAGCATAATTAAATAGAAAAAAGAATCCCTGAAATAGCTTTTAACATCTCAGTTAAAAAGGAAGACAGTATTCGGGTCAATGTTTTTGACTGAAGCTATATAAAGAAACGATTGAGCTTCAAAAGTTATTTGACCATCTGTCTTCCCTTAATCAGGTTCTAACAAGATAGGTCGTAGGCATGGGGCATAGAAAATAGTTTATAAGGAAGTGTTTCAGAAAGAAGAAGAAAATAATCCTGAATTACAAAAAGCAGAAGTAATTTTAAGGCCTTGGGTCACTTGTTTGAAAAAGGTTATAGATTAAAGAACTGAATACGCTTTTTCTCTTCATGAGTGTTTCTTTATTCTTTTTTCTTTTGTTTTTTAATTTTAGACTTTCATCTACCCTGTAATATTAAAATTTAAATTAAAATTTTCTACACACATTTTATCATAAATTTGGACAAAGCAATTGGGGTCACAGAATTAGGTGTGTTTCCGTGACTGTACCAAGATGGAAGTCTCTGTTTTACATGTCAGCCAAGAGTTCACAGGAATCAGACAACTCATCTTTTTCAAACCTCTGAATAACAATGAAGAAGTTCTTAGCAGGAGACTCTGAGTGGCTACTAATTAATACTCTTGGACATCTTTTGGCCCCACCACTGAGTACCGCCTATGTTGCGCTCCTACAAATTATGCAAAGAAGTATCTGTAACTCAGTAATACTATAGATAATATTAACATTCAATAATCTTGCAAACACTGGAACAAGTCTATTCATTTACAGGTCTCTCAAATAGCTAAAGAGTTGGTGTTACGTCACAGATTAACCCTATCATTCATTTTTTTTTTAATTTGAATAAGGCAACATTAAATAAAGAAATTGAATCAATTATTAATAACCTTACTAAAGAGAAAGCTTCAGATTCAGATGGGTTCACAAGTAAATTTCACCAACAATTAAAGGAAGAGCTTATACTAATTATTTATCTCTCTCAGAAGACACAAGCTGAAGGAATACTGCCTAACTTATTCTATGAGGCCAGCACTACCTTAATAACAAGATGAGACAATAATATTGCAAATACAGAAAAGTATAGACACATGACCTCTCAAGAAAACTGATGTAAAAATCCTCAACAAAATATTAACAAATCAAATCTAACAATGTATAAAAAGAATTGTATACCACAACCAAGTGAGATTTATCCCAGGTATGCAAGGCTGATTCATAATTTGAAAAATAATTAACTATAACCACCATATCAAAAGATAAAAAAAATTACACAATTATATCAATAGATGAAGAAAAATTATTTGACAAAAATCCAACACCAATTCATGATAAAAATCCTCAGTAAACTAGGAATAGAAAGGAACTTCCTCAATTTGATAAAGTATATCTATTAAAAATCTACAGCTAATATCATATTAATGATGAAAAACTTGAAGCTTTCCTACAAATGCCATATACTAGGCAAGTATGTCACCTCTCACCACTACTTTTCAACATTGTACTGGCAACCTTAGGCTATTCAATAAGACAAGAAAATGAAATGAAAAGTATCGGGAAGGAAGAAATAAAACTAGTTCACAGATCTCATGACTGTCTATGCAGAAAATTTAAAAGGACAGAAAAAAAAAACTTTAGAAATTAATGAGTGATTATAGGATGTTTATAGGACAAGGTAAATATATAAATGTCAATCACTTTCCTATGTATCAGTAATTAATATGTGGAATTTAAAATTTAAAACACAATACTATTTAAATTAGCATACCCAAAATGAAATTCTTTACTATAAATCTAAAAATGTAAGTTTAAGATCTGCATGAGGAAAGCTACAAAACTCTGATAAGAGAAATCAAAGAACTTAACAAAAGGAGAGATCTTCAATGTTCATGGACAGGGACTCAATATTGCCACATACACACCATGATTTCATTTATATGGCATTCTGGAAAAGGTAAAACTATGCAGACAGTAAAAAGATCAGTAGTTACCAAAGGTGAGGGGTGAGCACATTGAACTGGTAGAACGCAGAAGATATTTAGGGCATTATAATGATGGTATTATAATCTGTGGTATTATAATGGCGGATTCTATGGTGTTATAATGGTGGATTTGTGTTATTATATATATATCCAAATCCATATAATGTATCTCAAGAGTGAACTCTGAACTTTAGGTGACAATAACGTGTCAATTTAGGTTCATCAACTGTAACAAATATACAACTCTGGTGGGAGATACTGACAACAAGAAAAGGTATGCATGTGGGAGGCTGGCGAGTTCATGAGAAATCTCTGTACTTTCTCTCTTTCTCTTTTAATCTTTTCTAACGAAATAATATCAAGGAACACAAAAAGTAAATTAAACACAAGTGGAGTTTCTCTTGGTGAAGTATGGTGAAAAAAGTAAAATTTTACTCACTCTTTTGTACCGCCACAATCACCACCATCCAAGCAACTCATAAAATAATGCTGTTCTAATTCTTTCCAGAAACAGAAATGAGGAATAATTAACTTAAGCAACATTTAAACTTAAGTAAGAGCTATACTCCAAAGTTCTAGTGATTATTTTTATGAGACCAACTATAAGTTAATATCCTCAACTTCACACTCTTTATTTCTCTCTACTGAACATCTCTACACCTAGCAAAACACATTGTCACAAATATTAATCCTTTACCTATTATTTCAGTTAATACTTCCCAAATCCTAAACGTGCACCTTCAATTTTTCCTTCTGTATCTCTTCATCTGATCTACTATCAAATATGCTAGTTATATTTTTCAAGTATCTCTCAATACAGCCACTCCTTTGCCACACTGCTTCTCTTTTAAGGCCTTATCTTCATTATCTTACTATACATTCCTCCCTCTAGTCTCTTCTTGATCTGTACATTGTCCTCATACTGATCATTCTAAATCATATAGTAGATAATACAGCTGGTCCATGGTGACCTTTTACCTGTAAGAAAAAATATAACAACGTTATAGTGCTCATGTATATTTTTTCAGATTATTCTCACATGACAAATGGGGACTAAACTTATCAGGATGAGCACTGAGTAATGTACAAAATTGTCAAATTACAATGTTGTATACCTGAAACTAATACAACTTCGTATGTCAAGTATAATTCAATAGTAAATTTTTAAAAAAGGGGATACTGAGGGACAATGAAAAACAATGTCACCTGCATTACTTACTTGGAAGATTGTATTTTAATGTGCACATTTTTATGGTATAGTTAATTAGAAGATGAGGTGCTTTCAGGAAAATATATTTCACACAATTGCAGAAAAGAAAAAAGGTATTTGTTTTTAAAAGGTGTTAAATAAAAGAATGGGGAAAGAATGCAGATGTGACATTTAGTCTTAAGGATACAATCTAACAATTCTAAGTATTTGATGTTATTGCAAACAAGCATTTTAAGTCACCTGAAACAAACAACATTCTCTACTGAAGCACGGTAATCATGAATACATAACTGTAAGATATAGTAAATGAAACAAAAATAGCTATTTTAATGATGTGTGAATGGATTCTTTAAGTACCCATAGTACTACATTGATTAAAAAAATACAAGAAAAAACATTCATATTTAACATTTTAAAGACAGAAAAAATGGTATTCTCTGGAATATGGTGATAAATGACTGAAGAGCTAATATCAGAGATTTAAGCAAAGCATCAGATTTTTTTTTATTTTGTAAAAATTGTGGAAAATAAATATTTAAAAATTACATATATAGAGGGAAGAGTCAAGATGGTGGAGAAGTAGCAGGCTGAGACTATATCAGGTAGCAGGAGATCACCTAGATAGCTTATCAAACCATTGCAAACACCTACAAATCCAACGGGAGATTGAAGAGAAGAAGAAGAGCAATTCTAGAAACAGAAAATCGACCACTTTCTGAAAGGTAGGACCTGCGGAGAAGTGAATCCAAAGACACAGGAACATAGACTGCGGGGGGAGGGGCCAGCTCCCAGCAAACAGGGGAGCAATGGAGCACAAAATCAGGACTTTTAATAGTCTGCTCCACTGAGGGACATAGCTCCAGAGGTTAAACCAGGGTGAAGCCCACGCGGGGCCAGCGTGGCCTAGGTCCCACAGGGTCACAGAAGGATCGGGGATGTCTGAGTGTTGCAGAGCTCACAGGTATTAGACCAGGGAAGCCGACTACAGAGACAGAGACCAGGAGTGAGCTCTCAGCTCGGGGTTACCTTGAACCGGTCGCAGGCTGGGTGAGCTCGGAGTGTGGCCAGAGGCCAGGGAGAGAGGAGTGATTGGGCTCTTTTTTCTGAGGGCGCACTGAGGAGTGCGACCCGAGCTCTCGGCTCCTCCGGGCTAGAGACTGGAAGGCTGCCATTTTCATTCCCGTCCTCCAGAACTCTACAGAAAGTGTTCAGGGGACAAAAGCTCCCGAAAGCAAACCCAAGCAGATTACTTAGCCCGGCCCCTGGTAAGGGTGGTGCAATTCCGCCTCAGGCAAAGACACTTGAGAATCACTACAACAAGCCCCTCCCCCAGAAGATCAACAAGAAATCCAGCCAAGACAAAGTTCACCTCCCAAGGATAGCAGGAGAATTCCAGTGGAGGAGAAACCAAAGCACGGAACTCATGGCTTTCTCCCCATGATTCTTTAGTCTTGCGATTAATTTAGTTTTTTAAATTTTTTTTTCTTCTGCTATTTTTTTTAACTTTTACCCTTTTCTTTTTTAACGTTTTTTAAAATAGTTTATCTAATATACATATATTTTTTTCTTTCTTAATTTTTTATCTCTTTGTTTTATTTATTTATTTCTTTTTTCTGAACTTCTTTTTATCACCTTTCTCCCTCCCACGACTTGCGGTCTCTTCTGATTTGATTAAAGCGCATTTTCCTGGGGTCTTTGTCACCCTTTCAGTATTTTATTTGCTCCTTCATATACTCTTAACTGGACAAAATGACAAGGCAGAAAAACTCACCACAAAAAAAATAACAAGAGGCAGTACCGAAGGCTAGAGACCTAATAAATACAGACATTGGTAATATGTCAGATACAGAATTCAGAGTGATGATTCTCAAGGTTCTACCGGGATCGAAAAAGGCATGGAAGATATTAAAGAAACCATCTCTGGAGAGATAAAAGCCCTTTCTGGAGAAATAAAAGAAATAAAATCTAACCAAGTTGAAATCAAAAAAGCTATTAATGAGGTGCAATCAAAAATGGAGGCTCTCACTGCTAAGATAAATGAGGCAGAAGAAAGAATTAGCGATATAGAAGACCAAATGACAGAGAATAAAGAAGCTGAGCAAAAGAAGGACAAACAGCTACTGGACCACGAGGGGAGAATTCGAGAGATAAGTGACACCGATAAGCCGAAACAACATTAGAATAATTGGGATTCCAGAAGAAGAAGAAAGAGAGAGGGGAGCAGAAGGTACAATAGAGGGAACTATTGTAGAAAACTTCCCTAATATGGCAAAGGGAACAAGCATCAAAGTCCAGGAGGTGCAGAGAAACCCCCTCAAAATCAGCAAGAATAGGTCCATACCCCATCACGTAATAGTAAAATTTACAAGTCTTAGTGACAAAGAGAAAATCCTGAAAGCAGCCTTGGAAAAGAAGTCTGTAACATACAATGGTAAAAATATTAGATTGGCAGTGGACTTATCCACAGAGACCTGGCAGGCGAGAAAGAACTGGCATGATATATTCAGAGTACTAAACGAGAAAAACATGCAGCCAAGAATACTATATCCAGCTAGGCTATCATTGAAAATAGGAGGAGAGATTAAAAGCTTCCAGGACAAACAAAAACTGAAAGAATTTGCAAACACCAAACCAGCTCTATAGGAAATATTGAAAGGGGTCCTCTAAACAAAGAGAGAGCCTAAAAGTAGTAGATCAGAAAGGAACAGAGACAATATATAGTAACAGTCACCTCACAGGCAATACAATGGCACTAAATTCATATCTCTCAATAGTTACTCTGAATGTTAATGGGCTAATTGCCCCAATCAAAAGACAGAGAGTATCAGAATGGAAAAAAAAAAATCATCAATATGTTGCCTACAAGAAACTCATTTTAGACCTGAAGACACCTCCAGATTTAAAGTGAGAGGGTGGAAAACCATTTACCATGCTAATGGACATCAGAAGAAAGGTGGGGTGGCGATCCTTATATCAGATCAATTAGATTTAAGCCAAAGACTATAATAAGAGAAGAAGAAGGACATTATATCATACTCAAAGGGTCTGTCCAAAAAGAAGATCTAACAATTTTAAATATGTATGCCCGTAACATGGGAGCAGCTAACTATATAAACCAATTAATAACAAAATCAAAGAAACACATCAACAATAATACAATAATAGTAGGGGACTTTAACACTCCCCTCACTGAAATGGACAGATCATCCAAGCAAAAGATCAACAAGGAAATAAAGGCCTTAAATGACACAGTGGACCAGATGGACATCACAGATATATTCAGAATATTTCATCCCAAAGCAACAGAATACACATTCTTCTCTAGTGCACATGGAACATTCTCCAGAATAGATCACATCCTGGCTCATAAATCAGGTCTCAACTGGTATCAAAGATTGGGATCATTCCCTGCATATTTTCAGACCACAGTGCTCTGAAGCTAGAATACAAGCACAAGAGGAAATTTGGAAAGAACCCAAATACATGGAGACTAAACAGCATCCTTCTAAAGAATGAATGGGTCAACCAGGAAATTAAAGAAGAATTGAAAAAATTCATGGAAACAAAGGATAATGAAAACACAACAGTTCAAAATCTGTGGGACACAGCAAAGCCAGTCCTGAGAGGAAAATATATAGTGGGACAAGCCTTTCTCAAGAAGCAAGAAAGGTCTCAGGTACACAACCTAACCCTACACCTAAAGGAGCTGGAGAGAGAACAAGAAAGAAACCCTAAACCCAGCAGGAGAAGAGAAATCATAAAGATCAGAGCAGAAATCAATGAAATAGAAACCAGAAAAACAATAGAACAAATCAATGAAACTAGGAGCTGGTTCTTTGAAAGAATTAATAAGATTGATAAACCCCTGGCCAGACTTATCAAAAAGAAAAGAGAAAGGATCCAAATAAATAAAATCATGAATGAAAGAGGCGAGATCACAACTAACACCAAAGAAATACAGACAATTATAAGAACATACTATGAGGGGCGCCTGGGTGGCTCAGTGGGTTAAGCCACTGTCTTCAGCTCAGGTCATGATCTCAGGGTTCTGGGATCGAGCCCTGCATTGGGCTCTCTGCTCAGTGGGGAGCCTGCTTCCTCCTTTCTCTCTTCCTGCCTCTCTGCCTGCTTGTGATCTCTCTCTGTCAAATAAATAAAATCTTAAAAAAAAAAAAAAAAGAACATACTATGAGCAACTCTAGGCCAACAAATTTGACAATCTGGAAGAAATGGATGCATTCCTAGAGACATACAAACTACCACAACTGAACCAGGAAGAAATAGAAAGCCTGAACAGACCCATAACCAGTAAGGAGATTGAAACAGTCATCAAAAATCTCCAAACAAACAAAAGCCCAGGGCCAGATGGCTTCCAAGGGGAATTCTACCAAACATTTAAATAAGAACTAATTCCTATTCTCCTGGAACTGTTCCAAAAAATAGAATGGAAGGAAAACTTCCAAACTCATTTTATGAAGCCAGCATCACCTTGATCCCAAAACCAGACAAGGATCCCATCAAAAAAGAGAATTACAGACCAATATCCTTGATGAACACAGATGCGAAAATTCTCACCAAAATACTAGGCAATAGGATTCAACAGTACATTAAAAGGATTATTCACCACGACCAAGTGGGATTTATTCCAGGGCTGCAAGGTTGGCTCAACATCTGCAATCAATCAATGTGATACAACACATTAATTAAAGAAAGAACAAGAACCATATGATACTCTCAATAGATGCTGAAAAAGTATTTGACAAAGTACAGCATCCTTTCTTCATCAAAACTCTTCAAAGTGTAGTGATAGAGGGTACATACCTCAATATTATCAAAGCCATCGATGAAAAACCCACCGCAAATATCATTCTCAATGGAGAAAAACTGAAAGCTTTTTCGCTAAGTTCAGGAACACGGCAGGGAGGTCCATTATCACCACTGCTATTCAACACAGTACTAGAAGTCCTAGCATCACCAATCAGGCAACAAAAAGAAATTAAAGGCATCCAAATTGGCAAAGAAGAAGTCAAACTATCACTCTTTGCAGATGATATGATACTATATGTGGAAAACCCAAAAGACTCCACTCCAAAACTGCTAGAACTTGTACAGGAATTTAGTAAAATGTCCAGATATAAAATCAATGCACAGAAATCAGTTGCACTTCTCTATACCAACAACAAGACAGAAGAAAGAGAAATTAAGGAGTCAATCCCATTTACAATTGCACCCAAAACCATAAGATACCTAGGAATAAATCTAACCAAAGAGGCTAAGAATCTATACTCAGAAAACTATAAAGTACTCATGAAAGAAATTGAGGAAGACACAAAGAAATGGAAAAATGTTCCATGCTCCTGGATTGGAAGACCAAATATTGTGAAAATGTCTATGCTACCTAAAGCAATCTACACATTTAATGCAATCCCTATTAAAATCCCACCCATTTTTTTTTCAAAGAAATGGAACAAATAATCCTAAAATTTATATGGAACCAGAAAAGACCTCAAATAGCCAAAGGAATATTAAAAAAGAAAGCCAAAGTTGGTGGCATCACAATTCCGGAATTCAAGCTCTATAACAAAGCTGTCATAATCAAGACAGCATGGTACTGGCACAAAAACAGACACATAGATCAATGGAACAAATTAGAGAGCCCAGAAATTAGACCCTCAACTCTATGGTCAACTAATCTTCGACAAAGGAAGAAAGAATGTCCAATGGAAAAAAGACAGCCTCTTCAATAAATGGTGTTGGGAAAATTGGACGGCCACATGCAGAAAAATGAAATTGGATCATTTCCTTACACCACACATGAAAATAGACTTAAAATGGATGAAGGACCTCAAGGTGAGAAAGGAATCCATCAAAATCCTTGAGGAGAACATAGGCAGCAACCTCTTCGACCTCAGCTGCAACAAAGTCTTCCTAGGAACATCGCCAAAGGCAAGGGAAGCAAGGGCAAAAATGAACTATTGGGATTTTATCAAGATCAAAAGCTTTTGCACAGCAAAGGAAACAGTTAACAAAACCAAAAGACAACTGACAGAATGGGAGAAGATATTTGCAAACGACATATCAGATCAAGGGCTAGTGTCCAAAATCTATATAGAACTTAGCAAACTCAACACCCAAAGAACAAATAATCCAATCAAGAAATGGGCAGAAAACATGAACAGACATATCTGCAAAGAAGACATCCAAATGGCCAACAGACACATAAAAAAGTGCTCCACATCACTCGGCTTCAGGGAAATACAAATCAAAACCACAATGAGATATCACCTCACACCAGTCAGAATGGCTAAAATTAACAAGTCAGGAAACGACAGATGCTGGCGAGGATGCGGAGAAAGGGGAACCCTCCTACACTGTTGGTGGGAATGCAAGCTGGTGCAACCACTCTGGAAAACAGCCTGGAGGTTCCTCAAAATGTTGAAAATAGAACTACCCTATGACCCAGCAATTGCACTGCTGGGTATTTACCCTAAAGATACAAACGTAGTGATCCGAAGGGGCACGTGCACCCGAATGTTTATAGCAGCAATGTCTACAATAGCCAAACTATGGAAAGAACCTAGATGTCCATCAACAGACGACTGGATAAAGAAGAGGTGGTATATATATACACAATGGAATACTATGCAGCCATCAAAAGAAATGAAATCTTGCCATTTGCAACTACGTGGATGGAACTAGAGGGTATCATGCTTAGTGAAGTAAGTCAATCAGAGAAAGACAACTATCATATGATCTCCCTGATATGAGGAAGTGGAGATGCAATGTGGGGGGTTATGGGGGTAGGAGAAGAATAAATGAAACAAGATGTGATCGGGAGGGAGACAAATCATAAGTGATTCTTAATCTCACAAAACAAACTGAGGGTTTCTGGGGGAGGGGGTGTCGGTAGATGGGGGGTGGGGTTATGACATTGGGGAGGGTATGTGCTATGGTGAGTGCTGTGAAGTGTGTAAACCTGGCGATTCACAGACCTGTACCCCTGGGGATAAAAATACATTATATGTTTAGAAAAAAATAATTAAAAATAAATAAATAAAACAAAATATTTAAAAAATTACATAAATAATTTATCATACCTATCAATAATATGTGATGAGAATTAATAAACCTTACATAAGTGATATGACATATATATTTGGGTGTATAAATTTAAAAATTATTTTAATATTTATCTCATTCAATTACATAGCTAAAGGCTGATTGGAAAATTTGGACATTCTTTTTATTTTGGAAGCCATTTTTCTTAAAATATTTGATATATAGTAATTTTGAATTCACAATGCTGAAAATGTTTCCTATCCCAAAATATACTTTTAAAGTGTCTTGCCTAAATACATGTCCATGTGAATGAGTCAAAAAAGTCTTCCCAATGCACTACTATGGCTTAAAAAAAAAAAAAAAAGTTTAGAATGATAAAGACAAGTAAAAACAAAAGGAAAATATTATGAGGTCTGGCATAGTTTTAAAATCAAGTGCTTAACTTTCTTAAGTAAAAGAATATTAAGAAAAGGAAGACGCAACACACACATACAGAGATACCCACACCCACACTGGAATATTACTCAGCCATAAAAAAGAATGAGTTCTTGCCCTTTGTGACAACAAGGACTAACCTAATGCTTATCATGCTAAGCAAAAGAAGTGAGACAGAGAAAGACAAATAGTATATGAGTTCACTTATCTGTAGAATCTAAAAAACAGGCAAATAAACAAACACAGCAGAAACAGACCCATAAATACAGAGAACAAACTGGTGATTGCCAGAGGGTATGTGGGTAGAGGGACAGGTGAAACAGATGAAGAGAGAGCGGGAGGTATAGCCTTCTGGTTATAGAAAGAATAAGTCATGGGGATGAAAGGTACAGCATAGGGAATTGTCTATGGTACTATAATAGATTTGTATAGTCACAGATGGTAGCTATACTTGGGATGAGCCCAGCATAACACAGAGTTATTGAATCACTATGTTGTACACCAGAAATTAATACAACATTATTTGTCTACTTCAATAAAAAAAAAGGTTTCACTTCTAAGTTTAGTCATATTAGAAATATTTCTATGCAACAAACCAACAATTTAATATTCAATAGATATGCTAATACATTATAAATACACATACATATACATAGATATATGCATATGTATATATATCTGTATCTATCCAAATTAATTTAATGTAAATTTGTCAACCAAGATGTATAAATTAAAAAAATAGTAGTTTACAGAGTAATTATGTAAAGTGGAATAAAATAATTAATAAACAACACAAAATATTCTTTTTTTCCCACAAGCATCATAAGTTCTTTATAAATGTATTATTCAAAATGTGGCTATAACTCAAAGCAGTAATTTGAAGTTTGTTTTTTTTTTTTTAAGAAAAATAAACTTAAGTCATTTTATATTAATAAGGAAGTGCCAAATCAATGGAAGTTTTTTTCCATAGTCGTGTTTCACTAGAGGAGGAGTTAAGATGAAAAGTAGTGGGAGGGCCTTATGTTTGTCTTGTGCTTCAAACACAGCTTGATAAACATAAAATAATTCTGAACATGCAGGAAATCAATCTGAGGACTGAGAGAACAAACTGCACAAACAGAGGGAGAGAAGAGTTCACATCATGTAAGGTAAGGAGATTTGGGGAGAAAAGCATCACTGGTGCTGTGGAGAGGAAGGAGCCCTGTCAGAAAGAGAGGAAAAAGAGAGAGAGAGAAAGACAGCAGGATGCAGGGCCCTGAATAAGAAAAACACTTCCTCAAAAACACTGATGGGGAAAATGAGAGGGACTGAAAATCACAAGGTTTTACAAGCAACACAGCTCAAAATCTGAAGTTTTAGAAGTCCACACACTACCAAGGTGGAGCCTGGTGGGTGTGGGGTGCTCTTGTAGGAGTGGACAGTGTGGGCTGAGGATCCCCTGGGTTGCACTGGGAAAAACAGTTCCCCTTCTTTGAGAGTATTTGGGAGAGGGGGCACTGCCTCTCTGGAGAGAAAAGAGCTCATGGGTGCCACTGAGCTACTACCTACTAGCATAGGGGCAGAGGCAGCTGCTGAGAGCAATTAACCTGCATGCTGGCTTTTTGCTATGCTTTATCATAAATCCCAAGCCCCTGCACCTTGATGTGACTGCCCTTCTGGGACAAACCTGCACCAGCCAGAATGTGGAGAGACCACCTCCAGAGGATCAGCGTGGGTCCATGCCACACCAGGTCCCTAAAATTCGGAGTTCTGAAACCCAGCTGGGGTGCCAGAAATAATAACACAGGAGCACAGCATTGCCAAATAGGTGGATGGCTGAGACACAGACAGGATAAAGGGAAGGACTTGAGGGAAGCCTGGGACAAACAAGGGGAGATAGTTCACTCTTTTGTGAGGGCTTCCTGAACAGTGGAGGCTACAAATTACCCTCTTCAGGATGAGAGAGCCAGTTGACACCACTGTACCCCTACAATGCACTGATGGACTTCAGGGAGCAGCACAGGACCCACAGTAAAGGCTCCAGTCATTTACACAAAGCCCAGCTCCCCTGCACTCTGCAGGTATCTTTTCACTAGGGCAAATGTGCCTAAGAGTCAGAGCAGCAGTGGTCCCCTCCCCCAGAGGACCTGCACAAACCCAACACCCACCAAATCTACTGACTGTGGAGTGCTGTAAAGCTTTCAGCTTTAGGGGAAATATGACCTAGACTCTTTTAGAAAATAGAACAAAACACACTTAGTTAAAATTCACCACACTCTGGTCAATGTCCAAACATACACCATTGTAGGCAAGGGGAAACTCTGCAGAGGACTGACCTGAGGGAAAAGAGCAGCCAAAACACAAAGCAGAATGCACACAGCATACACCACAAACACCTCCTGAAGCATCAGGCCCTGGTCAGTACATGACCTCTTCTTAATATAGCCATTACTCTCAGGAGCAGGAAACATAACAGCCTTTCTTAACATACAGAAGACAGAGACCCAGACGAAATGCCAAGATGGAGGAATTCATCCCAAAAGAAAGAAAGAAGCACCCATGGCCAGGACTCTCTAAGTAATATGCTTGAACAAGAATTAAAAAAAAAAAATCCACAATCAAAAGAATACTAGCTGGGCTTAGAGAAGCATAGAAAACACCAGGGAGTCCCTTACCACAGAGACAAAAGACTTAAAAACTAGTCAGGCCAAAATTAAAAATGCTATAATTGAGTTGAAAAACCAATGATTGTAATAATCATGAGTATGGAAGGAGAAGAGGAATGAATAAGTGCTATAGAAGATAAAATTATGGAAAATAATGAAGTGGAAAAGGAGAAGGAAAGGAAAATATTGGATCACAAGTGTAGATTTAGGGAACTCAGCCACTCCATAAAGCATAACAACATTCCTATCATAGGAGTTCCAAGAGAAGAGAGGGAAAAGGGGGCAGAAGGTATATTTGAGCAAATTATAACTACAAACTTCCCTAATCTGGGGAAAGAAACAGACATCCAAATCCAGGAGGCAGAGAGAACTCCCATCAAAGTCAAGAAAAGCCAGCCAGCACCAAGACATACTGTAAAATTTTCAAAATATAGAGATAGGTAAAGAATCTTGAAAGCAGCAAGGGAAAAGAAAATCCTAATCTATAAGGGAAAACAAATCAGATTAGCAGTAGATCTCTCCACAGAAACCTGGCAGGCCAAAAGAAAGTGGCAAGATGTATTCAACATGATGAATGGAAAAAATATGCAGCAAGAATACTCTACAGAGGAGCACCTGGGTGGCTCAGTCGTTAAGCATCTGCCTTTGGTTCAGGTTATGATCCCAGGGTCCTAGGATCGAGCCCCACATGGGGCTCCTTGCTCAGCAGGAGGCCTGCTTCTCTCTCTCCCACTCCCCGAGTGTATTCCTCTCTTGCTCTCTCTCTCTCTGTCAAATAAATAAATAAAATATTTTTAAAAACTCTATTAAAAAAATACTTTACATAGCAATGCTGTCATTCAGAATGAAAGGAGAGTTTTTATCTTTATCTTTATCTAAATTTATCTTTATCTAAATTTATCTTTAGCTATCTTTATCTTTTACCTTTTATCTTTATCTTTATCTAAAAACTCTTTATCTAAAAACTCTTTATCTAAAACTAGATATTGACCAAAAACTAGAGGAGTTTGCAACCACTAAGCCAGCCCTGCAAGAAATCTTAAAGGGGAATCTTTGAGTTGGAAAAAAAGACCAAAGTAACAAAGACTAGAAAGAAACAGAGAAAACCTCCAGAAACAATGACTTTACACATAATACAATGGCATTAAATTCGTATCTATCAATAATCATTCTGAATGTAAATGGATTAAGTGCTCCAATCAAAGGACAAAAGGTATCAGAATGGATAAAAAAAATAAGACCCATCTATATGCTGCTTATGTGAGATTCATTTCAGATCTAAAGACACTTGCAGATTCCAAGTGAGATGATGGAGACCATTTATCATGCTAATGGACATCAGAAGAAAGCAGAAGTATCCATATGTATACCAGACAAAAGAGATTTTAAACCAAAGACTGAAACAAGAAATAAGGAAGGGCACTATTTCATTATAAAGAGGTCTTTCCAACAAGATCTAACTATTGTAAATATTTACGCCCCCAACATGGGAGCACCCAAATATAGAAAACAATTAATAACAAACAGAAAGGAACTCATTGATGACAATACAAATACAATAATAGTAGGGGACTTAAAGCAATGGACAGATCATCTAAGCAGAAAATCAACGAGGAAACAAGAGCTGGGAATAACACATTGGGCCAGATGGATTTAACAGATATATTCAGAGCATTTCCTCTTAAAACAGCAGAATACACATTCTTTTTGAGTGCACATTGAAAATTCTCTAGAACAGGTCACATATTGTGTCACAAATGAAGCCTTAACAAGTACAAAAAGACTGAGATTATACCATGCATATTTTCAGACCATAACACTATGAAACTTAAAGTCAATCATAACAAAAAATTTGGAAAGACCACAAATATATATAGGTTAAAGAATACCTTACTAAGTTATTAATAAGTTAAAGGAAATTAGGAAATAAAGGAAGAAAACAAATACATGGAAGCAAATGAAAATGAAAAATGAGAGTCCAAAACATTTGGAATGTAGCAAAAGTGGTCATAAGAGGGGAGTATATAGCAAAACAGGCCTATCTTAAGAAGCAAAAAAAATCAAATACACAACCTAACCTTGCACCTAAAGGAGTTAGAAAACTAACAGCAAATAAAGCCTAAAGCCAGCAGAAAAAGGGCAAGAATAAAGATGACAGCAAAAATAAATGATATAAAAATAACACGATATAAAAACAAAAAAATGATATAAAAACAAAAAACATAAGAGATCAATGAAACTAGGAGCTGGTTCTTTGAAAAAATTAACAAAATTGAAAAACCCATAGCAAGACTTATGAAGAAGAAGAGAGAAAGGACCCAAAGAAATAAAATCATGAATGAAAATGGAGAGATTATAAACAACAACAACAAAAAAATTATAAGAGAATATTATGAAACATTATATGCCAAACAATAGGAATTCTGGAAAAAATGGATAAATTCCTAGAAACATACAAACTACCAAAACTGAAACCGGAAGAAATAGCACATTTGAACAGACCCATAACTAACACAGAAATTGAATCAGTAATTAAAAAAATCTCCCAATAAGTCCAGGGAGAGATAGCATCGCAGGTGTATTCAACCAAACATTTAAAGAAGAGTTAATACCTATTCTTCTTACACTGTTCCAAAAAAGAGAAATGGAAGGAAAACTTCCAAACTTATTCCATTAGGCTATTACCTCGATTAAAAAAAAAAAGAACACACTAAAGAATTACAGGCATATATCCCTAAGGAACATAAATGCAAAAATTCTCAGCAAAATACTAGCAAATCAAATCCAACAGTACATTAAAAGAATCATTCACCATGATCAAGTGAGATATATTCCTGAGCTATAAGGGTGGTTCAGTATTCCCAAATCAATCAATGTGAAACACCACATTAATAAAAGAAAGGATAAGAACCATACGATCCTCTCAATACATGCAGAAAAAGCATTTGACAAAGTAAATCACCCATTCTTGATAAAAACCATCAATACAGTGGGGATTGAGGGAATATACCTCAACATTGTGAAGGCCATACACTAAAGACTCACATTGAATACCCTCAATGGGGAAAAACTGAGAGCTTTTTGACTATGGTCAAGAATAACACAAGGATGTCCACTCTCACCTTTGTTACTTAACATAGTACTGGAAGTTGTAGCCTTAGTAATCAGACAAGAAAAATAAAGAAAGGTATCCAAAACAGCAGAGAAGAAATCAAATGTTCACTATTTGCAGATGACATGATACTCTGTACAAAACCCGAAAGATTCCAGTAGAAAAATTCCTAGAACTGATACATGAATTCGGTAAAGTCACAGGACACAAAATCAACATACAGAAATCTGTGGCATTTCTATACACCAACAATGGAGCAGCAGAAAGAAAAATCAAGGAATCAATCCCATTTACACTTGCACCAAAAACCATAACATACCTAGAAATAAACCTAACCAAAGAGGTAAGCGATCTTTAAACTGAAAACTATAGAACTCTGGGGACACCTGGGTAGCTCAGTGGGTTAAGCCTCTGCCTTTGGCTCAGGTCATGATCTCAGGGTTCTGAGATCGAGCCCTGTGTCGGGCTCTCTGCTCAGCAGGGAGCCTGCTTCCTCCTCTCTCTCTGCCTGCCTCTTTGCCTACTTGTGATCTCTGTCAAATAAATAAATAAAATATTAAAAAAAAAACTATAGAACTCTGGTGAAAGAAATGGAAGAGCACATAAGAAATGGAAAAACATTCAATGTTCATGGATTGAAAGAATAAAGTTAAAATGTCTATACTACCCAAAGTAATCTACACATTTAATGCAATACCCATCAAAATGCCACCAGCATTTTTCACAGAGCTAGAACAAAATTCCTAAAATCTGTATGGTACCACAAAAGAACCAAATAGCCAAATAAATCATCAAAAAGAAAAGCAAAGATAGAGGAATCACAATTAAAGACTTCAAGCTATATTACAAAGCTATAGTGGTCAAAACAGTATATTTGTGCCAATTTATGTACTAGCATGAAAACAGACACAGAGATCAATAGAACAGAACACCAAGAAATTGACCCACAATTATACGGTCAACTAATCTTCAACAAAGCAGAAAAGAATATTCAATGGAAGGAGGAGGGGCAAGATGGTGGAGAAGTAGGAGACCGTGTTTCAAATGGTCACCTAAAGTGAGCTAATTATCTACCAAAACACTCTGAACACCAATGAAATCATCCTGAGATGTAGGATTACACACTCTGGATCTCTACGGGGGGCAGAAGACATCAGTGGAGAGGTAAAGCAGAATGGGACCTCTTGGACTGATACCAGAGGATAAACAGAAGGGGGAGGGAGCCACCAAAAGCGACACTTTGGAAAGTAATACTCTAATATGACAGTGCCCTGTGCTTGGTAAACATCATTAATTTAGAGTCTGGTTAAAAGCATTCAAAAAGAACAAAAGATCTTAAGGAGCAACTGGTGGAATCCGGGGTCATGGGTATGGGCCTAAGTCCATGGAACCAGGACAGCCACCTCTTGTGACTACCTCTGCCAGATAGAGAGCAACGGAGCCTCCACTTCCTAGTCTCTTAACCCCAGGACTGCGAAGTTTGCACCACTGCCCAGCAGGGGGCACTGTTGCCCCTGCATGGAGTCTGGTGTGGGCGCCTGTACTCTCTAGAGCTATAGCCTTTTGCGCTTTGCATGCACTGCATGACCGTGGTCTGACCTATTTCCTGCCCGCACCTGGGAAAGCTCCGTGCAGGTACTAGCCAGTGGTCTCTAGGACCAGCTGAGGATCTGGACTCTCCCAGCCCCAACCTGAAGGAACTCAGCGCAATCTCTGATTTGGATCCCTCTGTGGTGACCTCTGCAACCATGAGGTCTGGACACCAGGCAGCAGTCCCGGCAAAGGCACCCACCAGAAGCGGGCTAAAAATGCTATTAAATGAGGTCCAATCTAATCTAAATACTCTAACAGCTAGGGTAACTGAGGCAGAAGATAGGATTAGTGATCTAGAGGACAAACTGTTAGAGGAAAAGGATCAGGAGAAGGCCTGGAACAAACAGCTTAGAAGCCATGAAAACAGAATTAGGGAAATAAATGACACCATGAAAGGTTCCAACATCAGAATTATTAGGATCCCTTGGGTGGGGTGGGGGGGGAAGGAGAAAGAGAGAAGACTAGAAGATATAGTTGAACAAATTCTGGACAAAAATTTTCCCAGTCTGAGGAATGGAACAAGCATTCGTGTCCTAAAGGCAGAAAGAACACCCCCGCCCCCAAGATCAATGAATCTAGAAAGACCCCAAGGCACTTGATTGTGAGACTGACAAATCATAATTTTAGACAGGAGCTTCTGAGGGCAGCCAGGGGGAAAATATTCCTTACGTACAGAGGAAGGTCCATCAGAATAACGTCAGACCTGTCCACAGAAACCTGGCAAGCCAGAAAGGGCTGGTGAAACATATTCAGGGCACTAAATGAGAAGAACATGCAGCCAAGAATACCTTATCCAGCAAGGCTGACAATCAAAATGGATGGAGAGATAAACAGCTTCCCAAGACCGGCAAAGTTTAAAAGAATATGTGACAACCAAACCTGACCTACAAGAAATATTATGGGGGTTCTATCAAAGAAGAAAGAAATCAAGAGTAACATAGAACAGAAATTTACAGAGACAATCTATAGAAACAAGGACTTCACAGGCAACAGGATGTCAATAAAAACGTATCTTCCAATAACCACTCTCAATGTGAATGGCCTAAACACTCCCATAAAACAGCACAGGGTTGCAGATTAGATAAAACGACAGGACCCATCCATATACTGTCTACAAGAGACCCATTTGGAACCTGAAGACACATCCAGACTGAAAGTGAAGAGATGGAGAAGTATCTTTCATGCCAATGGGCCTGAAAAGAAAGCTGGGATAGCAATTCTCGTATCAGATAAACTAGATTTTAAACTAAAGACTGTCATCAAAGATAAAGAAGGACACTACATCATTTTTTAAAGGGTCTATCCATCAAGAAGATCTAACCATTGTAAATATTTGTGCCCCCAATATGGGAGCAGCCAACTACATAAGACAACTGTTAATCAAGATAAAGAGTTATATTGATATGAATACATTAATAGTAGGGGATCTTAACATGCCACTCTCAGTAATAGACAGATCATCCAAGCAGAAAATTAATAAAGAAACAAGAGCATTGAATGACACTTTGGACCAGATGGACCTCATAGATATATACAGAACATTACACCCGAAAACAATAGAACACTCATTCTTCTCGAGCACACATGGAACGTTCTCCAGAACAAACCACATACTGGCTCACAAATCAGGGTTTAACTGAAACCAAAACATTGAGATTATTCCCTGCATATTCTCAGACCACAATGCTTTGAAACTGGAACTCAACCAGAAGAAAAACTTCAGAAGGAATTCAAACACTTGCAAGCTTAAGATCACCCTACTTAAGAATGTTTGGATCAACCAGGAAATGAAAGAAAAACTTAAACAATTCATGGAAACCCAATGAGAATGAAGACACTTTGGCCTAAAACCTATGGAATATGGCAAACAAGCATCACTCAAAAAACTGAAAAATCCAGAATACAACAGCTCTCTTTACAAATTAAAGAACTAGAAAGTCAACAACAAATTAAGCCAACCCCACACAGAGGAAGGGAAATACGCACGATTAAGGCAAAGAGCAATGAGATAGAAACTTGAGATACAGTAGAACACATCAATGAAATAGAAGTTGATTTTTTGAAAGAATCAGTAAGATCGATAAACCACTGGTCAAACTAATCCAAAACAATGAAAGAAGACCCAAATTAATAAAATTATGAATGAAAAGGGAGAGATCATGACTAACACTAAGGAACAGAAACAATCATCACAAATTATTTCCAACAGTTATATGTCAATAACTTAAGCAACCTAGAAAAAATGGATGCATTCCTGGAAACCTATAAACTTCCAAAACTGAATCAGGAAGAAATTGACAACCTGAAGAGACCAATATCTAGTAACAAGATGGAAGCAGTGATAAAAAACTTCGCAAAAAACAAGAACCTAGGATCTGATGGACTCCTGGAGAATTCTACCAAATTTTCAAAGAAGAAATAATACCTCTGCTCCTGAAGCTGTTTCAAAAAATAGAAGTAGAAGGAAAAGTTCCAGACTCTTTCTATGAAGCCAGCATTACCCTGATCCCCAAACCAGGAAAAGACCCCACCAAAAAGGAGAATTTCAGACCAATATCCCTGATGAATATGGATGCCAAGATTCTCAACAAGATCCCAGCTAATAGGATCCAACAGTACATTAAAAAGATTATCCAGGGGTGCCTGGGTGGTTCAGTGAGTTAAAGCCTCTGCCTTCGGCTCAGGTCATGATCCCAGGGTCCTGGGATCAAGCCCCACGTCAGACTCTCTGCTCAACGGGGAGCCCGCTTCCCCCTCTCTCTCTCTGCCTGTCTCTCTGCCTACTTGTGATCTCTCTCTCTGTGTTAAATAAATAAATAATTAAAAAAAAAAAAAAAGATTATCCACCATGACCAGGTGGGATTTATCCATGGGAGGCAAGGGTGGCTCAACATTCTCAAATCAATCAATATAATAGAACAAATCAATAAGAGAAGAGAGAAGAACCACATGGTCCTCTCAATTGATGTCGAAAAAGCATTTGACAAGATACAGCATCCATTCCTGATTAAAATGCTTCAAAGTATAGGGATAGAGGGAATATTCCTCAACCTCATAAAATCTATCTATGAAAAATCCACAGTGAATATCATCCTCAGTGGGGAAAAGCTGACAGCCTTCTCTTTGAGATCATTAACATGACAAGAATGTCCACTCTCACCACTGTTATTCAACATAATACTAGAAGTCTTAGCATCAGCAACCAGACAACAAAAAGAAATAAAGTGTATTCAAACTGGCAAAGAAGTCAAACTCTCTCTATTTGCAGATGACATGATATTTTACATGAAAAACCCAAGACTCCACCCCCAAACTACTAGAACTCATACAGCAATCCAGTAATGTGGCAGGATACAAAATCAATGTACATAAATGAGTTGCTTTCTTATGCACTAACAATGAAAATATAGAAAAGGAAATTAGAGAATAAATTCCATTTACTGTAGCATTAAGAACCATAAGATACCTGGGAATAAACCTAACCAAAGAGGTAAAAGATCTATACTCAAGGAACTACAAAATACTCATGAAAGAAATTGAAGAAGACACTAAAAGATGGAAGAGCATTCCATGCTCATGGATCAGAAGAATAAACATTGTTAAAATGTCTATACTGTCTACAGCAATCTATACTTTCAGTGCCATCCCAATCAAAATTCCACCAGCATTTTTCAAAGAGCTAGAACAAACAATCCCAAAATTTGTATGGAACCAGAAGAGACCCTGAATTGCTAAGGAGATGTTGAAAAAGAAAAACAAAACTCGGGACATCATGTTGCCTGATTTTAAGCTTTAATACAAAGCTGTGATTACCAAGACCACATGGTACTGGCACAAAAAACAGACACATACACCAGTGGAACAGAGTAGAGAGCCAAGATATGGACCTGCAACTCTACGGTCAAATAATCTTCAACAATGTAAGAAGAAATATCCATTGGAAAAAAGACAGTCTCTTCAATAAATAGTGCTGGGAAAATTAGACGGCTATGTATAGAAGAATGAAACTCGACAATTTTCTTACACCATACACAAAGATAAACTCGAAATGGATAAAAGACCTCAATGTGAGGCAGGAATCTCTCAAAATCCTAGAGGAGAACACAGGCAGTAACCTCTTCCACATCAGCCACCAGAACTTCTTTCAAGATATGTCTCCAAAGGCAAAGGAAACAAAAGCAAAAATGAACTCTTGGCACTTCTTCAAGATCAAAAGCTTCTGCACAGCAAAGGAAACAGTCGACAAAACAAAGAGGCAACCCACGGAATGGGAGAAGATATTTGCAAATGACACTACAGACAAAGGGCTGATATCCAAGATATCTGATAAAGAACTCCTCAAACTCAACACACAAGAAACAGATAATCACGTCAAAAATGGGCAGAAGATATGAACAGACACTTCTCCAAAGAAGACATATAAATGGCTAGCAGACACATGAAAAAAATGTTCATCATCATTAGCCATCAGGGAGATTCAAATCAAAAGCACATTGAGATACCACCTTACACCAGTTAGAATGACCAAAATCAACAAGACAGTAAACAACAAATGTTGGAGAGGACGTGGAGAAAGGGGAACGCTCTTACACTGCTGGTGGGAATGCAAGTTGGTGCAGCCTCTTTGGAGAACAGTGTGGAGATTCCTTAAGAAATTAAAAATAGAGCTTCTCTATGACTCTGCAATTGCACTACTGGGTATTTACCCCAAAAATACAGATGTAGTGAAAAGAAGGGCCACCTGTACCCCAATGTTCATAGCAACAATGGCCACAGTCACCAAACTGTGGAAAGGAACCAAGATGCCCTTCAATGGATGGATGGATAAAAAAGATATGGTCCATATATACAAAGAGTATTATGCCTCCATCAGAAAGGATGAATACCCAACTTTTATACCAACATGGACGGGACTGGAAGAGATTATGCTGAGTGAAATAAGTCAAGCAGAGAGAGTCAATTATCATATAGTTTCACTTACCTGTGGAGTATAAGGAATAATAAGGAATAATAAGAATAAGAATAATAATCTCCCAATAACTAAGACATTGGGAGATGGAGAAAAGAAGTGAGTTGGGGGAAACTGGAGGGGAAACAAACCACGAGAGACCGTGGACTCTGAGAAACAAACTGAGGGTTTTGCAGGGGAGGGGTGTGGGGGCAGGCTGAACCTGGTGGTGGGTATTATGGAGGGCATGTACTGCATGGAGCACTGGGTGTGGTGCATAAACAATGAATTTTGGAACACTGAAAAAAATAAAATAACACTATACAAAGTTACAGGCAAATATTAAAATGGACCACTTAGACTGTCCACTCAAAAACAGTTATGAAGATATTTGTATAAAATGTGTCATTTATTGAAAAAAAGAATATTCAATAGAAACAAGACAGTCTCTTCACCAAATGATATTGGGAAAACTGGACAGCAACATGCAAAAGAATGAAACTGAACCACTTTCTTACACCATACACAAAAACAAATTCAAAATGGATGAAAGACCTAAATGTGATATGGGAAACCATCAGAATCCTGGAGCAACCTCTATGACCTTGGTTGTAGCAACTTCTTACTAGACACGTCTCTGGAGGCAAGGGAAACAAAAGCAAAAATGAGCTATTGGGACTTCATCAGGATAAAAAGCTTCTGCACAGCAAGAAAACCATGAATAAAACTAAAAGGCAATCTACAGAATGGGAGAAGATATTTGCAAATGACCTATTAGATAAGAGTTAGTATCTGATATCTGTAAAGAACTTATCAAACCCAACACCCATAAGCAAATAATCCAGTTAAGAAATGGACAGAAGATATGAATAGACATTTATCCAAAGAAGACATTTAGATGGCAAAAAGACACTCAAAGATTCTCAACCTCATTCATCATCAGGGAAATACAAATCAAAAGCACAATGAGATACCACCTCACACTTGTCAGAATGGTTAAAATTAACAAAACAAGTAACAACAGAAGTTGGGCAAGGATGTGAGAAAAGGGAATACTTTTCCACTATGTGTGGGAATGCAAACTGGGGCAACCACTATATTAAAGAGTATGGAACTTTCCAAAAAGTTAAAAATAGAAGTACCCTACGTACCCAATTGCACTACTGGGTATTTACCCAAAGGATACAAAAATACTAATTGGAAGAGACACCTGTAGCCAGATGTTTAAAGCAGCATTAGTTAAAGTAGCCAAACTGTGGAATAAGTCCAAATGTTCATGGGTGATGAGTGGATAAAGAAGTCATGGTGTGTGTGTGTGTGCGTGTGTGTGTGTGTATACACATACATACATATATATATATGTATATATTCCTCTCTAAATATAATATACACACACACACATGCACACACACAATGGAATATCACTCAACCATCAACAAGAATGATATCTTGCTATTTGTAATGATGTAGATGAAGCTAGAGTGTATTATGCTAAGTGAGATAATTCAGAGAAAGACAAACAGCATATCATTTTACTTTTTTGTGGAATTTAAGAAACAAAACATGAACATAGGGGTAGGGGGCGAAAAAGAGAGGGAGGCAAACCATAAGAGATTTTTAACTATAGAGAATAAACTCGGGGTTGCTTGTGGGGTGGTGGGTAGGGGATGTACTAAATGGGTGATGGGGATTATGGAGGCCACTTGTTGTGATGAGTATTGGTGTTGTAGGTAAGTGATGAATTATTAAATTCTACTCAGGAAACCAATATTACGCTATATGTGATCTAGAGAGAATTTAAATAAAAACTTGAAACAAAAAAAAATATAATGTTTCACTAGAGCATGGGGTTTCTTTTTTTTTTTTTTCTAGTTACATATATTTTACTGGAGAATGTTGCTTAGCAAAATTTTTACATGACAGTCACACAGCTTTTAACATGACATGGACTTTTTTCAGAAGTTATTGTTTTAATCATTAAAAACTGTAATAATTGAACATCTGAAATTTCATTATTTTTTAATTTTTTTTTTCTTCATGAAAACTGTACTCTTTAAACTCCATCCCCTATTTCTCCCATTCCCCCACCCACCTCCCCACTGGTAACCAGCAGTTTGTTCTTTGTAGTTAAGAATCTGTTTTTGCCCATTTGTTTTGTTTCTTAAATTACCCTATGAGTGAGATTCTATGATATTTGCCTTTCTCTGACTGACTTCTTTCACTTAGCATTATAGTCTCTAGCTCTATCCATGTTGTTACAAATAACAAGATTTCATTCTTATTGATGGCTGAATACTATTCCATCTTCTTTATCCATGTATCTATTGATTGTAAATAATGCTTTAATAACATAGGGGTGCATGTATCTCTTTGAATTAATGTTTTTGTATTTTGGAAGTAAATACCATCTAGTTTGATTACGGGGTCCTAGGATAACTTTGTTTTTAAATTTTTGAGCAATTTCCATACTGTTTTCCACAGTGGCTGCACCAGTTTGCACTCCCACCAACAGGGCAAGAGGGTTCCTTTTTTTCCTACATCCTTGTCAATACTCATTATTCCCTGTCTTTGATTTTAGCCATTCTGACAAGCGTGAAGTGATATCTCATCATAGTTTTGATTTGAGCATGGGGCTTCCTGAAATAGTTGTCTTAGTCAAAATATCTGAATTCAGGAATTTTTGTTTTGATCAAAGACAGAAAAGACAGAAAAGGACAAAATCTACATAGACATTATTGTTAGCATAGAGAAGTTATTCCTGCCCAAGTCACATGATAAACTGGTAACCCCAACTTTAGGACAGAGGGCAGCCAGCATCATGACAAAGAAAATGCAATTTGATTTTAATGTAGGTAATTTTTTCCTATAAATATAACATTTTGCCCTCTCTAAAATTCAGAGGTACCCCTTTAAAATATATTAATATAATTAGCAATTAAATGATCTATGCAATTAATACTTTTATTATTACTTTTTACCCTTTGTTAAATAAATCCCAAAGTAGTCTTGAAATAAGAGCAGATAGCTCTATAAAAGTCAGAAATGCCATTGTCTACATTCATCCTCTAAGACTCCAGCTAGTTAAATTTTGTGATCCTAATGATCATTCAATTATATATATAATATACAATAATGATAAAGCACCTACATAAATATGCTATAGAGTTTCACATATATTATAATTTAATGGGAGTGGGATGGACAAGTAAACAATCACTTATAATCATCCATGGATGTTATGAAATTTCTATGTATTAGGACACTGTTGTATAAAAAATAAAATGTTGAAAACAGGGGTACATTGTCTCTACCTGCAGGGATGCTGCAGAAAAGAAGAAAGAAAGATGACCTGGTCCCATCCCTTTGCAAACACACTAACTACAGCCCTTTCGGTAACCACACACATACGGGACTTGGTAATGGAAGAGTCCTTAGATTTGAAATCCCTTTCCAATGTGCTTAAGGCTGTTCAGGGCTGCTTGTGGAATAAATTTGTTATTATAGGATAAAAATAAATTTGCTATTTTAGGATCTATTATGAAATAACTTGAGAAATGTAATATAAACTATGTAATTAGCAGGATATAACTTATAGATGTTTCATGAACAAAACAGTTTCCTTTCATGTAAATGATGACCTACATGCATCATTTAGGGATCACAAATGTTAAAACCAAACTAGAAAACATCCTAATACAACAAGAAACAATGTGGGGAGTCAGTGGGGAATCCTATACTTCTCTGTGATTCTTCACCTATGTTTCAAATTTACTATTACTTTTGAAATTTTGAAATTATTAGTAAACTTTGGTATTGGCTCAGAGTTCCAATTTTTGTGAGATTTAACCATCTCAGATTATGATTTACCCGAGGCTGGAAATCTGGTTTGAAGGAGAGGATTATAAGATTTGTTTTGAAGCTGCTAGAGCAAAGCAATTACATTATATTTACATAGATTGTATATTCTGAGGGACTGCAGTGGATGTATTAACAGAGATTACAGAATTTAATACTCCAAGTCCCTCTACTTCTTGGCCGTATCACTGTAGTGTAAATAGTATACATACCTAAGAGATAAGCAAACCTATGTGTAATAGGTACATATCAGTTACTTCAGAAGAGATGAGACTACATTGTCACTTTTCATTTCCTGTGACATTTTTATTAGTTTACTAGGTCACTAGGTGAGCAGTAAAGGATACTCAATAAGCAAATGATATATATGGATTTATTTTTTAGGTAAATATATTCTGCAAATAAGGGAGTAAACAAATTGGAAAAGGACATAAGCAGAGGCCAGGAGAACAGATGGCAGGGTTGGCGGTGGAGGACTGTAGTTACTAAGGGGAAAACTTATACAGGATTTATATAATGATAGCAGCGAGAGGTGCAGAGATAATATGGCAGATTGGCAAACTGTCCTATGTCAGGATTATGGATATGGGCAAGGTTCAGGATGAATTTAAGCCTTTATCTTCCATAAGTAATATCTGTAGACAAGAGAGAAAGGAGTTTTAAAAAGAGTTCTAGAATACCACAGTCTTCTTTTTCGCTCTTCTCTTTTTTTTTTCTCCTTTCATTTTTTTAAATTTTTTCATGTAATTCATTGGTATAGAGAACGGCGGAAGGGTGTTAGGATATCTGTCCTGTGGAACTAGTCTGTGTAAATGCCTCCAAAATATTAATATGGACATGTCCTCTTCCCATCAAATCTCTCTTTGGCTACAAAGAAGATGTTATCAATAGCCAAACTCTTCTCTGAGCTTTTCTAAAACTGTATCAATCACTTAACCTCTTGGCAAGTGCCTAAAATGGCAAGCAGGTGGGAGGGACTGAAGCATAAGGAAAGGACACATCATCCTGAAAAGCCAGAGGAAAATCATATCAAGAATACAATTTCAAAAGACAGAAAACTTAGTATAAATAAAAAGGGGAGGACCCACAGCGGTTTCCATAATCAAATAGTCTCTGGAAGCACAGACAGTAGTAGCAAAAGACAGACCACCCCTGCTCTACCATGGACAGCAAGGTGCACACACAGAGAGCTGGGCTCTTGGGGCTCTTTTCCCCTAGGACCGACATGCTGGGGACAGGGAACTAGGTAACGCTGAAGCATGGGGGAAAAGGGTCATTTTTCTTGGCCGTGAATGAGAATAAGCTGAGGCCACAATGCCACTGCATATGCACAGTGTCTGTCTGGGCCCGTCTGGGGATCCTCTGTTCACACCCTAAATTTGTGCAGAAAGATGGGGGGTACTTAGCACTTCATGGGCGTGGTCAGTTTTGTTAATACATTGATCACTGAGGTCAATGGGTAGGATCAGGGATAGGGAGCTGAAGCATGAGGTGGGGGGCCCCGACATTCATGGCCTCACACCACTATGCTGCCTGGCGAGTTACCTGATTGGGAGGAGATGCCCTCTACCTCCGACTTGCTGGGTGACCTGGATCAGCGTCCTTCCTTCTGTCTGGCCTCCCTTTCCTCACTGTGAAGGCCTTAGCCTGGTCCAAATGCAGATGAGGCCCTCAGGACAGGCAGTGACAATGCAGTCCTCCAGGAAAAGACTATCTTGGTGAACTCCAGGGCCTCCAGCTGTGGCACCTCATGGATACGCAGCGCTGTGCCCACGCCTTGGCTGGGGTCAGCGGGCTGCGGAGCACTAGGCCTTCTGGCATGTCACCCGGCGACACCACTGCTCAGGCTGGTGTTGCCCAGAAAAACATTGAAGGGAGCATCCTCCTCAGCAGCCCGCTGCATTCAGGGTCTGCGCGAGCAGAACAGAGAGCATGCTGGGAGCCAGGGAGGGAAGCACTCGCGGGCATGCGCAGTGTGCTGGCAGCCTGGCCCCCCAGGACGGCGCATGCAGCTGTGTCTCAGCAGAAAGCGCATCCTCAGCGAGCTCTCACCTGTCCTGGCCCGCTGGAGCTGGCAGGGTAAGTAGAAGATCAGATTTGGGCGGAGCAGAGAGCAGCTGAGCCTTGGTTGATAGCTCCAAGCCCTTCCTCCTCCTGTCCACTCCCTTCTCATCACCTGTGGCCGTCACTACCCACTAGGTCCTGAAGGAGGAAAGGACCAAGACCACAGTTTTGACTCAGGACCAGTGGCCATGGTGCAGATCACCATGGGGCCCTTCTCCAAGGTCATCTTTGCCACTTGTTATCATATAGCAGCTCGCAAGGCTTCAGAACACGCAAACCGAGCCTCCAAAGTAGCTCTTTATGAGTGCACACAGGAGCGGGAAGTGAGAGTGGAAGGAGCTCTGGCAGCAGTTCTGGCCGACACAGGCTAGGTGCGGGCTGCAGGTGAACTTGTTCAGTGTCCCTCACCCAGCGCCTCCTTGGTCTGTTACAGAGCCCTTGTTCTTGGCCCTGTAGACGTGGAGGACTGGGCCCCAAGTCAGCAGGCTGTATACTGGACCTGGCTCAGGTGCATAGGTCTCTGTCGTTGTACAGGTCCCAGTAGCCACTGCCAGGTTATTAGGGACAGGCTCTAGGACTCAGGCAGCCCCTCCAGGTGTGTTCTTGGTCTTGTCCATCAGCCATTTCTCTTTAAATAGCTTGCTGGTGTCCTTCTTGGTTCCCTAAGGGAGAACCCCACCAGCAGGGGGATGGACTCTGTGACAGCGGTGAACTGATTGAAGTCTTGGCAGGTTATCTGGGTGCCCCTATAGATGATATAAATAAGCAAAAGACAAGAAGACTTCTTTGAAAATTAGAGCAGACACCATAAGAAGAAATGCTAGAATGAGAAGTCTACCTGACTCTCAGAGAGATGATGATTAAAGAGATAATTCCTTTCAGGGATTATAAAGAAGATATAAAGAAAAGTGAAGGAAATAAGAAAGGACTATAAGAAAACTCAAATTTCATGAAAAATATGCCCATGCTAAAGATAAAAAAATCCTAATGTAGAGTAAGAGTAAACATTTTGCTCATTTTGGAGAGGAAAAAATGAAGTAATCAAAATTATGAAAGAGGTAATAAATACAAAAGATATCCCACCTATACTGGGAAATACTCAAAGACAGTAGGGCACAGTCAGGAATAATTTCAGTTTATATCTCAAATTTTAAATATAAATATTGAAAATTTAGGAAAACTTACATTTTTTTGAAAACACAACATTTTTTAAAGTAGTATTCAACCTGACACTGATACTAAATTACAAACTCAAGAATGAAATAGTATGGCTAAAAAAATGATACCTTTACTAAATAATAAACTGTCATGAATAACGAAAAATCTAAAAAATTGTTTTACATGGAGGCATAAGGTTTAATTTAGTTGCCAAAAATGAATATATAGTAAAAAAACACTGTGTAATGACAAGCCAAAGGATTTATATTGGCAAAAACTAATTGAATTGTCTATTGATTAAAGTAACTAAAGTCAAATTCTCTTAAATTCCTTCCTATGCAGAGAGAAATTAGAGCACTTTAATTATAGCAATACAAGTGAAGACAGGATTTTTGAATATAGAGTAAATTAAATTTTGTAATTTTTTTTTACTTTTGTAAATTTTGAATATAGAGTAAATTAAACAAGTGGTAAACTTCTCAGTTTTATCTAATTGTAAAAAAGCAAACCAATGGAAAAAATAAAAGATAAAGCAACAGCAAAAAATGTGTGACTAAAGAAGTAAATATGAAAGTAATAGCATATTAATTATTAACATGCATTAAATATGTGAAATTTCGTTATTAATAATTTTCAGATTTTATAATTGCATAGTACTTAAAAATCTAGAGCAAAGTAAGTGCTCATTAGATGATAGTGATGATGACAATGGTGATAATTATAATTGCTCTATGACATTTTTTAAAAGCACACCTAATATATACATACCCATATACATGCATACATATATACACATATATATTAAACAAAATGAAAAAAATTGTCAATTAGAGCAAACCATATATGTGTAATGAGTGAGAGGGCTTTTTTTTTTTTATATTAGTTGATACTCTAGGGAGAGGATTGTGTGGTGGAAAACTGATGGATGGAAACGTCAGTGATTTAAATCATCTTTCAGAAACCTAAGTCTTCAGTGGAACATAAAGGTTTTTAAGGCATAGGCAATAAATTATAACGAATTCTCATGAGTTAGAGCCTCTCTAACTCAAGAGTATACAGAGGTTTCTTATTCTGGAGAGGAACTAATCGGAGCTTCCTGAGAAATAGAACACACTAGTGAGAATGGTGGTATAACTCCCATAATTTTCTGGACTCTAAGAGGGAAGAACATGTCTATTACTTTCTGGGGTGAACTGGTAGTTGTATCAATATCCAATGAAAGAAATAGTTCCCTGTGTAAAGGACTCTTAAATCCACAGAGTTTTCTGACCTCTGGTATTGAGTAAGAATCAATGATTCCAATATGCTGAAGCACGGCACTGAAGAACTGGAATGCTTACCGAATTTATAGAAATTGCTGTTGTGAACCAAGGTAAGTCATTAGCATATGCATGGTATAATGATACAAATGCAAATGGACAGGTTTCTAAGTGATGTCAATATTGAAAACTGTATAGCAGAATAGAAAGTTCAGTGTTCCTTACTCTACATCTTAATAAAAAAACTGAAAAGGCAAAAAAGTTGTCCTTATATATTTGAGTCTCTGAAATGAAATTTTGCATCACTGGCAATTATATAAAGATATATGAATAATTATATGTTTATTCACACTATATAAAAATAAAAGTAAATTATATTTATGAATGACATCATTGTCTACCTATAAAACCCAAGACAGTTAGTAAAAACAATGAATAAAATTGGTGAATTTATAAGCATCCAAATTTTAAAGTTTCAAATTTATTAATAATAACATCCCAGAAAAATTATGAACAAAATATTTAGAGCAGCCTCAGGAAAAAATATTGTAAGCATTTAGAAATAATTCTGATAAGAACATTGTACAATTTAAAGGAAATCTGAATAAACAAAGATAAAAGATGAGTCACAATTACAAATATATAATTACATCACAGACTAATGTATAAATATTACTGCAAAACTAAAAGGACCAAATAATAAAAAATGAGAAATTCAAAAAATTTAATTAAGTACTTTACAAAGCTTGCCAAATATAAAATAAAAACTATAAAATCACTATCATTCATATATAGAAAAGTAATCAGGTAAAAATTACAACTGAAAAATATCCATTTTAGTGGCAATAAAACAGCATATCCATAAAACAAGAGTGATCATTTTTCTTTCAGAGGAAGAGAATTATGAAAAACAGATATAGTCAATGTAGGACTGAACTAATCCCTTCATGAGGCTATCAATGATTCAGTTTTCTGAATTTCTGCTATGTCATCTTTAGTGCATGGACTCCATCCTCATGTTTCTCATCTCATAGTCCCAAGAAACTTCCTTGCCTCTATTACATATCCCCATTTCCAGCAGGGAAAAAGACTAAGACAATAGATAATATAATGTCAGTCAACTAGTTATACTCCTTTATAAGAATATTTACGGGGAAAATTGTCCATATCATCTACTAACATTCCTTTGGTCAGAATTATTGTATCAGATACTTATTTTTAACTACGAATAATGGTGAGAAATGTAGTATTAGTTAGTTTAAAGCTGAGCACGTTGTCCTCAAACTAAATATAAATTCTGTTAGTTAAGAAGGAAAGGAGACCAAATATTGAATCTGTAGTTTTCAGTGTGTGTGCGCACGTACATACATACACATGAATACAAAAGTTTGTGTAGAATATATTCTGTTAAAGTCTTCCCTTTTTTTTTCCTGTTCTCTGTCACTAACAATGTAAGTAACAATTCTTGGCTGTCTCTATTCTTCACTGTTCATCCTTTTGCCTAATACATGGCCTAGAAAATGGGGTTACTTAAAAAAATGTACGTTTATATTTAATGTGTGGATGGATATGTGTAGGAATTAACTGAGCAGATTCACTTTGAAACTGGCAAGTATATGGTAACGGAGGCCTGACTGACTATGAGAATTCATTGATGGTGACTGTCAACTAGAAACTGTGTTAAATAAGGCCAAGGGGAAAGTCTGTTGAGAACAGAGGAAAAAGTAGAATCTTTGTATTTTTTTAAGCAAACTTACATAGCATTGCTTCGGACTCTTTATCAGAAAAGCAATACATATGAAAGGTTACTGCCACTGCCTGAATTTTTGTGTTTGCTTTTAAATTCAGTTTGGCGGGGGGGGTGGGGACAAGAATGTTAAGAATGAGTCAATTCATATGAAACTCACACTAAAAGTCAGCAATTTTCCAGGATAATGAATGTAGCGCACCAGAGCACAAGAAAAATGAGTATAAAGAAAGAATTCATTTCGGGGATTTGAGTATTAATGTATGTTTTGTGCTTTTCAGGCTTGTTTCATTGAATGAATTCACAAAATAATAAACTTTCTTATAAACTGATTGGAAAAAATTGAAGTATTTTTTTTTCTGATCAGTTTATAAGCAATTCACAACAAAGGGGAAGAGAAATACTGAGGGTGTGTGTGTGTGTGTGTGTGTGTGTGTGTGTGTGTGTGTGTGTGTGTGAGACAACTGATAATAGAAGCTATATATTTAATCCCCCCAACAAACCAATAAGTAGGTATTCATTTCCTGATTTCACAGATGAGGAAACTGAAGTTCAGAGTTTAGTAACTTCAGGTGTATAGACTGATGAATGAAGCATCTAGAATATGTACTGAGGACTACTTCACTCTGAAACCTTTCTGCTATATATGACCTATTCTACCTACAATTTTCATACAAATGTTTCTTCTGAGGAATTTCTTGTTGCAGAATATATGGCCTTAATATAATTTCCTGCCTTGGCTACCCACTGGGCAGGCCCATTCTTTAATAAGATTCTCTACTGGTTAAAAATGTGCTTTTTAAGAATTTTCCAAAGTACTTATACAAAAGTTTTACCTTAGAAATTTAGGACTTGTTGTATATCTGAATGTGTTTTAGTTTATCTCATCCATGACCCTCATGATTTAGCAGCTTTCTTTTTTCTTTTATGCTGTCATTTAGTCCTGAACCTTGCTATTGAAAAGTCATGTTTTTTTCTATCTCTTTTTTCTATTTCTCTTTCTACAACAGTTATTTACATCTATCTATCTATCTATCGTCAATCATTTATCTATCTACCATTTCTATATTTATATCTATATGTGTTTACCTGTGTATGGGTATGAGTGTATGTGTGTGGGTTTCTCACTAGTCTTTCCCTACATACTGTTTGGTTGTAACATTTGGAAGCTGTAACATTCAGATTTCAAAAGGGCATTCCAAAATTTTAGTATTCTTTTTTTTTCTTTTTTGTGGAAACCTGTGCCTCCTACTCCCTTTTATCCACTCTCTCCCCCACCCCACAATTACCACTTTCTTCTATGCATTTATAGGTCCATTTCTGCTTTGTTCACTTCTGTCCTTGGATCAGATACAAAAGAATTTATTACTCACAGTATCAGCATTTTAACCAGTTTATGAACCTCAGTTCCCACAGAGTAGTTCAAATATATCCAAATGACACCTGTACACTAGTGACTGTGTTATAGGGCAGAAACCCTTAGGTTAAGAAACCTGAATTTTTATAATGGGCGGCGAGCATGCCTACACTTTTTACCACATGTAAACATTATCTCTATTAAACTGAACAGTAAATGCAGCTGCACTTTACTTCAGAAGGTGACATCTTTATCTTCCCAACCTGTAAGCAAACCTACCATTTGCTTCAGAGAAATTCTGTTTTCCAAGACTATATACAAAAAATAAAATAAAATAAAATAAAATAAATCTTCAAAACAATACTAAAAGAAAGAGCAGTCACTGCTTTGTTCATAAGACCTACAGAAATCTAAGAGATATGGAAAATCATCTCCCAATAATATGCATGTTACTTTCCCAAGCAAGACCTGCTCTTTTCCCAACATAACTTGCTGTTTTGATGTATGTATTATCTTAACACTCTTCAAGTATTGGTTAAAATATTTTACAAAGATATTTATATTGTTTAATCCCACTTTTCCAAAGTTTAACAGATCATAAAATAACATGATTGAGGGGAAAATATATGAGATGAAACAGTAAAGAATGACAAACAATAGACAAAAATTTCAAGGTATATGTACCTACTGAGTAGTGAGAAGTATAGAGTTGGGAATTAATTCACAGAAGTCCTGTCTGGGATTGGTAATATTCTATACTTAAGCTGGATACTGAGAAATACTTTCCCCTGACAGATGTTAGAAATCATATTTTATACATACTTATCAGTATTCAATAAAAGCAATCAAATTACTATTTTAAAAGAGTTAATATCTTGATAATACTAGAATCTAGAAGCTAATTTTTCTAAGAACTACAGTACATGGATTGCATTTGTTTACATACTATGGACTTTTTATTCTGTTCATTGTAGTATGACTACACTGCCAACACTGAATTTGGGTTTTTCCAAATTCACACTATTGATGGTAAACGGAGGTAGTTCCTTTTAGTGGCTTATTTGGTAGACCTTTAATGTATCCATGGAGTTGCTGGTATTTCCTGTAAGATCTGTCACTGTGAGGAATCCTGCATGAAGGAAACCGCTGCATGAAGGAAACCACTGCACACATCATTACCAACATTACCAAGTTATAAAACCAATACAAATAATTTCCCCCTGACCAAGAACCAAAGCATGTTGTAGACAAAGTGGGATTAGGTCTTAATAAAGGCATAACTCTAATTAGGTTAATTTTACTGGGAAATAACTTAGTTTTCTGTCTCTTAATTACTGTGCTATGAAATTAGAGAAATTAAACCTAAGGCTGTGCAACTAAAACATACCAGGATCACATGATTGTTCCTCTGAAAGACTGCATATTTCCTGTGATATAGAATAATAAATGTTAGCACAAATTTTTAAGAGTGAGTTATACTATTTTGTGACAGGTTTTTAAGTTTTTGCCAACTTATCACCTTATCTTTATAAGTCTGTTTAAAGGTAAAATTACATAAAAGTAAATATCATTAAAAATTCTGAATTAATTTTATTCTAAAAATAACAAAAATATGTTACCATTTTTCTTATTATGTCAATTCCATTTGTTGTTTATATATGAATTCCCTCTTGTTTTCAGGAAACACTATGCAGCTTAGTCACCTCCTTAAGCATCCAGACATTCCTGGTACACTTAAGAAATGGATTAGAGGCCCATTATACTGCTTTATGACATTTAAAAAAATTTTTTTAGTGTTCCAAAATTCATTGTTTACGCACCACAGCCAGTGCTCTATGAAATACGTGCCCTCCTTAATACCCACCACCAGGCTTTATGACAATTTTTATGAGACTCAATGCACCATACTCATATTAAAATCATACTAAAAGTAGCATAATACTTGAAATTATTATTAAGTTACTGTGAAAAATTTAATATGGATATTGTAACATGTTCTAGAGGAAACTGTCAGTGTGCTACGTTTTTAGATGTGTGACTTTGAGTTAGTTATCTAAAAGCTTTGGGTCTCAATTTTTGACCTTAAGAAAGGGACTAAAAGAAATAGCATTATAGGGTTGTTTTGCATATTCAATAAAGTGTGTGCACATTAAAACATGTCACATAGTGTCTGTAAAATGTAGATTTCAGTAATCAATGGATAATATCATGTTTTTTTTGCATTTCAAAAATTGCAAATAACTGAGAAAAATTAAGGTGGGAAAGGATGAGATCCCGTGTGTGTGTGTGTGTGTGATCCAAAAAGGAATAAAAATAATTTGAAGAAAAGTTTAAGAGCAATAAAATTATGGAAAAAGTCTGTACAATGGTTGAGGGACCTTGTCTTCAGCACCGTTTAATTGGAGCATGTACTGCACATTTTAGATTTAATATTGAAAGCAAATAATGTACTTGAGTACACTGATGACATAAAAGATACTGGTTTGGAATTCTATATTTGATTAATTAGAATTACTACCCTCTTACATTTTAATTTACTGAAACAAAAGTTACTTAAGGAATAAAGTCATCATGTATAGATAATATACTGGGCTATCTGCTATGGAGCATTTAAATGGTGTCATTGCCCCACATTCTTAGTATGTGAGAGGGAAGTACAACATTGAGGCCAACAAGAATGTAGGATTTTTCAAATTTGGTAAATGAATTTGATTGTTTAATATGTTTATGTTTGAATTACATGGAGTTTTTACATTTCATTTGTAAGACAAATATATTTTGCTATTTTATTTTTTGTGTGAATCATAGTTGTAAAACATTTTTTGTACACTCACCAGAAAGGAAAAATTCAGGAGAAACTATAACAACAAAAAATCATGACCCTATATTTTGTTATAATTAAGCATTGTTTACTCACCATATTTATCACAGTTACCATGAGTTTAAATGTTTAGCAAGGGGGAAAAGTCATTACCCATATAGTCCTGATTTAAATCTTAATGATTATACCACTCAAAGTCCATTAAATATACCATGGACTAATTAATTGCCTATAAAATTAAATGTTGAATTGCAGCTTATATTTAATTGTGTGAAAAAAAATCAGGCCCAAAACAATTTTTTAATAAAGTAGTTTTTGACAATGACCCATGTCATAATTAAGATTAGTTAGAGCTTGACATGGTTAGTTATATTCCTAATAATTTATTTTATCAGAATTTAATTCCTATCAATATTCTATTAATATGAAGATAAACCTACTGAGAAGAAAAATATTTACCAATCTACTACATTGTAATATGACCTTGATTTCATCTGTCCATAAGCTGACACATCAAAAGGTCTATGGGAAAATGAGGAACAGAGGCAAATTATTAGTTTAAGATTCTACCTTTTGAGAATTGGAACTAGCAAGGAAGTCAGGACTGATTATGGCTCTCATTAGCTAGGTGGTCTTGAACAATAGAACTAAACTTTTTAAGTGTTGGTTCCTTCTCCAATGAAATGAACATAATGATTTCCAACTCTAAGCAAATGGAGAGGATTAAAGATACTAAAAAAAAAAAAAAAACGCATTTAGAACATTAGGCATCATAAACACTCAATAAATCAAGTTTCTAAACTCACATACATGCAGCTTTCTCAGACTCTATTTAAATTATATCACCCTCATTTTCCCTTTACAAAAGACAAAAGGCACAGATTAGAGCACTGCTTCTAAATCTCTAGTGAGGATCTCATTAGATATGCAGATTCTGATACATTTTGACTGGGGTGGGATCTCATTTTTAACAAACTTCCTGGTGATGCTGATGCTCTGATCCTAGGACCACACTTTGAGGAGCAAGGCATTCAAGTTTCCCCTGTTTTAAAAAGTGCAGTAATCATAGGAAGATCCAAAGATCATAGGCCAACACCACCATCTACTCCAAAATCATCCATTAGAAGGATGCTTAGAGGTTGTGAAAAGTGTGAAGAGTTGTAGAAATCAAAAGGCTCACTTGTGCTTTCTCCTTCGTTCCAGATGACTCCTTTTAGGATTGCTGTGGGGATGATAATCTAAATGCTGCTCTGTGGATGGATGGTAGTGCGTCATTTGGCAAAGATTTTCACTACATTTCCTCCCATGCTGTGTAGGCGTGCCAAAATAAGGAAGATAAAACCACTCTGAACTGTCAAATTCTGGCTTACTTATAGAAAATGTTTTAGATTGTATTTTAACTTTCCAAAACCCTTTTATTACAACAACCTTATTTTAAAAAATCATACCTGTGTGTGGGAGCTGTCAGTTGTTTCTTCATAGACAACATCATTCAGCATAGAACAATAAAATACACTCCCTAGCATGTAAATTCAATACGTTTTATTTACTCTGCATATGAATAGACATAATTTGATTCTAGGTAGTACAAAAAATAAAACTTGCTTCTTCCAGAGAAGATATTAACAACATTTGGTTTATTTATTTATTTTATTTTTTTTTCTATTTGACAGAAGGAGAGAGCATAGCAGGGTGGCAGGCAAAGGGAGAGGAGGCTCCCCGGTGAGCAAGGAACCGGATGCCGGGACTCCATCCCAGGATCCTGGGATCATGACCTGAGCTGAAGGCAAATGCTTAACCAACTAAGCCAAGAAGCAAACCTTAAAAATAATTTTTTTTTTAAATATTCTGTGCTGTTTGTGTAATCTGATTCCTAGAAACTTGGAGTTAGATGTAGCCTAAGGAGTTAAACCTTCCCATTTACCTCCCTTCTCCAAAGGAGTAGTACAAACATATACACAGAATAAAACATAGAGATGATCAGGGATTGGGTTATTGTTTCACTTTTATCCAATATGTTCAAGGGCTTTCCTTTATAAAAACTAAAGCAAAAGATGGGGAAAACAGAAATATTAACAAAAGATGGGGAAAACAGAAATATTTCTTAAGCTTTTACTGTCGATCATAGACTTCTGTCTTCACACTGTAGAGGACTCTCCACTGCCACTATCTTTGGCTAGCTGTCCCACTAACATATAAGCTCTATGTCCACTAACAGATTATTCAAAGACAAGATAGTGCCTGGCAACCAATGTTTGCTGAATGAATAAATGTTCATTCAGGGATGAGATGCGTACTACATCAAAGGGAAGCTGAATAACATTTGAATAAACAAATCTTTAGATACATTTATTTACAGGAAATTCTTACACTGAAACGAAATCATTTATTTGTAATATCTTCTCAATGGTTTTAGAAGTTATAAAATATTTTCCCAAATGAAAGCCACTTAAAAATTTATCACTCTTACCAGTGTTCTCATGGTATATATATTCATAATTTTTCTTCATCATATGGCTTACCAGGAAGATACAAAGTAGATGTCTACAAAGTAACATCCCAACTTTGTATGGGCCTGTGTCAATTTAAGCACTTCTTACTATACATGTAGTCAGGCTATTTTCTTTAAATTTCATCTTTTTCTATGTTACCTGCTTAGCTTCTGTCCATAATCCAACATAATCCTAAGTGTGAAATTTTTAGACTAAATGGAATCTCTTACCTTGAATTTCATACAAATTGCTCTGCTTTTTTTTAAAAACTTTCAGACCAATGACAGGTTTGTTAATAATGCATTTATAATGGATCATATGTCTTTGCCCTGTTTTATCCATATATATAATGAGCATGAATGTTATTATCTCATTCAAGTATTGACAGATATTTTGAGCTCTTTAAGTACAGGATCATATAGCCCTATATCTGAAATTTATTCTAATCATATTTAAGTATTCTATTAATTACGGAACTCCACTAAAAAAAATTGGAAGTGCCAAATGTAGTATAATGCTATGAGAACGCTAAAATGACTAGACTGTCATTTCTTAAGTCTCTTATTAACTTTTTCAAACACAAAAAATCTTCTGCTTTCCTATACTTTGTTGTAGTGCTAGTTGATTGTACTGAATTATGCACACATTCTATGCAGTTGTATCTAGTGTTCAATTGCAAAATAGCTGCAGGACAAGACTGTGGTCCCTGACTCTAAAATCAAGAACTTTATGCTTTACAAAGATGACTTAATATCCACAAGTGTAGCTCCATTAGTATTACAGTATATACTATAGCATATAGTAGTATTACAGTATATACAGTATATACTATAATATACTATAATAAATAGCTAGAAACAATGCTTAACACAGATCCAGCAATAGCTATAAGATTAATAATCTTATATTAATCATCATCATGATCATCATCACCCTGACCAGGACTATGATGATTATAAGTTGGTCATTTAGTTATGACTATCATCTTTCATCTTAATTCATAATGGTGTAACTATCTGTTCTATAAAAGACAAGGAGAAGCTGACCTCCATTGTCTTTTCTACCAGAGAATGTCTAATGACCCACATGCATTGCCGGGACATAATTGTAGGAGAATAATTCAATATTTGACAGTTTCCAGAGCATATTTCTTGGTTTTCTAGTCTTTTTTTCCCCCCATGCTGACTTATAATAAAAAATTCCTTCATTTTCTTCCCATAACTGGTGTATAACATCAACAAAACCCCAATGCCCATATTGTTAATGTTGTACTTTCTTCTAAAAGGGACCATTTTGTGATATACCATAATTTTGACCTTGGAATCAGTGGTTATGAATGCTATATCTATACTGTGAAATATTTAAAATCAATAGAGAGATTAAAAAAATCAAGGAAAAGTTGAACATATCAATGTCCAACCTTAAATATTTATGCCAATTTCCAACAATTTATACCAGTACATATGTTCTCTATATCTCCTACTCCTTGGATTTCTTTGCTTATTTTCTAACCTCAATGACCACTTTATTTCCATTTGTATAAATTTAGCCCTATTTATCATTCTCAAATATGAATGAGAGATCTTTGCCCACTAGATATTAAAATATAATACAATTAAAATAGTTATAGTGATAATATTCTCACAAATGTTGTAGCATAATTCATAGCCAAGACTAGAAACTATAAATGTTTAATTTAATAAAAACCATATCAAATAAGGGACAAGTAAAAATTATTTAATAAAGGTAATAGAACAAAAGATTTTATGGAAAAATTAAATTTGGAGATAACATGCACCAAAACCAATTATATCTGGAGTCAGAATATAAATTTAAAAACATTAGATGAATAAAACACAACTTACTACCTAATAATATTTATTAAAACTTTTTTGAAGTTTGTCTTCAAAAGAAATATTATATGTCAGATATTAAAAAGTCATAAAAATAAGACAAACCATTTTGTTTAACCTGCAGCTTAGGAATTAATATATTAAAATATTGAAGCTTTGCATTTATCCCTCACCAAATAAAATATATATATATGGCCTGCATGCTTCTTTAACAATCACTGCTGTATATTTTATATAACACTATTTCCTATTTCCTGTTATATTTATATAACATAGTCCTATTTCCTAAACATGGCACACAGATTTAAGTATATTTAATATTTATAATTTTAAATAATGTCTCATATATTCTTTTGTAATTTGCTTGGTTTTGCTCAACAGCATGTGCAAAAGAGATTTATCCTGCATGTTCACCTAGTTTTATAGTGTGAAAATCTGTTAAAGGATTATGAGAAAATCAATTTATGCATCTATATATTGATAGACACTTAGGATATTACCAATATTTTAACTTTTAAACAAATGTTACTTTCCCCATTGATATTAAGGATAAAAAACGATTACTATGTTGTGATGAGCACCAGGTGTTGTATGGAATTGTTGAATCACTATATTGTACACCTGAAACTAATATTACAGTGTATGTTAACTTACTGGAATTTAAATAAAAACTTTAAAAAGTGATTACTATAAACAACTCTACATCCCCAAATTTGATAACATAGATGAAATAGATCAATCTGCCAAACTCACACAAGAATAAATAAGTAGCCTTACACCAATGAGACACCACTACACACCTATTAGAATGGCCAAAATATAAAACACTGACAACACTGTTTACAGAGATGTGGAATAACACAATTGCCCATCCATTGCTGGTGGGAATGCAAAACAGTGCAGTCACTTTAGAAGACAATTTGACAGTTTCCTATAAAACTAAACATACTCGGATCATGTGATCCAGCAGTTGCACTCTTTGTTATTTACCCAAGTGTTGTGAAAACTTTGTCCCCACGAAGACCTGCACAAGGGTATTTATAGCTTTCTAGCAGTTTTTAAAACTTGGAAGTAACCAAGATATCCTTTAGTAGATGAAATAAACCCTGGTACACCTAGACCATAGAATATTATTTAGCACTAAAAAGAAGTGACTTATCAAGTCATGGAAAGATGTGAAGGAATATTAAATACATATTACAAGGCTGTGTGTGTATATGAGGAAGAGGTATGTGGGAACTCTCTGCACTTTCCACTTAAATTTTCTGTGAACATAATAGAGCTCTAACAAAGTTTTGTGTTTTTTTTTAAGATTTTATTTATTTATTTGACAGACAGAGATCACAAGTAGGCAGAGAGAGAGGGGGAAGCAGGCTCCCTGCTGAGCAGAGAGACTGATGCAGGCCTTGATCCCAGGACCCTGGGATCATGACCTGAGCCAAAATCAGAGGCTTTAACCCACTGAGCCACCCAGGTGCCCTAAAGTTTTGTTTTGTTTTGTTTTGTTTTAAATCTACCTTCCAGTAGCTCTTGCAAGATTAAAAAGATAAAATAGAGAACCATCAAGTTTTTGACCAATGGACTGCTCAGTTCATGTGTTGACCTTAAAAACTATTACTTTGGACATATTTCTACAACATTACTACTTACATAATTATAGTAGTGACAGTGGAAATAAATATATACCAGTGGAATTATTTGGTAGTACGCTATGCACATACTATATACATCACCAACTTTACTAAATACCACCAAATGGTATTTCAAAACATCTGTAACCTTCAGGAGTATAGAGATCCACTGCTTGTATCATTGAATATGCTGGGTTTTATGAGAAATTAAGTATTTCCAGTTAAGAAAAAAAATTCAGTCTCCTAATAGTTAAAAGAAAAAGAAAGAGCAAACTGGAAAGAATATTAATAGTTCATAAAGGAAAAATACCAATTGACAATACAGATTAAGAAAAATGTTCAATATAAATAGTAATAATGAAAATTTTCATAAAAATGTTAAGTATTAACTCCTACCCAAATGACTGGCAAAAACAAATAAGCAAAACAATTACCTGAGACTCTGAAATTTTACTTCTAGATGTGTTCACAGAAAAATGCTTCTAAGTGTATATGATATGTACAGAAGAATGTTTATCACCATACCTTTTGTTAGACTGAAATACTAAAAACAATATAAATGTCCATCTATAAATTGTTCATCTCTAAGAAAGTCAAATAGTGATATATTGTTTTAAAGATTTTGTTTATTTGTGAGAGGGAAAGCACAAACAGGCAGAGTAGCGGGGCAGAGGAGGAGGGAAAAGCAGGCTCCTCACCGAGCAGAGAGCCTGATGCAGGGATCATTCCCAGGATGCTGAGATCATGACCTGAATTGAAGGTAGACACATAACCAACTGAGCCACCCAAGAGTCCCAAATAGTGATATTTTTATATGATGGACAGCCATACAGCAGTGAAAATATTGAACTAGAATTGCATGTGTCTATACACATATATCCTGCAAAAAAAATCCACTGAAAGAATCATTATGTAACAATATATGCACAATAAACTATCATATATATAATATTATAAAACTTACAAAACTTTACTTTTGTAACAATGTACTAAGATTACATTAAAAGATTGTGAGAATTTCCATCACCAAGTTTTTGTTAATGATTCCTTTTTAAGAGTGAGGCAGAAGACTAAGATTATAGAGGTCTTCATAGGAGACCTCAATTTAGATTTCATTTTTTTAAAAGATTTTATTTATTTATTTGGCAGAGATCACAAGTAGGCAGAGAGGCAGGCAGAGAGAGAGGGGGAAGTAGGCTCCCAGCTGAGCAGAGAGCCCGAAGTGGGGCTCGATTCCAGAACTCTGAGATCATGACCTGAGCCGAAGACAGAGGCTTAACCCACTGAGCCACCCAGGCGCCCCTAGAGTTCATTTTTTTAAGAACACTACCACTACCCAAAATAATAAACATTTTGTAAAGCAATATGGAAGCCATGAAAATGCACCTGTCATCTCCTGCTGCCTCAGCTGTTGCACTTTGAAATCTATCAGTGAGCTTGTGCTAATGTGGCACTTCCTACAGGATACTCCACCAATGACTGAGCATAATAAGGCATAGTAAAGCAAATTAATACTTGAGAGATGTGCCACTTAGGTTTTAGGTAACTTTGGCTCCAGGAATCCCTGTCAGACTTGTCAAAATTTAGGATGACATTGTAGTCAATGGCATTTCTCCTTCCTTCCCTCCCTCCCTCCCTTCCTTCTTTCTCTCCCTTTCTCTTGCACTGCATTCAAGCTACATTACTGTCCAATGGCACTCCTAACATCCTCTTACTTGCTCCATTTTTCCTCAACATTGTTTTCTCCAGTAAGTCCCTATGGGTCTAATTCCATCTGACATTCTTCTCAAAGGATCTAGAGTAACACAAGCAAATTACATCCAACCATTCAAATTAATCTCCATACTGGGTACACATGCATTATATGAAATATTCATAATTTAAATTTTAATTTGAGTACTTGTATTATGGGTAATTTATATTTTCTTCCTTATAATCTTCTGTATTTTTCAAACTTTTAAAATTATGCAATTATTGCTTTGTGATCTGGAAAAAACACATTAAAAAGACTTCATAGATCAAAACAAACCAAGATAGAAATGAAGCATATAGTTTTTCAGCATATAGTTATTTTGCTAAAATTTTAAAATGTGACATGAATATTTAATACTTTTGTCCTGAAATTTAACACTCATGAGCTCTTTCCACATATGTACTACATATCTGCTGACAGTGGACATTTATTCCATGAATTGGAAATTTGAGGCTGGGGGCACCTGGGTGGCTCAGTCAGTAAAGCATCTGACTCTTGATTTTGGCTCAGGTCATGATCTCAGTATTTTAAAATCAAGCACGGCCATGTCAGGCTCCATGCTCAGTGGGGAGTCCGCTGAAGATTCTCTCTCTCCCTTTCCTTCTGTCCCTTCCCCCTAAACTAAATAACAGAAAGAAAGAAGAAAGAAAGAAAGAAAGAAAGAAAGAAAGAAAGAGAGATAAAGACATTAATTTCAAGCAGAATCACCTCTGTGTGCTGATATTAAAAAATACTTTCAAATATGTGTACATGTGTACATAAAGTTCTCTCACCTTCAGTGAGAAAAGGAATATGGACATATTGTCCCTCTTCTCTTGTATAGACATAAACCTTCCCTTTAGTAATTTCTTTCCTTGGACAAGTTTTAATTTACTGTTCATTTTAGCCACAGTTTCCCCCAGTTTCCTTCTTTCATGGGAAGGCTTGCTGGTAGGCTCCTGGGTAGACTTGCAAGGTTTATCAAAGATAAATCTTTAGCCTTCATCCCACAATTTTTACACCACAATTCACAAACCCACTATTCCAGTTTCACCTGTAACTGTTTCCAATGAGAATCTTCCATGATGAATTACCTTGTAGGACATCCAGCACACATATACTGCTATCCCTAAATATTTGCTTTTGTCATTCATGCTATTTGGAATGCCCTTTCCAAGTGTTTATGTCAATTTGAATTTATAAATGTCTTCAAAATATATTTAATTTTTAGCTTTGAAATAGTTTTCTCAATTACATTATAATTGTACATTTCTTTAAAGGATTAGAAGATAACTTTCTTGAATTTTATTTGCTGCTTCACAACTACCTACTAATTATTTGATATTCCTAACTAGTAAACACTTTGAAAGAAGGGACTATATGTTTAAAGTAATTTTTTCAGCCCCATATAGTGTACAGCTAGAATTCTCAGATGCATGAATGTTTAATTAATGAGCCACAACACTATTACTCTGGAGAGAGCTCAGGATGAAGCGTTCACCAGTCATTTAAAATGCCTTTGAGAATACACATTAGCACAAACTTTTTTTGAAAAGGACTCTGTCAATATATATCCAAAATTTATTTAAAGATGCATTCTCTTTATGAGAGTAATATCATTCCCAGTTTTTTAAAAAGTAGTAATGTATATGTGGCAAGGATTTTGCTATATGGATGTTCTATGAAGCATTGTTTAGAATTTCTAAATTATGAAATTTTAAATTCAAAAGCAGGAATTTATTAAGATAACAGTATTTTAAACATTCAATAAAATACTACATAGTCATTAAGATAGTATTTTAGGGAATATTTAAACATGTTTAAATTTGTTAATGATATTTTGAGTAGAAAAAAGTAAGTTAGAAAAAAAAAGTAAGTTAGAAACCATTATGTCTGCATATATAACTTGTTTTTTGATAAAATATTTCAGTAAAGATGCATGCATAAGATGTTATGCAATGTACTTTAAAATAGTGTCATTAGTTATTCAAAATGATTGTAATTAGATAAGTTTTCTTATGTTTCCTCACTTTTACTTTCAAGTTTTTTGCAATAAGTGTGCCTAATTTCTCTAATTAAATAATTTTATACTAGGTAGGCATTTAAAAATACTTCAAAGAATAATCATGTACATAGGAAATGTTTATAACAATGTTAAATGAAAGTCTATTAACTGTATTTTGATCCCAGCTGTATATAGAACATTAACAAGTTAAGAATCTTTTCTTTCTGGTTGGGTAATTAATGGGTACCATCTGTGTGTATTTGTATATACTTTCAACTTTTCCTTCTCCTTTGTTAAATTTTCTGATGTAAATTTATCTATTTTATTTTTACTTTAAAAAATACTAAATATTTAAAAGAAAATTCAATTCCTCTCTAGCTTGTATTCCAAGTTATTTCTTTTTTTTTTTAAGATTTTATTTATTTGACAGACAGAGATCACAAGTAGGCAGAGAGGCAGGCAGAGAGAGAGAGAGAGGAGGAAGCAGGCTCCCTGCTGAGCAGAGAGCCTGATGTGGGGCTCGATCCCAGGACCCTCGGATCATGACCTGAGCTGAAGGCAGAGGCTTCAACCCACTGAGCCACCCAGGGACCCCAAGATATTTCTAAAACAAGTTTGTGTCAGAAGAAAATTTAAACCACAATCATTTTATGGTAATTAAGCATACTAGTGATAAATTCGGTGATGTTTTTCTTTATGCGTGCAGCACAGAGAGCATCCACATAAACACGGTATTTGTCAGCCATGGTTGTGTTAAAGAAGGAAGAACGTTCTTGATGACGAAGACTTTTTTTTAACACTCACTAAGAGATGACTGATTTTTGTCTACAATGACAAGTTTTGTGTTTAAGACTATTTGATTGATGAGAAACAAATATAGCTCAGACTTTTCAATTTCCTCTATTTGGGCATCTTGATTTATAGCCCTAGAAGAAGGGTATTGTCCAAATATGCAAACTACTTTTCATTTTATAGTTGTTTAAATCTGTATTCCTTTCTTTGCTTAGGCTTGTCTCTACTGAGGACCCTTTAATAATACTGAAGCCAAAAAAAGCCTCTGATCAAAAACAAACCTTTTGCTCTCATAGAGTGTGAATACAATGCATTAAGCTTAATTAGTTTGTTGGAAAGAATGACCTAGCTACAACCCATAGCTTTAGTTTCTCCCACTTGATTAGTGACCTAGTAAGAGTTACACTGGTGCTCTTGAAGTGTAGCTGCGTATTCTGGGGAATACTACAGAGACATCTTATTTGTTCTAGGAAATTCAACCAGCAAGTTTGCTTTTTTCAGCAAGCTTGTGTGCAAACACAAGGATGAAAGATTTGTTCTGTTCCCACAGTGCCTCTGTAAATGCAGGTTTTTCCATATACTAAAACACATCAGTAATATCTAAGGCAGTAATATCTAGGCAATATTAACTTGGCACTATTGACTATTGAGGCCAGATAATTCTTTGGTGTGGGTAGGGATGGAGTGCTGTCCCATACCTTTCAGGATGTTCAGCAGCATTTTGACCTCTGCTCACAAGACGCCAGGAGCATCCTCCAGTTGTGACAACCAAAGAAAGTCTTTAGACATTGCCAGTGTGCCCTGGGGGTGAACTGATTCTCAGCTGAGAACCAAGGGAAATTATTTTTAAAAAATCAAAAACAAAAACTACAGTTTCAAGAAAGATGGGCATATCTGAATTTGTACCTTCATCCTATAATAGCAGTTACTTAAACTTACATTTTCTGACTCTCAGTTTCCTCATCTATAAAATTTGGATAGTATTTTTTGTATCTACATCACAGCCTATAATTCATCTGCAACTCCTGTGCAGTCTCAATGTGGATAGTTTCATCCCCGTAAAGAATAGGTGTTCATTTCAGGAGAAATATGAGAAGACAAGAGTGATGGGTAGTCTCCTCTTGCTGCACACATCTAAAGCTACCAGATGGAAATTTGCACACTAGTGTTAAGGTGCATTTGCCTTCAAAGATTCCAAAGGGAATTTTTTTCCTTGAACCAATGAAATCTGCATAGTTAATTCCATGTTCAATATTTTCTTTAGCTCAACTGAAGCTGAAAATACATGAAAACAACATTGCACTAAGTTAACTCAAAAATAGGAGGAAAAAATTACTTTTCACTCAACTCTATGGCAAAGAGTTAAGACTTTCCTACTGGAAACAGAATCCCAATTCATAGCAGTCCACTTCTCCAAATTTGATAATGCTTTTATTTAAATAAAATTAAAATACAAACAAAAATATATTGAAACACATAGTTTAGGTGAAGTTTGTCTTTCCACATCCAAATGGACTCTGAAACATTGTACATTTTTTTTAAGAAACTTCTTCTAGTTTAAGGAGTTTCTCCTACTTTGGTTCTATTTGACCATTCTAGGTCCTACAGAAAAAGATTTTTCTTTGACACATAAGCAATAAGTTAGCATTTACTTAAAGGAATACTTTGTTTCCATCTTGTGTAAAGAGTCAGTTTTTATTATAACATTATTCAGACAGATTTAACAAAATATAGATAGTATTGATGATGAACTGATACCCTGATGAATTATTACACTAGAAAAAGGAAGCAGTCATCCTCAAAGAATTATAAACAGGAATTGGTGGAACAGGGGCTCTTTTTTTTTTTCTATGGATGAAACCTAGGAGTTTGATTCAAAGCAAGGCAAAGAGGTAGCAGCGGCATGCACAGAAGAGAGCACACCAGAAGTTAGAGGACAGATGTCTTTGCCATCACATCAGAGGCACAGGGAAAGCCTAGAAGATACGTTGTGAGCAATAATCTGCATATAAACTTAAAGATTTGGGGAATTAGAAGGCAGGATAGAGGTTATTTTCCTTATATAGAATGCCTTTTCTCCTTTTCCCCTAGATCTTATGTCTTTCTTTTTTTAGATCTTGCATGCTATTATGTTGTAATGGAATAGTTTATCACAGCAGAGGAAATATTCTCTGTTTAATCTGTCATTTACCCTGATTTATATGCCGCTAGTTGATGATTGTCTATTTTACAACACACATAGGTAGGATCTTTAGTGTAAAGGAAGCATAGTTCCTTTGGTTATATATACCCCCCACCTGCAAACTGGTTAGTAATGCTTGGTGTGTGACTATCCCTGTGAGTTCATTTTTCACTTTGAGGCTTGCAATATCTGAGTGTGAAAATGTTTTGTGATAGGTAATCCAGCGATGGTCAAAAATAATTGGCTGATAAGTCACCTAGGACAAATGTCTCTGAAATCCCTTAACAGTGATATGGGTTATGATGCTGCACATCTAGTTTTATTAGAAAGAGAGTAGGTATTTAAGCAAACTGGGTTAGAAATACTGACTAGATTTGTGAGAAGTATACACATGTGAACTGAGGCTTGTGGTTGAGTAAGACTTAAAACAACTTCAGCCAATCATTGCTGTGGACACACCTGGGACATTTTAAATCCTCTGGCAGAACTCCACCTTTGAAATGATATATTCAGGTATCTTGATTTCATGACAAGTTCCTGTCTGTCTAGCTTTATCACATAGTTACGCACAACACCACTGCTCTTTGACCTCGCAGAGCTCTTTAAACCCTTAGTCACTCAGGATGTCTGGGTGACTCAGTGGATTAAGCCTCTGCCTTGGGCTCAGGTCATGATCTCATGGTCCAGGGATCGAGCCCCATGTCCGGTTCTCTGCTCACTGGGGAGCCTGCTTCCCCCTCTCTCTCTACATGCTCTTTGTCTACTTGTGATCTCTCTGTCAAATAATTAAATAAAATCTTAAAAACAACAAAAATTAGCTACTCTTTTCTCGTTAGAACTGAACCATTGCTGTCCTTCTAAATTGGGGTTTTCTGTCCAGTGTTATCAACTCTTATATTGATTATATTGCCTTTTCAGTACAACCAGGGAAAATTCCAACCCTAGATAAATCTTTCCATCTCCTCTGAACCTAAGCACTATCCAGAGAAATCTACCCACACTCACAGATGGGTGCTTCTATATATTCATGGTCTTCAACATAAATTGAATGCTGGCAATCCTATCACGTTTATTTTTTCTCCCCTTTACATAGTAGATATTTCAAAAATTTCCATTCTTATCCAAATTTTTCACACCCTATACATCCAATTTTATTTTTAGCTGATGCGTTTGCATAATGTTCATAGAAAAGAGTTGAGCAATGAGATGAAATTTGAACAACTTCCACCTACAAATCTACAGATGGAGTCAGCACCACTTTACTGCTCCCCTACTAATGTCTAGAAGGAGTGCTCTTTCTACCCATTACTCATTTCTAATCTATCCCTCCCCATCAGAGTCTTGACTCTCATTCCATTTTACTACCTTTGGAAGCTCAGTCTATTTGCTACTTCCTCTTTTTCTTACACTTAATTGCTTCCTTCTCTGCATTAAAATTGAAAGGAACAGGGGTGCCTGGATAGCTCAGTCAGGTAGCTCAGTCATTAAGCATCTGCTTTGGCTCAGGTCATGGTCCCAGGGTCCTGAGATCAAGCCCTGCATCGGGCTCTCTGATCAGCAGGAAGCCTGCTTCTCCTTCCCCAACTCCCCCTGTTTATGTTCCCTCTCTCGCTGTGTCTCTCTCTATCAAATATAAACAAATAATCTTTAATAAAATTGAAAGGAACATATGTATTAATAATCAGTGTTTTCTGTTTACATTCTCCCCCACTTCATGTTCAAGAACAAAATTCATTGCGTTTTATACACAGAAGAATGTCCTCCTAGACACAAAGAGAGAACCTCAGTAAAACAAGTAGGGGGATAAATACAGAAGTATCTACTTATCTGTGGACAAGCAAAGAAAAGAATAACTTGGGGGAGAAGGTCCAGGGGTGAGGTTGAGGGCCAGATTTTGGTGCACACATGTCGCACCAGACTACAGCTTATGACTGTAGATTAATTTGAGACAAAGTTGTTTTAGTTATGAGACTGCAGTGACATTTCAGACAGACACCATGGGGCAATATTGAATTTGTAATTTCAGTTTTTGAAAAAATCTGAATTAGACATTTCATTAAGAAAACAAGACTTTAGTGACATTTTTATTTCATAGGACTAAGGGAGTTTAAAAATATCTTTTCCATTTGCAAAATAAGTACCTTTTAATTAAATGTATATAGCAATGAAATCAGTATCAGGTTTACCAAGGTTATTTTAATAATTCCATTCTATACTCCCAGTGTAGACTGAATACTCAGAAATAATGCTATTAATTGTGGTACTTTAATCAGGAAAGCCTTAAAACTAGGGAAAGGAATACCACCACCAGAAATATTTATGACTGTTTATTTCATGATTTTCTATTTTTATTTGTAGATGCAATAACCTCTCATCTGAGAATATTAATTGAAATTTTGTAGCAGTTTTCTTCTGTTCCCTGTTTTATCTTTTTTACTTCATTGACATAAGATTAAGTAAAGGAGATAACACCTTACCAATATTGGTAAGCATTACCAATGCTTTCCACCACTGTTTATACCCAACCACAATTAAAGACTTGTTTAAAACTGTTGAGAAGGTGGTTTCCTATCCAATCTTAGGTAAGGTTCTAGTATTTCCCATAGGTAATTATTTTCAAAGTCTCAATACAAACTCTGTGTTTCTAGGAATATTATAAAAGAAAAAGGGCAGCAGCCTATTACTGCATACCAATTGTTTTCTAAAATCAGTAATGGAATTTAGAATTTATATTTGAATTTTTCTAGTTCTGACTTCTCTCTGCCATTATTTTCATCAATTAGAAGGTACATGCCTTTATGTACATATTATACATACATACATACTCTTTCTAAAAGACTGAGCCCAAACCATTATAACATTTTTCCTATTTAACATATTATTAAATATTTTATAATTTTATTTTCAAATTTTATTTTAACTGAGCTAACAATGACTTAACAGTTTCTATTAATCATATATTGGTAATGTAACAAGAAGGATAAAGCTGAGTTATTGGATATGTATTTTCTGGCGGTTAGAAATACCAAAGAGAGATACACAACTAGCCAATCAATGTGAGTAAAATGATATATCTCAAAACAGGTATATGTGTAAAGTGCTGGAAGGGGGCAAATTAATTATGTGATATAATTAGAGAAAAAAGAAGGCCATCAAGGTGTAACTTATCTAAAAAAGGAAAGAGATGGAAGAACAAATTAGCAAGAACTTATTGCATGAACGAGACTCAAAATATGTTATTCCTTTTGTCTTTGAAAGTTAAAAAAATTATCACAACAAAATTCCCAAGGTTGCTTCAGATTCACAACAGGACAGATAGGGCAGTAGAACTACTAGAGCATCTAGAATAAGCCCATGTGGGTCTTTCATTCACACAAATATAATTCATCATCTACCCTATGATGGAACATTTCTGAATACCTATAAAGAAATACAAAGTTTTATTGAAATCATACTAACAGGAAGACATGTCATTTTGGAGGTATTTTATGTAGCATCGCATCATAGGACTAAGGAGAGTAATTTACTAAAAACCATGGCTAAATGTATGTGTGCATGGAGGCATAGGCACATATTTCTGTGTTGGAAGGGGATGCTGAGACATAAGGCGTTATTTGTTGCTCCTCAGCGCAGGGAATTGAGAACCTGATTTAGATTATTAAAGGGAAAGTATCTTCATGGGAATACAATTGTGTTGAAGAATAATAATCAAGCATAAATATATAACTTTCCCAAATTATTCTCTCAGGAGTTTGCCACTTCACTCAACATGCAACATATCATCTTGAAATCTGAGCAGACTTCTTGACTCCACGAAGGTGTACTTTCTTTGGCTTTAATTGAAATACGCTTTCCTAACTACTCTTCCACCAACCTAACCATAACCCTTTGGTAAAAAATGCATGTTTTAAAATAAAAATGAGCCTTAAAGTAAAATTTAGGGAAGTGAATTCATTAATTGCATATTGACACAAAGTTTATATCTATTGCAACAGCAAAGAAAGTAGAAAGTGCAATTGTTACAGGAAAAAATGCAACTGAAAACTTATCTGAGATCTTGTTCAAACTAGCAAGATCGCTCTTAAAAAGAAATACAAACCTATAAACTTCTATCCACATGTATTCTTATAAAGCAAGCCTACCTCAGTCTGATGACAGGTCATGTCTCACAGAGTAATGGAGATAAATCAAAACGGTCAAGTTTGTTTTTAATTCCTGCTAAAGTTTTCTTTATTTGAGAGAGAGAGTGTGTGTCCATGAGTGGAGTGGGGATAGGGATAGAAGGAGAGGAAGAAGCAGACTCCCCACTAGTGATCATACAGGGTTTAGTCCTAGGACCCTGAGATCATGACCTGAGCTGAAGTCAGATGCTTAACTGACTGGGCCACCCAGGCACCCCCAAAACAAAGTTTATGTGCCTTTTGCACTTAGCATTCCTTACCTTATTTGCCCACTCTATCCCTTTGCCTGCCTCCCTTTAATTAACAGTACAATTCAGTATAACTGGTTTCAACCTTGACTAACTCCAAATAGGTAAAAATATAAAACCTGATGTATTCAATAACATACAAAATAGAGTTCTGTGAGTTGGAGCAATTAACTATTCTTACTTTTGTAACTGAACTAATAGAGGAATCTCTAGGATAGAACTAATCTTTTTATATACCTTTTCCATCTTTAATTAAAATACTTATTCTCTAGGAATCGAGGCAAGAGATACTAAGTATTAATAAATTACTATATTACTTAGAAGAAAAAAAATCCTTCTTTCCTTTCCAAAAATATGCTTCCTACCAGTCACACCTATGGAGAACACTAATTGTAATTCCTCTTTCTCTTGTCTCTTTAGGTTACATGAAAATGATTGATTATTCTACTTGGTTCCCCCATTCCAAATTAAAGCTCAGCTTGAAAGGATTAATTAAATATACCAACCACATTATCTCCATATAATAGACATTTGTCATTCTTTTGGCCACCTGTCATGACTGAGTATTTTTTCACATGTTTGAGAATTCTCCCAAAGAAAAATATAAAAATTTGCCTTTCCTTGCAGAGTACATAGATTTGGCCTAGGTTCTACAAATCAGAATCAATGTGTGAAGTTTTCATCTGAAAATTGGTCATGTGGAGAAGTAAGCAATACATAGAATTCGTTATTATGCCCTAAGTGACTGCAGCAACGTTCCATTTTCAAGGAGATTTTGGCAGTAGTTCTCGCAATGCCCAATGGAAGCACGCACAGGTCAAGCTATAGTGCCTGTGCCTGGCTGGATCAGTATGTTGCTACTAGAACAGTCTCGTGGCATAATTTTCTTGATGCTGCTGATTATCAGTCATGAAAGGTGGGTACTCAACCATTCCTTAAGATTCTGAGAGCTGCTTGGGAAACTTCCAGGTTGCTGGGGGAGGGGGGAAGGGGATGGGAAGATGGGGTAATTGGGTGATGGGCATTGAGGAGGGCATGTGATAGGATGAGCACTGGGTGTTACATGCAACTGACGAATTACTAAACTCTACGGCTGAAACTAATGATATACTATATGTTGGCTAATTGAATTTAAAGAAAAAAGAGTCTGTGAACTTCTAATAGCAATTGATAAATTCATATCCTCTTGAGGCGATTTAAAGGATATTTTTGTTCTTTGCAAACAAAAGCCCTGACTCCTCTATTTTAATACAAAATTTAAAGCATATAAAATAATTCATTGCTTCAGGCTATTTGAAATAAGTGATAGAGAACTTGTATTTATGAGAACAGAGAACAGAAACAATTTGAAAGCAGAATACCCCTGCCCACAGATATAGGGAATGAACGAATATTTTCCCTGTTATTATGTTAGAGAAAATAATATTTTTCTCATAATTCTAGACTTTATGGCACTTTCATTGGATAGTCTGAAATGTATTATAGTTCATGTATGCAAAGAAAAAAATGATCTCCATTGGAAATGTGGTTAATGTGCAATTTTAGGTTGTGGCTTATTGTCAAAAGATGTCACCTTTTTCCGTACCAGCACACTTGTAATCTTTGGGAGAAATACCTGAAGATGCTGATGACTCTCTTTAATTTTTATCTTATCAAGATTTTCAATAACTTTCCAAGTGAGCTGCAAGCTTTTGCTTATATGGTTGTTTTGTTTCCTTGTTTGTGTTTGTTTTCATTTTTTGTTTGTTTTCTAAGAACATAATGGTATGGTCAACTTATTTTGTAAGGACTTTGGAAAGAAAACAATATAGGGACAATGTCTTGAGGCATTGTTAATTGTGTGTGTGTGTGTGTGTGTGTGTGTGTGTGTGTATACATATATATATATACATACATGTATATATATAGTATATAGTTGACAGAACAGAATAAGAATAAGGTATGTAGTTGACAGAATAAGATCTCTGCTATGAAAGGAGATTTAAGCTCACTCTCACACCGTGGGTTAAAGAGCAATGTTGATCCCAGTTAGAGAATGTAAATAACAGAAAGCACAGACCTCATGGGTTTGAGTTAGAAGAGAGATGCAATGTTAAGCAGGAATCCAAGGGAATAACGAGTCAATTCGAATATTTCTTGGGGACCAGCAATTAGAATCTCTAAAATGAGAAGCAGACATCCTAGAGCAAATGGTGTGAGTAAAGAGTGAGGTGGGACATGACCAGAGGATCTTGACCAGGAATTCAGTGTTTGGACTACAAGCGCTCAGTCTACTGTGGTCAACACCAATTATAGCAGTGTAACTGAAGATGGAGATTAGAAATCAGTACACTTACCTCTTACAAATTTTCTCTACATTCACATATAAGTTGTTTAAAGCTATTTACCTACCTGTAAAATGACAATCCTCCTCTTTCTATTTTAAACATGACACTTTGCCTCAATTCAACAATTAAAACAAGTATCTCTCACCTGAAGCTGCTTCCCTTCTGTGAAACAGAAGATATGTAAAACTCAGTACATTATTATTCTTTATGCATCCAAATAGTTTTATTGGAATATTGAATACAAACTCAATTTGATACTTACAAAATTAAAGAGCATAGGAAAGATATAAAATCAAATGTCCTATCATAAAGAATTTCATTTTATATGCAATTATTACATTACTGTGGACTAAAGTTTGCCCCCCCAAATTCCTGTGTTGAAGCCCTAACCCCCAATACCTCAAAATGTGACTTATTTAGAGATAGAGACTTTAAAAAGGTGATTAAGTTAAAATGAAACCTTTCAGGTAGAACTTAATCCAATCTCACTGGTGGGTTTTTTTGTTTTGTTGTTTTAGATTTTATTTATTTGACACAGAGAGAGAGATCACAAGTAGGCAGAGAGGCAGGCAAGGGGGCGGGGAAGGAGGCTCCCTGTTGAGCAGAAGCCTGATGTGGGGCTTAATCCCAGGACCCTGAGATCATGACCTTACCTAAAGGTAGAGACTTAACCCACTGAGCCACCCAGGCGCCCCCTGACTGGTGTTCTTATAAGAAAAGGAAATTTGGACATTCAGAGACACGAGGGATAAGCTTTATCCAAAGAAAGGAAAGCTCATGTGAGGACACAGTGAGAAGGCAGTCATCTGCAAACCAAGGAGTGAGGCCTCAGGGGAAATCAAATCTGCTGACACCTTGATCTTGGAGTTTTAGCTTCCAAAACTGTGAGAAAAATAAATTTCAGTTGCTTGCCACTCAGTTTGTGGTATTTTGTTATGGAAGCCCTAGCAAGCCACCACTGGGTATATGTTGATGATGTACATTAATACAATCTATGAATAGTATACTGCATTCAATGAATAGGACTCATTTCAGGCTATCATTGTCCACCTCTAACATATGTTAACACTTGGTACATATTAATTTTCTATAAACCTTGAAGTTTTGCATGAATGTAAAAAACCATATCAAAAGGAAGAGCTAAAATATAAATATACTTTGTATATGCCCATGTTGAAAAGTCTACTATCTAGTTTTCTAACTAGGGCACATTAACTATACATTCTCCTTGAACGTCTGCTCACAGCAAGGTGTCTTTGCAAGATTTCTCTGTGTGTTTATACATTGAGAATTAAATTCAACAAGAATATTTCTCATATTATCACAGTCTCTATCACCATAGACTATATGTTCTAAACTATTAAATATCCTTAATGACTGAACAGTCTTTACTTTGGACAATCTAGAGTAGAACAACTGAATGTTAAAACACAGCTCCATTTGATGCCTACTGAAGGTTTTCTCATATGATTTCCATTTACTACATTATTTACCAACTCCCATTTCAGAAAGTACCTATAGAGAGAAGTGATGGCAAGCTTATAAGTAGGGCTATATCTTCACCTACTTCATAAAAAAGGAGATTAGCAATCCTAGATATAGTGCATCTACTGAAAAATTTTGGTAGCTGTGCTCAATTTTGAGAAAAGTGGTTTAATGAAGACTGGTATGGTAACAACTTTTCCCAATCCCTACCCTACCCAGACATTGAACACATAGTTCTAGTTTCAGGAAATTTCCCTAATGTATTGTATTCTGAATTCCAAACTGTTTGTGAGCCTTAATTTAGCACTCCTTATAGCCCAGAGCATAACACAGAGTCAGACTTCAGTGTGTGTGTATGATTAGGTATTTTTATATATGTTGTATATATGCACATATATAATGTATGATAAAATGTTTTGAAAAATAGTGCAGTATCATCTGAATAATCACTTAAATATTTATGCATTATAATATGAGCAACTCAATCAATTGAATATAGCTTAGTTTAGGTCTGGATACTGAATAAAACTATGATCAAGTGAATCAAATGGTTCATTATAGGCTTAATCATGCTGCAAAAGTGAATTGTAAATCCGAATTCTCGTTTGGATATATTACCCAAATTTATTACTGACAAATTGCTTACCATAACTTAATTCACTGACAGCAATATATTATTTCATTTTCACATTAAAATGTAAGATGAAAATACTGAAACTGTAATTCTAATTGTATTACCAGGTACCTATACTAAATTGAGAATTAATCATGCATTTTAAACAGATAGAAGATACTCCATACAAACTTTTACATATCATTTGAATGATAGACTCATGTAAGTAGCCTATTTATGAATTCTTGTGAACTTCTACTGCAATGTAGGGAGTCCCCCACAGTACTCTTCACACAGTTTAGCCTTCTGCTTTGGGGATGCTTACCACTAACTGCTAGTGATAGCTTCAGTTGCAATTTTACCTGCCTCTGGATAGCCTGATAATACTTGTGGAAATCTTTGAAGACATTCTACCTGTTCTTGGATGCATTTTTTTAGGTAAATTCTGAAATTCAACCAAATGTTTTACTTTTGTTTCACTCTTCAGAGTTTTCCAGAAAATTGGGGAAAGAAAATGAAAAAAAAAAGTGTCTATGGATTATTACATGATTTGATGATTGTGACAATGTTTTATTTGATATTTCGTGAATGCTGAAATTTAAAGCTTAATACATCTGTTCATTTACTCAAGAAATATATGGAATGCCTTATCTTTTCTTAGTAATAAGCTAGTGTATCTTTTATGTAAAGATTAATGTGACCTAGCCCCTAATTATATTGAACTTATAATAGACTATGGTTGTATAGTTATTTGACTCCAAAACAATTATTGAGTACCTAATCAGAAACAAATACTCTTGTATGTTTTATAGTGTTATTGAATGTAGTAAGATACAAAATAAATGTTCTCAGATAGGTAGGGGGCTCCTCAGTAGATAAGATGTTCACATATCCCATTAGGATTCCAGATAGTAGGTAATTAAGTAACAAATTCAGGGATAGAGACTCTAGGTATGAGCTCTAGGACCTGAATACTGAACAAATACATTTTGTTGAATTAATGAATGAATGCTATCAGGTTTTCTACACCTCAATGTTGGCTTAAATCCCCAAATTCATTTCTAGAGATTCTCATAAATATGAAAAGGAAGTTAGGATCTGTAAAGAGTTTGAATATAAATTGTACAGTGACCCCTCTCCTATGCATTCCCATAACATAATGAGGTGTCTTCCTTAAGTTTTTCCCTATATATCAACATTCTTCAATGATGCTCCCATACAATCCCAACTTCCATAACCAAATAAGGCACAATCAACTAAAAAGATTTCATATACAGGTTAATAAAGTTCCTAGACTTGCTCCTGCTAAAGAAGAAAAAGAAAATGAAGAGGAGGAGGAAGAGCAAAAGAAGAAGAGAAGGAAAATAAAAGAAGAGAGAAGGAAATTGTGGTGAAGGAGAGGAAATGGGAAGAAAGGGAAATGGAAAGAAATCAGAGAAAAAAAAGAAGGGAAAAGAGAGAAAAAAAGAACTTTAATTTGTATAGATATTAACTACTATACTAAATTGTCCTGTGTCTTAGAATACTATGCTTGTTTTCTAGTTTACCAGATTAAATCTGTATCTTTTCCAGGTACTCATTGGGTGAAGATAGGATGCAAACTGCTTTTCATAATTTACGTCCTTAATTATTTAGATTCTATAACCTCTCTAATTTCTTTGTAGATCACTATTCTCCTTGATCACTGTGTAGTGGCCACTAAATTCATTCAGTTATTTGCTTCTGTGGGTTTTCTATTCCTTCCCATTCTTTTTTGTGGGGGAGGAGCAGAGGGAGAGAGAGAGAGAGAATGAATCTTAAGTAGACTCCATGCCTAGTGCAGAACCCAACACAGGGCTCTATCTCACAATGCTGAGATCATGACCTGAGCTAAAATCAGGAGTGAGAGGCTTAACTGACTGAGCCACCCAGGTGCCCTTCTATTCCTTCAAATTCTTGATTATATTTTATCTTTTGACATTTTCCCCACTGATTCTTTCAAAAGCTGATACCATGTAAACCACATTCTCTGAGAGGTTCTCAGTATCATTATTATATAAAGGAGCTCTTCATCTGTGCATTGTGATACCATGTTTTTATTATTTATTATGTCTTATAAATTATTTTTTGATTCTTTATCTTTATTTAGATTCTATTCCTGCAATGCCAAAAATGGTGCAGGAACAGTATATATATATATATATATATATATATATATATATATATAACTAATCACTAGCCATTGAATGCTGTAGATACATGCTGCCTATAAAGAAAGTACTCAGGGAAACAGTTTTTAAATAATGGAAATGGTGGATAAATTAATGATATAAATTTTAAGAAGTGTATCTCCTATTTTTTTTATACTTCTATGGTTCCAATCCTCCAATTATCTTGAATAGCTCTTTGAGATTTCCAAATTTTTATTTATCTTGAATTATGCTCTCTGGCCACACTTTCATTCCAAGATTTGTTTTGATTCTGTTGGCCATTTTGGTCTCATTTCACCACAAAATTTAAAGTATGGTTGTAGTGTTCAATGATTCATTGCATAAAACACCCAATGATTCATTGCATAAAAGACCCTCCTGAATACCTATCAAAAACTAATGATGTACTTACTATATGGTGACTAACTGAACATAATAAAAAATATGTATCTTTTTAAAACATTTTAAAAATAAAAATATAATTAAAATTAAAAAAATAAAGTATGGTTGTATCTTAACAACTTTTATTAATATTTAATGTTCTGATAATATGGCAGGCCTTCCCTAGTTATCTAAATAACAACGAATACTTCCTTCTTTCCTTTGGTAGAATTAGAGTTTGTTTACTAATATGACTTAAAAGTAAAAATCTAATAGTCAAATTTCATTGCTCCATTCTTCTTAGCAATGACTGACAATAAAATGTCCCAGTTTGACACTCTCTCTTCTACAGGAATTTTGGTGCATATTACTGAATATGTCATTGCTTTAGGTATTTATGTATGTATGTATGTATGTATGTATGTATGTATTTAGAGACAGAGAGCAAGCAAGGATGAGTGAGGAGAGGGGCAGAGGAACAAGCAGAGTCTCTGCTGAGCAGGAAGTAGGATAGATGTGGGGCTAGATCCCAAGACCCTGAGATCATGACCTGAACTGAAGGCAGATGCTTAACTGACCAAGTCACCTAGATGCCCCATCATTGCTTTTTCTATAATCTTCTACCTATAATATCAAGCCAGGGTAGGAAAAAGAGCCTCAAGAATGGACAACAGTCAAATTGAGAAATTGGAGCTCTTATGTACCGTGCTTTGAGACCCCTTCCTTTAATGTTACTTATAACCAAAAGCCTCTTAAGAGAGGCAGATGACAAACAACAAGAAAACAAAATATTACTATCTTATATTAAAATATATATACTTCCTCATTAAATATAGCATATATTTATTATTAAATATAAATTAAATATTAAATATAGCATAATGAATATTCTTGAGTCCTTTCTCCTTGATATCTTCAAAGGGTTTTGTTGGGTAATAGGTCTATTTATACTAATTATAAATGTCTTCTGACAGCAAAATGTGCTTGCCTGTTTATTTTTTCTAATTCCTCAGTTTGGTTTCTTCACCTCACTTGTACATACTTTCAATTTGTTGGCTTTAAATATATACACGCAAGTTTATTATTAATAACAGTGGATCTTAAAGTTTCTCCTTTTTTTTTTTTTCAGTTTTATACCTTTATTTGACAATCAGCAATTCGTTCTCATCCACATTAACTGTCTGTAGATTTTTGAAAGTGGTGACAGGTACATAGGTAACCAACATGTACAGCTTGTTTGGTGAATCTTCATCCTCAATACGTTTTCTGGACTACCGCATATGGATATGTTATGGAACATTCCTTATTCCTTCGGGCCAGACAACTTTGTTGAGCCTGATTTCAGTGCACACATCTGGAGTTCCCATCTCCTTCCTGGCAAATTTCCGGATGTCTGTGAGTCCCTTAGAGGCAGACTTCTCGAAACCCATTCCATGGATGTGCTTGTGAATGCTGCTTGTGTATTCTCTGGTCACTACCTCGTCGACGACAGAATGGCCCTTCTTTTCGTCACCCCTCTTAGTGGGAGCCATTCTACTGGACCCTGGTTGGAAAAGTCTCCTATGGTTCAAAATAGCAGTGTTGTACATTTCATTTTCATGACTCCTAAGAGGTTTCTTTTGCTTATTTCTGCATTTATGGCAATATTTTAAATGGCTAACTTTCACAGAAATCAAATCTTATGATAGAAACTTAGCATTTAGTATGAAATATAAGAGGCAGATGGAGCCCACAGGCACTAAGGAAGACTATAGGTTAATTCAAAGATTTTTAAAAGCTCTTTGGTCAATGCTCTAAATATTCCTAGGCATTCAGGCTCCTATTAATATCACCCATTCTTATGATAGTCCTTGCAAACTCCAGCTACTCAGACTTCCGTTTTGGTACTCATATGACTTGAATCCATTTGTATAGCATCCTTTTAGTGGTCATAGAAAATAGTCTTTGTTCACAAGCAAATAATAAATATATGTACACTAAGCATATGCATCATCTTTTTGGTTACTGAATGAATCAGAAAGTTCCTTTTGATTCCTCCTTTTTAACACATTTTTATTATTAAATATCTGTTCTGTATTCATACTGCTGTGAAGTCTTTTGTCCATTTTTTAGTATCTCACACTTCATTGATAATTACCATCCTCACTGTTTAACCTAATAATTGATATGTTACATTACTTCTGAAGTTATACCAAAATATTTGTTGCAAAAAGAAAATAAAAACATTTCCATTTTCAGCAGCCATTTTAAGTTAAAGAAGGTAAGGTTCTCTTTGCTGCTATCCACTTTACTTAAAGGCATGAACAAAGTGATGAATTTAGAAAAACAGGTTAAAAAGGTATAACCTCCAGCTTTATAACCTAGTATCTCTTGTGATCATAACTCTGGCCACCACTTGAAATAGAGACACATGCACCCACAGAGGTAAATCTCTCTGGAGCTGTCTATCTAATTAGTATTTAATTATCTTCCAAGGCTTATTCTTTTAGCTAAAATTTCAAGTTTCAGTAGAATTTGTTCACAGATCCCTATCTGTACAAAAACACGAAAGTTTTTCTCTATTGTTCCACAACATGTAACAATCTTCTACTATAACTGCAGATTGCAGATTTTTTTTTTTTTTTTTTTTTTTACTTTCTCCCCCTATGTTGTCCATTTTTTGTTCAGGTGAACTTCTATTTTTAGATGCATATACATTTTCAATTGTTAAGTCTTCCTGATACTTATTTCCCTTGTATCACTCTATGTCCCTCTATAGCTCTCATATGATAATTTTGGGGGGAAGCCTTGTTTATCTGTATTTTTTAATATTTTTTTTAAATTTTTATTTATTTTTTTAATTTATTTTCAGTGTTCCAGAATTCATTGTTTATGTACCACACCCAGTGCTCCATACAATACGTGCCCTCCATAATACCCAACACCAGGCTCACCCAACCTCCTACCCCCTCCCTCCAAAACCCTCAGATTGTTTCTCAGAGTTCATAGTCTCTCATGGTTCGTCTTCTCCTCCAATTTCCCCCAATTCCCTTCTCCTCTCCACACAAGTCATTTCAGACTTACTTTTTCTGTTTGCATTCTATATCTTTTTCTATTCCTTTACTTTTGATTCATCATTGTCTTATATTTAAATTGTGTCTTTTTCTATATAGTAATCCCTATTCAATCTGTGCTGTAGTTTGAATATAGGATTTTACCTTGGACATTTTGAATGGTATGTTGCTTTTTAACTGGAGTAGTTCAACAATTACTACTTAGTGTAATTACTGACATGGTTGAATTTAGGTCTACTAAATTCAGTTATATACCATTTGTTTTTTTGACTGTTTTCCCTTATTTTATTTCTCAGTTCCATCTTTTCTGAAATCTTCTGAATTATATGAATAATGCTAAATTATGTATTGGTTTATGGCCTCTAGTTGCCCTAGAAATTACAATATACATATCAAACCTTTCCGTGTTGGCTTCTTATGCTATTGCTATTGAAATATGGAATACTTGCAACCATGTAGATTCTTCCCTCCCTCTATGATCTTTATGTATAGTCATGCTATTTGTTACATATGCATACATTGTAGACCTCACCTCAAGATTTTATATATGTGTATGTGTATAACTTAAATAGAAAAATACCAGTAGTTTAGTATTTCTCTAGTTATGGTCTCTAATTCCTATAGATCCATGTTTCTCTCTGGTATTATCTCCTTGTAGGCCAAAGAACCTCCTTTAGAAGTACTTGAAGAACAGGTCTTCTGTTCGTGAAATCTTTTAGTTTTTTCATCATTTGAAAATATCTTTACTTTGCCTTCATTCCTGAAACATATTTTCTCAGGATATGGCATTTTAGGTGGAAAGGTGTTTTCCACCAAAATTTTAAAGGGGATGTGCTGGTATCATTGGTCTCCATGTATTTGATGAGCAATCTGAAGTGGTTTGAATTGTCCTGTATATAATGTGTTATTTTCTCAGGTTACATTGAAGCCTTTTCTCTTAAGTTTTGAAATTCAGCAGTTTCACTTGTGCTATGTCTGTATGTGTGTGTATGTATGAGTATTTGTTGTTTTTGTTTCTAAAGTTCCTCCTGTTTGGAGTTCATTGAATTTCCTGAATCTCTAAGTGTATGTTTCTCATCCAAATTTGGTAAATTTTGGCCATTATTGCTTCCATTTTTTTTTTCTGTTCTAGTAACTTTCTCTTCTCTTTCTGATACTTCAGTAGCATTAATGGTAGTTCTTTTGATGTTATCACTATGTCTTTGAAGCTTTATTCACTTTTTTTTTCCCAAACTGTTCTCTTTCCTGTCTTCAGACTAAATACATTCTATAGGTCTATGTTCAAGTTCAGTCATTCTTTTCACTTTCATCTCCATTCTCCTATTCAGTCCAACAAGTGACTTTTTAAAACTTCTATATATTTATTTTTTTATTCTAACATTTCCATTTTCCTCTACTTTTTAAAATATTTTATATATTTATTTGACAGAGAGATTGACAGAACCAGGGAGCACAAGTGGAGAGACTAGGGGGTGGCAGAGAGAGAGGGAGAAGCAGTCTCCCTGCTGAGTAAGGAGTCTGGCATGAAGCTCAATCCCAGGATACTGTGATCATGTCCTGAGCTGAAGGCAGACACATAAGTGACTGAGAAACCCAGGCACCCCTCCATTTTCTTCTTACTTATAGTTTCTAATTCTATTCTGAGAACTTCTATTCTTTTATTAATTTAGTGAAGCATATTTACAATAGCTGCTTTAAAATTTTGTCTGATAATTACACTATCTAGATTTACTCAGGTTTAGCAACTGATTTTGTTTCCAGTAAGAGTTGGTCGGATATCTGTTGCTCTTTGTGTGTTCAGCAATTTTGGATCATACTCTGTAAGTTTCATTTTGAATGTTATGTTGGGCAGAGCCTCTCCTCGGGAGAATGTTAGGTTTTTGTTTTGTTTTGTTTTGTTTTGTTGGTTTTATTGGGCAATAAGCTGTGGTAGTTTCAGGAAATAAGCACTCACAGTATAATTTTTAGTTCATTTTTCAAAGCCTAGGCTTGTTTGGATTTGTCTATGCATGTACCACTGAGAAATTAATCTGAGACCTGGGCCACTGTTAAATAACTGTGCAGTTCTCAAAGACTTTGCTATGTTGCTTGCCTTTTTGTTGTTGTTGTTCCGTGTATGAGCCCAGGAGTGAACTTTAAACTTGTTCTTATTCACATATGGAAATAGGGTACCCGCCTTCTCTGTTTCCTCTCTAGGAGTCTCTCAACAGTCTTCAGCTTGAACAGACCTCCATTTACCATTTCTTTTCTTCAGAAAAATGAGGTTTCTGAGTATTGTGGGCTGAACTGTTTCTCTCCACAAAAATATGTTAAAGTCCTAACCCCAGGTACTTGTTAATTGATCTTACTTGGAAATAGGGTCCTTGTAGATGTAATAAATATCTAAGTTAGATGATTTCCTATTGGAATCAGATGGACCTTTAATCCAATATGACTAGAGGGGCAGCTCAGTCAGTTAAGTGTCTGACTTTGGCTCAGGTCTTGATCTCAGGGTCCTGGGATCAAGCCCTGCATCGGGCTCCCTACTCAACCGGGAATCTGCTTCTCCCGCTCCCTCTGTCCCTCTGCCCCTCTCCCCTGCTCATGTGCCCCCCCCCCAAATAAATAAATAAAATCTTTAAAAAAAAATCAATGTGACTGGAATCTTTTTTTTTTTTTAATCTTTATAAGAGGAGAAGACACACAGACACACACAGAGATGAGAATGTCATGTCTCTGAAGACAGAGACACATAGGAAGAAGATGGCCATGGGATATGGAGGCAGAGATTAGAGGGGTGTATCTACAAGCCATGAAACACTAGATTGTCTGCAAATACCAGAAGCTAGGAGAGCCAATAAGTAAATAAAAATAAAATTAAAAATTAAAAAAGATTCTTCCCTAAAGGTTTAGAGGAAATGTGAACCTACAAACGGGTTGATTTTGGGGTTCTGGCCTTCAAAGCTGTGAGAAAAACTTCAATTGTTTTAAGCCATTCAATGTGGTACCATGCTATGGCATCCCTGGGAAACTCGTATGTTATATTTTCCTCTCCTGCAATACTGTTCTGCCAGGTAGCTCAATGATAGCTGCCTACACTTTGGGCAGCCCTAAGAGAGGAAAGGGGAAAAAAAATAACCTGGTAAAATCACCTTTGAATGGATCACATTTCTATTTTGAAAGCCCTTCACAGTTTTTCTATTTTGCTTATTTTTTAGAGTCTTTACCCGGCTCATTAGTATGCAACAGGCTTACACCAACATACGGATCAAGGACTGACTCGTCTTTAACTTTTAATTTCTAGAATTAAATCCATTATTCTATCCTGTTTATTTTAGGTTTTACTCCAAAAGCATAGCTATTTCTATCATATGTGTTAATCTAAAATTTGATAGGACTACCTCCTTTATCTTTCTCCAGTTCATTAAAAAATATGGAAAAGGGCAAGAACAGAGATTTGTAAAATGTCATTAAAAATAAATCCTCTTCCTAGTTAGATGTCAATCTTAATTAACTTTTGGTGTCAAAGCCATGAGCAAACGAATTGATTAACTTGTGCCTCCGCTAGACCATATCAAGAATCTCAAAAGATTTTTTATCAGGAAATTTTAAAATTCAACACACAACATATTTGTGAGTTCATGTGTTCTACCAATAATTCTATGGCACGCAAACATAAAAAAAGAAAATAGTGTGGTGTAATTTGCACTTATTATGTGTGTATATCTATTTTTGATATGATGTATTCCAATGAAAAATGAAGCGTAATTTTCTATGGTTAAGTATATTTGGGACATTCTGGGCTATAAAATGATTAAAAAAAGATGATGTTTACAAACTGCAGGCATTCTGTGAGGGTTTTTTTATGTTAATATAAATAATATATATGCAAGAAAAGTATAATCCAGGGTGGATCTTATGACTATTTTGGACTAAGGAATTCTTTTTAAGAGATTATCTATTAATATTTAGAAAAAAATTAGTGTTCTTTGAAATATGTTTCAGAATTACTCTTATATTAATCCATGTTAGCACTTAATGATACCTGTTACTTGTTTTTCTTTATCAGCTTTTTTTTTTTCCCCTTTGTGTTCAGACACTAAAATTTAAGGGTAAATATTTGAGTTTGGCAATATAGTACTTAATGTCAGATATTATGTCATTTCCAAACTACTTTTTTTTTTTAATTGTAGAGCATTTGGCAAAAGCCAGTCACGTGGTACCACTGCAGTTCATAATTGCAAAGACTGTGAATGATGGTTCCTTTAGTTCATTTTATAGTCCTGATCTCCTGCCAGTTCCTATATGTCACATGTATGGGTTGGAAACATTATCTCTTCGGAAACAACTCTGATATCTCATGACTTTTTCAAAACATTTGGCTTTATTTCACTCTTATTTGGTTATAATTATACTTTCCATGTAACAGATAGTTTTATTATTAGACTATTTTCCCCAACTAACCAATTTTTCTTTCTGTTTCCTTAGAATCTCATTGCTCAAACTATTTTCCTTTTATTCTCCTTTCACTTATTCTTCTTATAGATGTCATCTTCTAGAGTTTATATCATTTATTCATATCAACATTTTTGTATATAATCTTTTTTTTAAGATTTTATTTATTTTATTTGACAGACAACAGAGATCACAAGTAGGCAGGGGCAGGCAGAGAGAGGAAGGGAAGCAGACTCCCTGCTGAGCAGAGAGTCCGATGCGGGGCTCAATCCCAGGACCCTAGGATCATGACCTGAGCTGAAGGCAGAGGCTTTAACCCACTGAGCCACCCAGGCACCCGTTTGTACATAATCTTTTAAAATCAGAGATAATCAATTAGTTTCATGTGTAGGCATAATGATTCATTAAATCCTAATTCACTGAGGTAATTTATCTTTGTGTTGTCAGATTTGTTTTTTTACTGCTTAACATAGCCCTTGAACTTCTCTTTTGAAATCACTAATGAATGAAATGCACTTATTTATTTACTTTTTAAATGTAAATATTTAGTGAGTTGTATTCCTTTTTTTAATGTAGATAATTTTACTTATTTATTTTTATTTTAATTCAATTAGTCAATACATAGTACATCAGTAGTTTCAGATGTAGAGTTCAGTAATTCATCAGTTGCACAAAACACCCAGTGCTCACCACATCCCATGCCCTCCTTAATGCCCATCACCTAGTTACCTCATTCACCCACCCACCTTCCCTCCAGCAACCCCCAGTTTGTTGCCTTTAGTTAGGAGTCTCCCATGGTTTATCTCCCTCTCTGATTTCTTCCCATATGGTTTTCCCTCCCTGCCTTCCCTTTGATCCTCTGTGCTATTTCTTATATTCCACCTGTGATAATTGTCTTTCCCTGTTTGACTTATTTTACTCAGCATAATACAGTCCAGTTCCATCTGTGTTGATGTAAATGGTAAGATTCCATCCTTTCCGATGGCTGAGTAATATTTCACTGTAGATATATACCACATCTTCATTACCTATTCCTCTGTCAATGGATATTTGGACTCTTTCCATAGTTTGGCTATTGTGGACATTGCTGTTATAAACTGTGAGATGCAGGTGCCCCTTTGGATCAGTATATTTGTATCTTTGGGGTAAGTACCTAGTTGTGCAATTGCTGGGCATAGGGTAGTTCTATTTTTTAACTTCTTGAGGAGCTTCCATACTCTTTTGTTTGGAACCAGAAAAGACCCCAAATAGCCAGAGGAATGTTGAAAAAAACCAAATTTGGTGGCATCACAATTCCAGATTTTAAGCTCTATTACAAAGCTGTAATAATCAAGACACTATGGCACTAGCACAGAAAGAGACACACAGACCAATGGAACAAAATAAAGAGTCCAGAAATGGACCCTAAACTCCATGGTTGACTAATCTTCAACAAAGCAGGAAAGAATATCCAATGGAAAAAAGTCTCTTCAACAAATGGTGTTGGGAAAACTAGACAGCCACATGTAGAAGACAAAAACTGGATTATTTTCTTACACTATACACAAAGATAAACTCAAAATGGATGAAAGACCTAAATGTGAGACAGGAATCCATCAAAATCTAGAAGGGAACACAGGCGGCAACCTCTTGCTAGACAAGTGTCCAAAGGCAAGGAAAACAAAGGCAAAAATAAACTACTGGGACTTCATCAAGATAAAAAGCTTTGCACAACAAAGGAAACAGTCAACAAAACCAAAAGGCAACGTATGGAATGGGAGAAGATATTTGCAAATGACACAACGATAACAAACTAGTATCCAAGGTCTATAAAGAATTCATCCAACTCAACACCCAAAAAACACATTGTTCAGTGAATTGCATTCCTAAAACTTAGGGTATTGTTTTAAATGCTTAGTGCATGGATTGCTTAAATAAAAATATTTTTATTAATTATTAAAAATTCCAGATGGACCCTAGCCCTACTGAACCAAATTCTCTAAGGGAGAGAATCTTATGTTTGAATTTTTAACAAGCATTTAGGTGCTAACTATTGAGAACCATTAGACAAGGATTGCACTCAATTTGTTTCTTCATTTGGTTTGTTTTCTCAGTTCTTACGACCAGTAATATTAAATCATGGCTTCCTTCTATTTGATTTATTTCTTTTGAAAAATAATACAAGTTGTTTATTCCAGTCTTATGTACTACCTAACATTGTGAAATTGCTCTAAAGTAGTGTTCAACTTCATTTATATAAATGTTATTTTCCTTTGTCAATTAACCATGCATTCTGTATTCACATTCTCTCAGTCATTGCTTGGATCCCCAAAGCATTTTTTAAAATTCTTATGACCCTCACATTGTACCAAATGTTTGTTTATTTTGTATTATCTTCTATACTATTCTGTCACATTAGGTTAAAAATTCCTTAAGGATGGGAACTATGTCTTTAGTAGCTCATTTTATAATGCTGGCATCAAGTGGCACAATATTTTTATGTAGGAGATGTTCAATATATTTGATGAATTGAGTTGAATTGGCCTTCTTGCCTGATAATTTCTTTTCATTATTACAAGGAGCTTGCTTCACCAGTGTTTTAATGTCTCATTTGCATTCATCCATCTTGCTGACTCTTCTGATCTTGTGTGTGTGTGTGTGTGTGTGTCTGTGTGTGTATAATTTTCTCCCTGATTCTCCAGATGCATTCTATCTCCTTTGCTAGAATATTCTCTATCATTTTTATATTATGAACTATGTGAAACTGTTGTGTGATGCACAACTTATTATTTTATTCACTATTAAAATGTGTGTCTGAAAATATTATCAATAGTGCCTCAGAAAATTTTTCCATGCTATATCAATTCAGAAAACACTGAATTGAACTGAACTGAATAAAGTTGAAATGAATTTTTTACTGAAGAACTTCCCAGGTCCTTCAAAGTATTAATCCCAGGTCCTTCAATGTAATTAACAAAGGACTACGTATTTAATCTTTCAAATTTCTTTAACCCAGGAAAAATTTTAAAAAATGAAATAAAATAAAATGAATAAAAAGAGAACTTATATCAATCTGTAGATATAGAATGACATACAAATATAGATAGATACATCCAAGAAATTATTACTTTAATTATGTATTGATAGTACTAGTAACTTAGAAAATTATTATTTAGTAAATTAATAAATAGATTTTGGAGATGGTCTTAGGAAAAAACAAAAACAAAACCAATATCCTTAAAATATTTACTTGGAGAACACAGGTCTTAATCATAAAACAAAAACAAACATAAAAATCAGAAAATAAAAGCTTCCCAAGAGATTCAGGGGCCTATATTATAGTCATAACTTCTGCAAAATTCATTCAACAGATATTTATGATAATTATTTTAAACCTCTACCCAAAAACATTCCAGTGGTAATGAAAAAAAAAACCTCATTTTTTGTCAATTCTTTCCAGGATCAACAAATTATACCTATCAATCATAGATGATTTCACATCATAGGATAAACCACTGCAACTAATTACATTAACTAGGAAACTTACATTGAATTCATCTTCTTTTTCTCATCTTCAGGACTAGAAATAATATATTTTTTTAAAATTGTGTATACCTAAACTTCTAACACAATGCTAAATTAATATTGAACATGCAATAGATGCTTGCTTGATTCTTACTCAAGTGTGGTCAAAAAACCATAGAACTGCCCTGAATTTAATTTTCACATAGTGTTTACAAACTTCCTAGTTAACCATATATATAGTTTTATGATTTTGCATTTATAGAAAATAAGTTATTATTAGACCTTCAGAAAGTGTTTAACTTCTGTCACTAGACATATGTCATCATTTGTAGTAAATTATTCTGTGGTCTTCAGTTAGTTATTGGGTCAAGGATCCTTATCTTCCCTCCCACTGGAAGATCCAATCAATCTTAAACCATTCATTATTTTCCTCTCTCTCTCTCTCTTCTTCTTTTATTTAGCAAGGAGTTTAGTTTTATTTTCTCTATGCATTTGCAAAACACTTAGAAGCAAATAGGAAAAAATAAATAAATAAAACCTCCTGTGAAAAAAATTACAATTAAAAAAAAAAAAAAAAAGCATGAGGAGGATTAGTGCCTTAGCCCCAGGGAGTTACAGCAACTCTGATTGATCCACATTATTACCCCATCTTACCTATCTGCATCACCTCCTTCATGGAGAAATTCCCAGTCTGTTAGAAGCCATTCATTATAACTTGCTATTGCCTCTTGGCATTGTTAGTGCACAATTAACTAGGAGTCAAATTAAGGGCTGATGATGAAATTAATCAAAATGTTATCCCTGCTTAGGAATATTGTTAAAAATAGAGTTGAATCCTTGGAACAACAGGAACATTTGGCAGCCAATTCCAAGACTTAAGAATGTTCTATTGTTATACAAAGATGGCATAGTTCTCAGCAAATTTGATCTCAAAAGAAATGCTGTTCTGAGCCCTCTTCCTTTCCTTATTAAGAGTTTGAGTAAAAGAGTTTGGTTATAATTTTTGCCATATACTTCATTTTTAGTTAAAAAAAAAAGTGTATTGTAACACATCAAGTTGTTTAGAAAGTACAATTTATAACAGTGTTTTCGATATAGGATTTCCATGGAATGTCTTTCGTATAATTCTATAGAACTTTTACAAAAACCAAATAGCATTAAACAAACTTAATATCCTTTAGAACCTGGTAGAATCTGAAACCTACTTTTACCCAATCCTACCACATAATGTTATAACATTAAAAAAATACATTTTTTATGAGATGAATAATATGTAAAAATTCAAATTAAACCAATCCTTTCACTAGATGAAATTAAATTGGTCTTTGAAATAATTCACTCTTTCCTCACTCTAAATCCATAGATAAAGTATGACAACAATTTTTACATATACTATTACTCATGTTACTATTCATTTTTAGTTGTGTTCCTTAGATATTCATAGTCTCCAGTTTGCTCTGGACAACTCGATATGATGCTTTGTTCAATGAATCCATTTGATTTTTTTCTGCACGTAGACCAAATAAGTAACAGTCAACACAATATTTTTTAAAAATGTAGAAGTTACAGAATTAATCAGTTGACTAGTAAAAACTGTTGAAGTACTCATGCATGTAGATAAAACTTCTATTTGTCTAAGTCAACTGAGTTTCACTTTTGCTCAGCCAAGTGTTTTCTTCTGATAGTTTTTCTCTTAATTCTGAACACATCTATATCTCTCTTTACTCATGCCAGTTCTTCAATTACCTTTCATGTTACCTCCTCAAGTAACAGGACTAAGCACATAACAACAAAAAATTGTTATATTTGTTTGGTAATAGCTGCAATTAATGGTGCATAGATTATTTAGCTAGTCTGCATAAATAACAGATCTAGTAGAAAACATATTTATAAGGAGTGATCATTATGTTTTCTCCTCTGGAAAAGGGTGGGAGTTAAATAGTTGAACAAAAGAAAAATAAGCATCTTTATAAAGCATGAAGGAAACATGCACTGTGCCTTCTTGAAGAGAGAGAAATGAGTCTGGCATGTTTTTTTTTTTTTTTCCATAAGGTTTCTTCTCTTTGGGTTGGACCTATAATACCAAGCCTATAAATTCATTTGAAAATCAAAAATAATAAAGTAGTCATGGTATTGAAACTGTGAAGTGTATAAAATGTATGTGCCTATAGATTTGTCTGAAGGCAAGCTTGATGTGATTGTTTTGATATTATAACTATGAATGACCAAGAATTAAATTTCAAGGTCAGGAAAGAATACCAGACCTAAGTCAAGTTCCTCCTGAAATGAAATAAAATTATTTGGCCTTCCTCCCATCATTTAAACAAAATGTGGGTCTGAATTTTTTACCTGTTGAAATGGTAGAGTAAGTTGTCACACAATCTGAGTTTTGAAGCTTGATAGAAGTATAGTAAACTTTGCCTGATCGAAGCAAAATGAGGTAGAATGAAAAGATAATTCTACACTGACAAAAATGGTAGGGTAGAGTCAAGATGATGAAAATGATTGAGAGAAATTTGATTGATAGATTTTCTATCGGCTTCTTCATTCTTCCAGAGCTTGACATCCTAATAGATTTCAAGAAGCCTTTTAAAAATTCAAGTTCTTAAATATATGCATTATATCTTAAATATATATGTATATATTCAAGTTCTTATATATATAATAAATAATTGAACAAAAGGATATAAGCATAACAAAATAATAAGCATAGCAAAAGAATAATAAGCATCTTTATAAAGCATATATATATATGGCAGGAAATAGCATGTTTAATATCAACTATGCATATTATTTTTATGCATTTCAGAAAGTCTAATAAATAAATATTTGCTAATAATAGTAGATTGGGATAGTGTAAGAATTTCAATTTTTCTAATGCTATATATCATTCATCAAATAACCGGCAAATATGCTGGTAAAATAACTAATGATATAGGGATATTCACAAAGAACAGTCCTAAAATATTTACTAAAAGTGGCAGATTTTAGAAGAAAGGAATTGTTAACAGCCGATAGTACCCATGCGAGGGCAAGCACAGGAGTTTTAAACACAGCAATCTGGTTCTTGTATCCAGACATGTGGCTAATTTGCATCAGGCTATAAATTGGAAAATAAGTGAGACAGAGAAAGCACGTGACAGCAAAAGTAAAATTGTTAACCAAAATATTGATTTGGTTAAAAGCTGGAAATTTAAAATTTGAAGGTGAGGTTGTCAGAGTGATGCACCTGGCATTACATCACTGTTGATCTTCTAAGGGAGAAAAAAATCACAGCAAGCAAAGCAGCCAAGATGCAGGCACTGAGAGAAAGAGAAGCAGCCAGAGGCTTGAATTGTCCTTGCACTGGACTGGAGAACCAGCCACTGAATAGTTGAGAATTGACTTCAGGTTGAACATTGAATTTCCATAGTGTGCAAGAACTCTGTAGCCCTTAGGTAAAGATTTGATTTACATAGATTAGATCAATAAATAAAAGATAAATATAGGGGATAAATAAAAATCTATCTCAGCTAGAAATCACGCTCTTTAGATTTGTTTAGTTGAATTCTTTGTTGGAGACCAGCAGGCAAATTCTTCTGGCTTTCAAAATCAATAATCTAAGCCACTCTCCTCCACAACACAAGAGGAAAATTAGCAAACAGTGAAAACAATTTGTTTATGCACTTAGAAGCTATTCTTCAGGCTCATTCAAAATGTAGTTTTGGAAAGAAGATACACTGTAACAGCAGTAGGGTTATAATTTTATGAAGCGTGTCTTTTATCAATCCCATACATAATTTTTTCAAGTTCAAATACTATATTTAGTTGGGATTTTTTAAATTGCATGTTTAAAATTGTGTGCTAATAATAATTTGTGTTGACAGTATTTATTTAGAAGTTGTATTGCTAAGCCAATTTTATTTTTTTTTAAGATTTTATTTATTTATTTGACAGATCACAAGTAGGCAGAGAGGAAGGCAGAGAGAGAGGAGGGGAAGCAGGCTCCCTGCTAAGCAGGGAGCCACTGATATGAGGCTTAATCCCAGGTTCTTGGGATCATGACCTGAGCTAAAAGGTGGATGCTTAACCCACTGAGGCACCCAGGTACCCCAGGCAACCTCTGTGGCTTCTTTAAGTGTCTTGGTGCATAGATGTTTGAATGCCTGACTCAATAATTACATGCAGAATGAAGATGATCCCTGGAACTGAAATGTTAAATACATCATATGGGATTCTAGAATTGGGAATATTTTATTCCAGGATACCATATTTCAAGAAAAACAACTCTCTTCTGTTATCTATGTCTTAAATCTCAATTCTGTGCACATCCCCACTTGTAGGTCAATATTTCTAGAGAAAAATGACACAAGTGCTGGCTAGTCTTATTTGAAATTCATAATCATGAATCTCTTATGAGCACTCAACACGGTCAGCAATCCACATATATATTTGTCGGTGAGCTTTTCTTCCCAATCCCTGATAAGGCTATTTCATACCACCTACTCCTTACCAAGTCATTATTCAATCTCCCTTGCATTCTCTCAGCTGATGACTTTGCCATATATATATATATATATATATATATATATATATATATATATATACACATATATATGTATATATATGAAGAAATACATATACATGTACATATATATGAAGAAATTGAGAAAAGTCCTTATCTTCTCACAATTAAGTGAGTTGACAACCTACATCTGTACTGAATAATTATTCCTTTATCCCTGTTGTCTGCTGCAAGTTATAATTTGCTTGATTTGTGGGTTCCATCTCCCCTAGAACACTCAATATCTTGGTTATGCAATTACATTGTTTCTGTTCTGTATCACCATATTTTTCTGTCCTCGGAGTCATTCCCAATAGCAATCTATTTTATTTTTAAGTCTCTCTTGACCACCTTATTTACTTTGAAAATCCTTTTCATCTCCTTACCAGCAAAATGTCCCAAACAGAAATCAAGTTGTGTACAATGTCTCAGCCTTCTTACAGCCTCTAATTTTCCCACTTTATCTTCTCTAATTCAAAGAAACTGCTCTGTGTCGTTCATCAGTGGCATTCATGTTATACTTTCCAATGTTCATTTCGGTTTGTGTTTGACCTCACCTATAAGTAGCAGATGACATGATTGGACACTCCCTGTTTTCCTGAGGTATTTTTGGATTGTGCTCTCCATCACTACATACTATGCTGATTTTCTTCCTATCTGGCTAGCTTTCCTTATTCCCCATTGTCTCCTCTTTGCATACGATCAAATTCTGAATGTTGGCACATCTCAAGACACTGCCTTGGAATTCCTTTTCATCTCTTATTTTGTTCAGAAACAGAGAGAAGGCCAGTGAGGTAGGGTAATACATTTGTTGTCTTTGTCTGGTATAGACTTTCTTCAGAAAGTTGACTCCTTTTGAATATCAGAGTCCAGATCAGTCTCTTCTCTTCAAGGGGACTTAACAGACTGCTCCATCAAAGATACCCACGTCGTTCCCCCACCATTACTGCTCTTTGTTGTACCCATTTCTTTTACTCTCTCTTCGGACTTGTTACTATTGAAAGTATCTTGATTGTTTGCTTATCTACTTTTGTTTTCTTCCCTAAAATGTAAGCTTCTTTCTATGTACTACTTATTTTCAGAAAAATGACCAGTAAAGCACCTGGCATATAACAGGTAGTCAACATATATTTTCTGATTAAATGATAATCGTTTGAAAACTCTAAAATATTAATACTGAAACATGTTGAAAGAAATGTTACATTTTAATAAATAAGTAATGCTTTCAGTCTAGGAAGATAAAAATTAATATTGCTTAAATTTTAAAAAAATTGTAAAGGCCATGATTATAGTAAACACTCTCTTCTTCACTCTTTCATGAAACAGTAATGATTTGAGAAGCTAATTCCATGAACATTACTTCAACTTATTTGCCGAAAGGTACGTTATGGTGTGTGACACAGGCTCCACTGCAGGTAAGGAAGCTGCCTGGCTCAGGGAAGATACTTCACACATGGTAAAAATGAAAAATCAGAATGGTTAGCTTACACTGAAAAGAGTCTTGAGAGCAAATTTGACATAAAACAATCAAGAATTACTACAGGTGAAATCATATGATAATTGACTCTCTCTGTTTGACTTACTTGACTCAGCATAATCTCTTCCAGTCCCGTCCATGTTGATACAAAAGTTGGGTATTCATCCTTTCTGATGGAGGCATAATACTCCATAGTGTATATGGACCACACCTCCCTTATCCATTCGTATGGTTTCAATTATTTGTGGAGCATAAGAAATAACATGGAGGATATGGGGAGATGGAGAGCAGAAGGGAGTTGAGGGAAATTGAGGGGGAGATAAACCTGAGAGACTTTGGACTCTGAAAAACAATCTGAGGGTTTTGAAGGGGCAGAGGGTGGGAAGTTGGGCCAGCCTGGTGGTGGGTATTGTGGAGGGCACATATTACATGGAGCACTGGGTGTGGTGCATAAACAATGAATTCTAGTACACTGAAAAATAATTAAAAAATAAAAAAAAATTTTAAATACAGAATAAAAAGGACTTTGGGGTTGATTTTCAGTCTTTCTAAATGTTGTTGCCAAGTGTTTCCTGGACCAGGAGAAGGAAAAGAAAGCAGAGTTTTAAAACCAAGAAAAGAATCAAGCCAGCCTGAAACAATGACATCCCTAATTTAACTGCAGAATAGGAGGTCTAGGGCACCAATATAAGCATGGTTCTTGTATATATAGTTAGATATATAGATATGAATATTTGGAATATATTGGAATTCCATATATATGGAATATTTATATATAATGGAATATTATGGAATATTATCCTATGATATATATGTGCATTATATATAATAGAGTAGTATATATTATATATATAATGACAAAATATTATTAAATCATAAAAAAGAGACAGTTCTACCATGGCAATAACATGGATGAATCTTAGACATTATACTAAGTGAAATATGTCTGAAAGAGAAATACAAAAACTGTATGATCTCACTTATATGTGGAATCTAAAAGCAAACAAACAAAAACACCAAATTGATAAAAAAAAAAAAAAAGAAAGATCAGATTTGTGATTACTGGGGGCAGAGGGCTAGGGGAGGGGAAATTGGAGGAAGATGGTCAAAAGGTACAAAGTTTCAGTAATAAGATAAATAAGTACCGGGGATATTATGTATAACATAATGGCTGTACTTAGCACTGTCATATACTATATAGAAAAGGTGTTAAGAGAATAGATTTTAAGAGTTCTCATCACAAGGAGAAAAGTTTTTTCTTTTTATTATATCTATGAAGTGATGGATGTTAATTGTGGTAATCATTTCACAATAATGTAAATCAAACCATCATACTGTACACCTTAAACTTATGCAGTGATGTATGACAATTATTTTTTAATAATACTGGAAAAAAAATAAGAAAAAAAGAATTAATAAGGTTTTGAACAGCAGAACACCATGAAAAATCCCAAGGATGATAGATCCAGCTAAAGCTGACAAACGGATTGGAAGGAAACCTGAGGTGGTCTCCGCACAGTGAGGGTACAGAGAAGTTGGCATATAGTACGTAGGGACTTAATAGGGATTGGCGGCTATTTAGGATGTGGACAGGCAGGCCAGATTTAGAATGGACATAAAACTTTTAGGCCTACTGAGAAATTAGATGTGGAAGAGAATGGGGTCTAGGAGAGGAAGAGGTTTCAGTTTTGAGCTTGGGCAACAAGAGATGAATCATAGCAGGGGCAGTGAGAGGGGAGAAGTGTGACATCCAGGAATAAAGATATCTTATGGAAAAGAGAATAGATTCAGGTGTCAATGTCAATGTTAAGACTCAACAGCACATCAAAATTAAACTAACAACATGTCTGAGGCAGAATATAAACAGCGGTGATATAAATAAAGCAGAATGAATCCTTTCCTCCATTCCATAACCTCCAGGCAAATTCAAACTCTGTTTGGTTGCCCATCACACTTACCTTCCTTTTAAGCTACATTGTTCTTTCATTACAAGACATCAGATATGTTTTAAGGCACTCTAAAAATTTATTTAACTCACTAAAAACACCACTCTCCCCGTAATTATATTACAGCAAGACAGATGAGCATTGGCTGGGTCTTTTCTCATCATAAACAGAGTTAAAGGTTTCAGGCCTATTACACTCTAAACAGCTTGGTTTTCATTTAAAACAGTATTTTATCCAAACTCAGTAATCACTACCCCTTCACCCCTTGTTACCACCAAAATTGGAAGCATCCCCTACATCAGTGTTTCACAGGCATGGGTATCAGATCAAAATTCAAACAAACAAATAAACACAGAAAGATAATCTTGCCTAAATATTTCCTATTTTAAATGGGTAGGATTTGACTCACAAAGGTTTTGTTTAAAATTGTTATTAAATCCATCTCTACCCATGTGTGGGGACACACACGCACACGCACGCACACACACACACACACACACACAACATAACATGAAGAAACTTTTTATCATAGAACTTCAAAATGACTATCTTTAGAAAAGGACTGAGGAATATAAAGTGTTACATTGAATAGTATATTTACTCTAGAGATTCTGCTGGAAATTCAATACACAGAGCAAAAATTGTGTTTGGTTTGAATCCTACTTGAAAATCTCTCAGGGAATCCATGTTTGATACCAACACAGACCGTTGTTTTTCTCTTATTGTTATATCTAATCACTCTTTCTTTATGTGGCAATGTCATGTGGTATTTGTCTTATATTTAGGTATTTATCTAAAATCCATTTCAAATTATTCAACAGTTCATGCATAATAAATACAAACTTTTTACAGCCAATATAATAAACACCCATTTCCGCACAGATGGTTTCTCTACATGATCTGCCTGTATGCTCTGATGCATGGGTTACATGCCTTAAAGGAATGAGCTTTTTATAAACATCAGATTAACACCATAGTTACACTTAATTTGGAGAAATGCTGACATTAAGAAGGTGAAAGGCAACTATGAGAACTGACAAAATAGAGAACCAGAGATCCAGTATTACACTGGAGCATAAATTCATCAAATGAAGAGTCACTTAGAATCAAGGATACTACACACATTATTCTTTCTCTTTCTCTTTTTCAAGTGTATTGGGTTGATTTCACATTATTTACCTGCTTGTAATTGTGATGTCCCGTTCCTCCAAAATCTTGATGTGTGCATTACGACAATATATTTCAATCTACTTCTTAAAAGAAGTAGACTAGGGGATGAAATAAGTGAAGAGTGAAAAAGACTACTTAGTGTTCTAAGGGAATATTAGATAGAGCCAATGAAAGAAATGCAGCCGCTGACTCAGGGAGGTTGTAAATTCCTCAGACTGAGGAGATGATGTGGGTGTTTATGGCACACTTCCTATAATAGATGCAATCTAATATATAGAAAGAGATAGTCCATGCCCTAAAGAGAGGTCAGTTATGGGGTCACTATATGACTCCTGCCCTCCCTTCTGGATTATGATATTTGCATAACAATTCCATATTGACTTGTTAACCCTATTGTGCTCCGTGATGTATGAATATTGCTGGATTCCTGAACTCAAGTAGTTTTCAGTCTGCTCAGGGAATATAGTGTGTAAAACAAATAATGGCACTTAATAAGGATTGCTTGGAAGACAAGGCATTATAGATCACTTGCCCACCTGAGGTACCTCTAGTTGTGAGATCTGACACTTGAAAATCCAAGACAGAAGATGATACTTTTATATGAAGGGTTGGCTAAAATTAGTGGTATGAATAGTTTTATGAACTTAATAGTTGATATCTCTCCTGGTATCAGATTCCTCTAGGAAAGAACTATCTTTTCCTATGAATCAGAAGTTTTTGTGTATGAAAAGGCAGGCTTCAGGTCAGAGATTAGAACCTCATAGGAAACACCAAAACTAAAAGAGGGTGGGGTTACTCTGTTTAAATAGACAAAAATTTTTGGAATTTATTTATATTCTTCCTGTTTTTGTTTTTTGTTTGTTTTTCATCTAATGAGATAGAAAAAAGTAGAGGGGCAGATGATATTAGAAACCAAAGATATTAGACACTAGAAATGAAGATATTAGAAACCAAATTCTGTCCTTTTAAAAGCTAGGATATGAAAAATTCCATTTTAAGTTATTTGTATTGCTACAAGCTGTAAGTTTCAAAACTGTGTGTCCTACAACACAAAGCAAATATTTTGTTTTGTGTAAACAAGAAAATGTCCTGGGATAGAGGCAGTAATTGCAAGACACCGAGATCTCCATATACTTAAACAATCAAAGCAGAAACTCAGAACCAGAGGTGACATGAGAGTGTAAGTCACCTGAGAATTTACCTTATATTTTCCAGAGTATGGTATTGGATTTGAGTTTATCTTCTCTAGATATTAAGGGATAAAATGGCCCTAACTTGCATCTGAAATTGTTACTTTCCTCCTGACCATTAAAAAGATAGTTAGGGCTACAGCTCAACCCCTGTGAGATGAAAGTGATAATGTAAGCAGTCACAACATTTGCCTTGACATCACTGTCCTTCTAGCCACCTTTTGTTGCATTTTTCATTTCTGAACTTTGGAAGAAGCAGAACACAATGATTGCATTTACCTAATTACTCCCTACATGTTGTGTAAGACCCAGTCTCCTGGTAGTAATGCTATAATCTGGTGATGCCTCAGGCATTTGCCTGGCTGGTATTAGTCTTAGCAAACTGCCACAGACACTTCCTTAGACCTGGGCTCTCTCTTTATTAGGTTTCAAAGGTAAACTGTCTAGTGTTCTGGGTTCATTCTTTACTGGCTACTTTAAAGCATATGAGTGGATCCTCCGACCATTTTTAATCAGTTTTTTGTTTATTTTTGGTGTTGAGCTGCATAAGTTCCTTATATATTTTAGATATTAATCTCTTACAATATATATAATTTACAGATATCTTCTTCCATTTAGTAGGTTGACATTTTCTTTTATTGATGGTTTCATTGCTTTAAAACCTTTTTTTTATTTTGATGTAGTTTATTTTTTCTTTTCTCTCTCTTGCTTTCTTTTCTTTCTTTCTCTCTCTTAGAAGACAAGTCAAGAGAACCTTATTAATGCCAATATCAGAGAAATTACTGCTGGTATTGTCTTCTAGGATTTTTATGGTTTCAGGTCTCACATTTAACTTTTTAATCCATTTTGAGTTTATTTTTATGTATGGTGGTAGACTCCTGATAGACACATGAAAAGATGCTCAACATTATTAATCATCAGGAAAATGCAAATCAAAACTACAATGAGATGTCACCTTACACCTGTTAAAACGGCTAAAGTGAAAATGACAAGAAATAACAAGTGTTGATGAGGATATGAGAAAAAAAAACCCACATACCCTATTGTGAGAATGTAAATTGGTACAGCCAATGTAGAAAACGAATGGAAGTTTCTGAAAAATTAAGAATAGAAATGTCATATAATCCAATAATTCCCCTATTGGGTATTTACCCAAAGAAAACAAAAACACTAATTTGAAAAGATATATGTACCCCATGTTTATTGCAGCATTATTCACAATAGCCAAATATGGAGATAACCTAAGTGTCCAATAAACAAATGGATTAGAATATATGATATATATATATATGCACAGATATATATATCATATAGATACACATGTACTTAGAAATAATGCAGCCATAAAAAGAATGATATTATAATTTTTTTTTAATTAGAAAAAAAAAGAATGAGATTGTGTCATTTGAGACAACATGAATACACCTTGAGGGTATTATGCTTAGTGAAATAAGTAGACTAAGAAAGATAAATATCAATGGAACCTAAAAGGAAGAAGGAGGAGGAGAAAGAGAAGGAGAAAAAGGAGAAGAAGAAACAAATGAATAAAAAAAAAAAAAAGCAGAATTAGACCTATAAATGCAGAGAACAAACTGATGGTTGCCAGAGGGAAGATGAGTGGGAAGCTGGACAAAACAGGTGAAGGGGAGGAGAGAGAGGCTTCTAGTTACGGAATGAATGAGTCACAGGAATAAAAAGCACACTGATGAATATAGTCACTGATATTGTAATAGTGATAGAATGACACAGATGGTAGCTACACTTGGGGTGAACATAGCATAATGTACAGATCTCTCAATTCACTAAGTTGTACAGCTGAAACTAATATAACACTTTGTCAACTATGCTCAAAAAATCAAAAAACAAAAAACTTTGCAGAATAAAACAAATGTAATAATAATAAAGCATAAGAGCAAGAATTAGAGTGGAGAAAGGGATTACTCAAGAGGTGTTATCTTGGTTACTTGGGGCTTTCTAAAACAGGGGCTTTTCTTAGGTGGGGACAGCCTGATTCCTGATCTGGTTGTTTTGCTGATGGCTGTGTTATAGCCAGCAATATGTTTATTCAAGATCGATGTCTTTTGAAATGCAAACCTTGGCAATCAAAACCTTAATATCAGGTACTTAAACTACATTGTCCTAATTCCTTAGTTTCTTTTACATTATTTTAAGTGCTCTCACAGTAAACAATATTGTGCTACTCATCAAATACAACAACCTATTGTTAGACCTCACTTTCCATGGCTCCCAAACCCTGCCAGAGACCTTCTGGAGACTCATGTTACCTGGCAAGCCACATCTTATAGCATTTGAAAAACTAAGTGGGCTACAAATTAGATCACGAGTAAAATCATGTGAAATGGAAATTCTATGGAGCAAGTTTCATGTAATCATTCTGTCACATCAGAGATCATACGGAAATCATTGTTAATAAAATCTGATGTCCCACAAAACTTTATTACTGATTTTCTCATTTAATAACATTTAATCACCATTTGCTAAAACCATCATGGTTTTCTCTGATTAAACATCAAATCTATAGGCAAATATAAATATCAAAAAATGTGGTCCTTCCAGAAATGACTATTTTCTTATTATTCATTATATTTTAATTCTTCACTTTATATACTGAGTCTAAAGGATACAGAATGTCAAAGACAAAGTTTCTACAAAACAAATAACAATAATGTCTATCATTATGTTTAATTATACTATTTTTTTCTAAATAACATTTTGAAAAAGACTTTCCTCAGTTAATTCTGTCTTCACTTTAACAGATTCTTGGAATCCTTCCTATCTGTCATTGGTTATGGATGATTTAAATACAAGTACTGAAAGAATAAATGTAGTATATGTTTTACTTTAGTATGAACATACAAATAATAACTCTAATGAAAAGAAATCAGCAACCTAAAATATTATATATGCCTAGTTACTTGTTGTGTTTATTATACTCCAAGTTCATCTGGTTTTTCAATCATTTTATTCTAGTTATAGATTTCCAGTTTAGTATTTTACATATAAACTATGAAATATAGATTATTAATATAATCACAAATTTTAGGAGGTCTTTGGTTACTCTGTTTTAAGCTAGGGACCTGTTATTGAAAACTGTACCATTTGTATTAAAGTTCTGTCTGCATTTCCATTACCTGCTCTTATTTTTTAGTACTTCATAATTTGGATTATAAAAAATGCACTTTAGCCACAACCAGAGCAAAAATGATTTTAGCTTTAGGAACTATTTTATTTAAAAAAAATGAAAATTCAAAAACCAAAAATTTTTATGTTGTTCATCAATTGGACTATGTAATTACAGAAGGCATGCTTTTTTCAACCCTTTTATTGCTAACTATACGTCCATGTGAAGGCACAAATGGAAGTGTCATTTATTGTAGACAATGGCACAAAAGGCCACTTTTGATTTTCTTTTCTTTCAGTGGTTTGTGACCCTGGGCAAGCTACAAAAAGATTCAGCTTTCCAAGTAAAGGGGAAAAAAAAGCCAAAAAAAACTAATGCCTCCCTTCCTAGCATGACTTATAACAATAAATGAGTGCAATGATACAAAACTATAAAAGATAGGCAGTCACTCATCATAGGAGCATGTCACTAGACTTTCCACTTTACACATCTCCTTTAGAGCTACTCTTGAAGATGAATATCTTTTGAAGTACAAAAACACTCAGGTGTCCTCTACACTCCTTTTTCCATTACTACCTTGTCCGCCTCTCTGGAAGTTGCATTGGTTCTCTGATGTCTTCACAACTAAAAGTCCTCAAGCAATGGTTTTCTAAATGATTAGCAAAATACTTCATATCACTTCATAAAGATTTGAATGTACTCCTGAGTTATCATCAAATTTGTGAGATTAAGTCTTTCATCTTGGGGGAGATCCCCTTCCTTTATATCCATTAAGTTTCCATTTCTAGGCAATCAGCCCAATATTTCTTTTAATTGACAAATATTTACTGGAACTTACTAGATGTTTAGACCCATGAAATCATTAAAGAGAATACAAAGATATTTAAGAAGGTCCCTATGGCTTAACATCTGAGTTGGTAAAATGAGATTTAAATACATAAAGCCATTATATGACAGTGTAAATTACTTCTGAGCTACCATAGACATGATAAGACCTGAGTTGGGCTCATAAATAAATAAAGTCTGCATACACATAAGGAAGAGGAGAGCATTCTAAACATTTAGAATAGCAAAGTGTGCTCAGGGTACAATGAGGACAATAGAAGAAACAGCTGTCTGATTGGAACCAGTGCTAGGAGAACAGACAGAAGTTGATAACAAGACCTAAGTTCTTGTCACATATGTGTTTTACATTTTTCCTATATTTTTAATACTGCATTGTCTCAGTATAATGAAACTTTCTGATGATAATCCTACACTACTTATTCTAAAAGTTTACCCTATATCAGAAATTTTATCAAATAACCCTTCTGTTCAAAAGCCTCTTTTGATTTACGATTACGTCTTTGTTTAAGCTACTCCAAACATAATTCCCTCCTTAAAAATTAGATGACCTGGTAGGCTTTCAAATGGAAATGGACCAAACTGAATTCATCCTTAATACACTTCATGATCTGTTTCCTCTTCTTGCTTCCCCTCCATAGGAATTACATCATCATTCCTCCTGTCACCTAAGTCAGAAATCACGAAGTTTGTTAATATAGGCACCCATCTTTGGTTGTTCAAATTTTAATCATTTTTTCAAGTCTTCATTCCATTTGCTAAATAGTTCCAGATTATCATTGTGTTTTTATTTGTATGCTTGTTTATTTAATCGAGTTCTAATTTTTTTTTTCTGGTTCTCATCAGTTATTACTAGGATTTCATTTAACATTATTCAATTACTACTTTTATGTTTACAATAAAACAAATCTTTAGCATAGAATATAAATCTTTCAAGATCCCATCCCAGCCCTCTTTTCAAACTATTCTCCCATATCTCTCTTTGTCCTTAATTACTCTGGACCAGCTATCCAGAGTTAATTACATGTCCATAATGAGCCATACTCTTTACAGATCTGTTAATCCTCCCATGCCAGCATGACATCCTACAACTTAATTCCTCTCCCTTCCTCATCTTGAACCAACTCAGGTCTTTCCACTCTGCTTAAATATCTACCCTTGCAAAACCTTTTGTGAACCTGAGTTGGGGTTTTCTATTTATTTATCCAATTAGATGGTGACCCTTATCGTGGCCCTTCCAACATGTGCCAAATTAAAATGAATCAAGTCAGTTATTTGTTTCACCTGCATTCTACAAGCTTGAGGTCAAAGCCTCACCTTGTCTTCTTCTGGCTGAGGCTGGATGCTTGTCTGGTATATAATAAGTGTCCAATATTTATTTCCTTAAAAAAAAAAAAAAAAACCTTACACAATTTCCCTGACATTTCCATAAGGGAAAAAGGGGGATGTGGTGGGGAATGGGTGCTCAAACAAGATTAATAGGCCATGACTCCACGCTATTGAATAAGTCCCATCATGGGAGATCACAGAAAGTCTCTGAAAATTAGAAACTGTACATGCTAATCCTATGAAGGCTGATCAAGTAGAGCATTTGTGTGTGTGTGTCAGAGGAGTTGAAGCAAAAGTTTACTAACTGCTTGTGATTATAAAGATAATTCATGCTTCAGACAATACTTCAATTTCATTTTTGAACTTCAGTTTTCTTCAAATTTTATATCTTAGTCAAGTGCAAGATATATTTTTGAGCTCTATCATATGCCAGGCATCATGTTATTCTATGAAATGCCCAACATATCTATGAGGTTGTCAGATTCCAGACTCAATATTTTTGTTGCTGAGTTGGAAGGTCAAAAGAAGTTTAAGGGAAAGAGCTTCAAGGAGCAGATCTTAAAGTAGTAATTTGCAAATCCCAAACTGAAAGTAAAGAGACATTGAAATCATTACCTTCAGGGAGGAATGCCAGCATTTTTATATCAGACTCTACAAAGCATGCACAGTAGGATTTTTTTTAAATAACTTCAGACAGTTGTGTTTGCATACCCTGTGAAATAGAAGCTTAGAAGTGAAAGAATGCTGAAAGAACAGGCAGACAGCCTTATTTCATGGAGGAAATTTGAACACAAGGAATCAAACAAAACCTAACCATGCTTTTAGAAAAATAGAAAGTTTTACAGTCTAACAAATCTGGGGTGCCTGGGTGACTCAGTGGGTTAAACATCTGCCTTCTGCTCAGGTCATGATCCCAGAGTCCTGACCAAATCCTGTGTAAGTCTCCTTGTTCAGGGGGAGCCTGCTTCTCCCTCTGCCTCTCCTCCTGCTTGTGCTCTCTCTCTCTCTCTCTCTCTGTCAAATAAATAAATAAATTTCAATAAAAGACATTGTGTTTAAAAAAAAAACACTCCTTTGTATTTTCATCACTTGTTTGAATATCCCTATTTGGTCAGATTGGGGCATAAATTGAAAGGGTAAGGAAGGAAGCCATCTTTTCCCTCTTCTAGAGGATCAAATATTTTTAGGATACTTTATTATATAAAATATTACAGCTTTTTCCCCTAAAACCACATAGTATATCTCATCAGAAGATAATTAGAAAACCTCTTGCAATAGATAAATCTTTTTTTTTTAAGATTTTATTTATTTATTTGACAGATGGAGATCACAAGTAGACAGAGAGAGAGCGAGGAGGAAGCAGGCTTCCTGCTGAGCAGAGAGCCCGATGCAGGACACGATCCCAGGACTCTGGGATCATGACCTGAGCCGAAGGCATAGGTTCTAACACACTGAGCCACCCAGGTGCCCCAACAATAGATATATCTTTATAATGTGTATCTATAAACCTGAAGAATGTTATTTCATAAGCATAGAGCAAATAGCTACTGTTCTCTAATGTAGTCAAAATGAGGTAACTGATTGTCCGTATTGATTGGCATTTGCTTGTGAGTCTAACATGCATAAATACTTTGAAGCAATCATTAATTGATTTACCCATTTCAGAATCAGATAGTTTCCCCTTGAATTATTTATAAGAAAAACACAATTTAAACAAGGGAAATTAAAGATGACAAAGGAATAGTATATTGCATATACAATAGGTAGCTATTCCACTTCGATATTGACCTGCCAGCACCCCAAATTGATTCTTCTTATACATGACACCAACAATTATAGCTTTAAATACTACCTCCATTCAAAGGGCCAATGGGATTTTTTTTTTCTAAATGACTGCTCAAAGTTGCATGAATAAGTTAAAGAGATAAGCTTATGACAGAATGACTATATGTCTGTCTATTTGTTAGTTAGATAATCAAATGGGAAATACGTCTGAGCACCCAGAAATACCACAATCTTAAACAGATACTCAGAGAAGTCTGGTAACATAGAAATGGTGAATGATTTCCCCAACCTGCTAAATTCCTTCTTTTTAAAGATTATTTATTTATTTATTTATTTGAGAGAGAGAGAGCATGAGTAGGGGCAGGGGCAGAGGGAGAAGCAGATTCTCCACTGAGCAGGGTGCCGGATGTGGGGCATTATCCTTGGACTCCAGGATCATGAATTGAGCTGAAGGCAGACAACCGAGTCACGCAGATATCCTGCAACTGGTAAATTCCTTAGTAAATAGAAAAATATAACAGTAAATCTATTTTTAATTAAGATAATGATATCCACATGCTTTTACTAATTTTCATTTTGCCACATCCATAAAATTTATAATGTTCATATCAGAGCTATCCATCTTTCTCATTCTTTTACTAAGATTGACTTTAAGAACTCAGCAGGGACAGAGGTTTTTGGTAGTCCAACTCACTTATTTTTCCAAACAATAATTAATGTATTTTGAACTGTAAAAAATGAAAGGAAATCATATGCCTGCCAATAAATGAAATTATGTCATTCCTTGTGGTTCCTTTAATCCCTTTATTCTTTTAATTGTATTTCCTTCCACATGTTGACAAATCTGTAAAATTCAGTAATCTCCAGATTGTTTCTTCAGTTACTATAGTGGCCAAATTTTTTTGGATTTTGAAGTTGACCTTTCAGACACAGCATCCTTCTAAATGAGTTTAAGGTTTGAGCCTACAATCACTTAACAGCATACAAATTGCAAAAAAAAACAAAAAGAAAAACAAAACAAACAAAAAAAAACCCCCAAAACCCAAAAACCTAAATTGCCCCCACAAGCAAGTAAATGCATAATTAGCCACTGGAACGTCATGCCAAAAGTACAAATTAGCCAGTCAATTGCACCTGCAACTGGTCACCTGCAGGCTCAATTAGACACACATAGTTTTGCCTGGACAATAGATATCTGTCACAAAATAACCGACACACATTTTTAGACCAGGAAAAGGCAGTGCTTGACCTTTTAGAACTTCCCTGACAAAGCTCCATTTTAGAGTATTTTCTTATACCTAAAACTGTCAGTGCTCAGGCAACTTTCTCCAAACATTGTAAAAATAGTAATGTATTATCTCTATGCTTTCTCTTCTCATATTACCTGTTTATTTTGGTGGGCCACACAGACTTGAAAAAGCTCTGAGAATTATTACAGCTGCTCTCTACAGAATTACACGTCTCATCCTTCATTGCAAACTGATTAGTAATTACCAATGCTTGCTCAGGTAACACGTAGGTTTTCCAAACAATATATTTTCTATTCAGAAACTGTATATTCTGGACACACAATTTTTTGTTTCAAGGAGAAGGTCAAAAGAAGACAGTGTTAATGAATCCTATACTTATTTATTAGATGTTAGCATTTCATTACTAAATGTGTAGAACACACTTTTCTTGTTTCTGGGATGACACCACCTTGTCTTATAGGTGTAAAAGCAAAATGAAACTCACATTCCAGGAAAAAAAATCTTAAAAAAAAATTGTGAAATCATTCCTATGCCTTTCAAAAATTGTGCTGTAAGACATAATGCCGTGGGCAAGCAACTGCCCGTACATCACTTCTGTCTAGGCAATCAAATCAAACAGTTTAAACTGTTTGGGGAAGTTATCAAACATGAAAATAGGCAAAGGGATCCTTCATATCTTTTATGTGACTCTCTAGGTGTGTCCCTTTATTCGACTTGCTATTTTCTCATGCTTGGGATATTTCACAGCTCTGTAAAGAAAGATGTTTAAAGAAAGATGTCAACTTGTAAAAAGACAATCGCCTTTTTACAGAATGCAAATAATTCTTGTCCAACTTCATTCAGTAAAGATGTAAATGTTTTATAGAAAAAATAGCCTTCAAAATTTATAGTTTTATTACTTTGTAGGATGTACATCAGTTTTTATCTAAATTAGAAATCTTATTCAAACTTAACTTCTTTCAGTGACTATAAATACTTTCATCTTTCTCTTTGAACCAGCTTTAACACTTTATGGATCCTTCATGTAAGTCTGACACAACCTCAATTTGCACTTTTTAGAGTTTTTTTATATTTTAATAAAATAACTTTATTTCACAATAGTTTTAGAGTTACAAAAAAGTCACAAGGGTAGGAAAGATAATTTTCATATCCACCTCAGTCGCTTTAACCTCATAAAAACCTTACATTAGTATGGTACATTTGTCACAATTAATGAACTGCTTTTGAAATATTAAAGTTCAGACTTTATTCAGATTTGCTTGGTTTTTTCCTAATGTTGTTTTTCTTTTCCAGGATCTTAGACTGGATACATATTACATGTAATGATTATGTTTTCTTGGGGACCTCTAGACTGTGACAACTGTCCCTGTTAATAATGACCTTGGCAAATTTGAGGAGTCTTAGTCAGATATCTTGTAGAATGTCCTTCAATTGGTATTTGTCTGATGGTTTTCTCATTATGCTGGGGTCGTGGGTTACTGGGAGGAAGACTGTGGAAGTAGAGTGACTCTGCCATCACAGCAGACTAAGGGTACATTTTATCAACATCACTTACCAGTGTCGTTGACCTTTGTCACCTGACAGAGGTAGTTTTTGTTAGGCTTCCTCCTGAATAGCTAGTCCTCTCCCTTTTTCATATTGTACCTTTTGGAAGGTTGTGCAGCCCACATGTAAGGAGTAGAGGTTCACAGAGACGGTATCAACCAAAATTATTGGAAATGCTACATAGGAAAATCTTCTATTCTTCCCATTTATTTATTTAATTTTTTAATTTGTATTACTATGGAATCACAGATATTCATTTTATATGTTGGATTATAATCCAATGTTATATTATTTGTTCAAACTGTTTCAGGTTGGTCATTGGGAACCCTCTCATTTCCTTCTCATGTTTCTTTGATGTATCTTGTGTGTGTGTGTCAATATATGAGCATTTCCTCATTTTTTGGCACTATGAAATGCTCCAGACTCATCTCACGTATCATCTTCCCCAACCCAAAAATCAGCCCTTCTTTGTATTAGAGAATATTACTAGAAATCCAGATCTGGACACTGAGTAGAGAGGTTTTTTGGTGTTTTGTTTTTTTGCTTCTTAGGAGTTTTTGTTTGTTTGTTTTGCTTTTTACTTTTTACAAATTATACTTTCACAAAGTCAAATGGATTTTATGGAGGCCACAGATTATTTATAGGAGCCTGTTTTCCAAGCCTGTTCTTTATGGGCAACCCAAACATAAGGAAGTTATCATTTTTGAGAGAAGAGCAGACTGCCTAGAAGAACCATCAAAATGGAATGTGAGCAGGTCCTGATGCATCCCTTATGTTATCCATGGGTTTTACAATCAACTAAAATGTAGCAATGGATAAATCTAGCATAGATATAGAGATAGTTAGATATACCTACTCAACTTCCTTTGTTTCTCATTCTTTCATTCATTCTTGTTTTATTTTGAAACACTGCACAACTTAAAAGAAATAAGTGGACATCAGTATTTGAAGAAATACTTAAACAAAATCTTAGGTCCAAGTCTATACTCATGAAAGAGCACATTTAATATAATGTTAGAAGTCTTTTGTCCCAGGTAGTTTTTATTTACCTCTACCAATTCAAGTTTGCAGCCATTGCCAATCTCTACTTTAGAAAATACTTTTTGATTGTATTGGTCTATATTATCATTTGGGATAGGGCTTCATAGAACAAGAATTAAATCTGATATTTACTAATATTATGAATGTTATCACAAAATTTATGTGTGAGTATACAGAAATGATGTCCTGCCTCTGTTATGACAGATCCAAATTCAATACCCAATAGAATTTAATTGTATCTCAGGATCGATAGGCCATAAAAGCATTAGTGTAAGTTGAAGTTCAGATGTCAGGGTCAAATAATAACAATAATTATAGATACAAGACATATTTTCAGTTGCTGGCTTCTTTCTAGTGATTCCTCATTTTATACATTCAGCTCAATCTTACTTTGGAAATACAGGAGAATTTCCCTTCTCATTGACAATGGTATATAATGAATACAATATTATTTTTCTTATATTTTTCATCACCTACATAATTTTTCATCACAATGTCTTTTCTCAGTGATTAGAATGGTGCCACCTACACACTCTACACATTAAATACAGTATTTGAAAATTTAGAATAATGTGGACCTCACGCAAATTCCTGGTTTTTAATTCACATAATGGGAGCTTACAACCTCACTACTGCTTTAAACAACTTCTCACTTGCTTTGTTTTCAGAGGCATTCAATGTCAGGCTAGGTAAACAGTGTAATAAATTGTGCCATTATTTGCTATTAATGGTAGTAAATTGTTTAACAATCTTACTAATTTTGTTTTAAATTTCATATGGCTCAGAGTCTACTGGAAGCCCCTTTAAAAATAAATCTAGCTTCCAACCACTTTCTATTGCTTCTAAGTGCCCCTAATGTATTCCTGGGACCTTTGTGGAGGCAAGAGCCTTACCACATCTATCCATTTCCCTCAGGGGAGAAACTTGATAAGAAGCACGCATATCTTCATCAGTGATCCTATAGCCCAATTCTTTTTATAATGGATGGAATAAGATTAAGAGTGCCATCTTACATATACTTCTTCACATTGTGTCTCTCCTGTTAATACCAGATGTGGCTTCAGGAAAGCTACTAGTTGTAGCAGGTCAGTGCTGCACTTGGGATTTGTTCTTTTATAAAAAAAGATGGCTAATTGGGTAAAATACCTCAAAAAAGGAAAAAGAGACCTGATATCTGGCTTCCTAAATTTCAACAGTCCAAATATCTTCCAAGTACTTTTTGAAATTTCAGAAATATAAACTTCCTTTTTCTATTTTTAAAGAACTTTGAGTTTTTTATGATTAGACACCATTTTTATATTTATTACCACTTATCATTTTGAAAGCAAAGCCTCACGGTTTAGTGTAGGACATGAAACATCCTCTATGTAGCCACTCAGACATGTGCAAATTACTAGGGACTCAAATAAAAATCTCTTCTTGTAAGTATTTTGGGGGACAATCCTTCCCACAAGCTGACAGTTGTTTCTAGTATATTAGGAGGTAAACATTCTTTTCAGGTCTTTATCTCTTTCTATCCTTTGTGTCTTATTCTTTCAGTATTCCCTGACGCTTTTTCAGAGTAAATAAACTAAGCTTATGCTTAATAATGTAGAAACTTTTTTTCTGATTTACTTCTTATTCACGTCCCTTGGTGTTTTCAGTAAATATTAATGAGCTTGCCATTTACAACCACTATATCCAAATGTATTACATCCAGTCATATTTAAGGTCATTTAATATTATATTTCTTAGCATTCATAATCATACTTTATCCTGTCTCAAGGGAAAAATATAAATTGAGAGACTACAAATTTAGAACCACTAAAATAATGTTATACAGTCAAAGCATTACTATTACTTTATCTGGACAGCAGAGAGCAGTACAAATCTAGCCCTATGCAAATAAATTTTTTTGCATTAGGGTTCAACCAGGACACAAATCCAAAGAATGACTAAGATCCACATTTCTCTCTGGCTTAATAACTCCATTTATGTTCTCCCCTCTTTCCTACATTAAAAGATAGTGGCTCAGGAGGGAAATAAAACAATGCTGTAAGAATGGAACCCTCCTTTTTCTCTCAGAAAATTGCCACCACATGGAATAGTATTTAATTCAGCCAACTAAACAACAGAAACTGCTTCCACATTAACAAAATCCTAGAGGAGAGTTTTTATTTATTTATTTAAAAAAAAATTCAAACCTATTTAGGAATACGAGTTTCAATGCTCAGGTCAGTGGAGTTTTTCTCTAACCAACTGGAAGGCAGCCAAACTAAACTGATCAGAAGATCATGTGTGAGGCTAGTATCACATTATCCAGAATTTTCTCAGTGGCTTTAAAATCATTTATATTCTAAGTTCTGGTGTTATTTCATTACTGGAGTTTTTAGTTTGAGCATGTCTCTTCAATGAAATATGGCCTCGTGAAAGTCGAAAAACTGAATATCCTGAGTAGCTACTTTGCCAAGAGTTTAATTTCTTCTTTGAAGCACTAAATGCTGCTTTTAAGGGTTAGAAGAGATGAGACACTTCAGAATTCATTTAAATTCTTTATTCTCAACCACTCAAAACACATAAGATGATTAGATATTGTCATTTGATAGAAATAAAGTTACTGTGTGTGATTTAAAAGTACTGTCTGTAATTCTGAAACTGCATAAGAGATATAAGTAGGAGTCACAATGATACTGCTCCCTTGGGTTATTCTTCTGCTCTTTCTACATTTAATTTTATCTCATTTTTTGTTCTTAGTCTAAATTTGCTATAGCAGGGATTTGAACATTTCCATTACATGGTATGATACTATATTTGGCAATTCCAGACTGTAAATAGACATGACCAAGAATTAAGAAGGCATAAAGGGAAAAAGCATGTGTTTTAACTGTTCTTACAAAAATTATTTTGACTATAAATTACCTCAAGTATTAATGTAAGCTAAGATTATAGCAAAAGTCAAAATGTTGACAGCAAACCTGAGCAAACATGCTTTTGTTAAAGGATGATGGTGGATTTGACAGATGCTTGCAGGTTTTTTCCTGAATTTCACAAAGCTTGCTTCTATTTCTTCTTTTGAAAGCTCAACTAAATATATTTCTTCTTTCTGCAAACATGGTGTAGTAACAAGAGCATGGATTTTGGAGACTAATAGGATTTCCCCTGAATCCATAATTTACTATTTCTTTAAAAATATATGGTGGTAATTGCTCTCTGAGTCTTAATTTTCTCGCAGTAAACTTGGGAAATTAACACTTTCTTCACAAAAATGCTTTGATAATTAAATATTAGGGGTATACAGCCCATAGTGATGCTCAAAAAGGTTCTATTTCCCCCATATCTTAAATTTGAACATGAATAATTAAAGCTTAAATATTATTATTTTAATTTCTGAAAGACATTTGGTCTAAAATAGCTTGAATTCAAATGGTGACATTTTCCATGGTTTCGTCTATGATTCATACAGAGAATATTTGCATGCTTTTTAGAAAAATCATTTCTTCTCAATTGATTTCAAATTATTAAAGAAGCAACCCGTATTTGACAAAACTTTTTATCTACAAATCCCAGACTGTGACAGACTATTACTTTGGGTTCCAAAACAAACAACCCTCTAGTATTTACACTACCACATGGATTCTAGGCTTGACATGCAATTAACATTGGCCAATAAAAATCATATTATGATGTATGCAAACTTGGTAAGCGCTCGTACATTGCTGCTTTTCTTGGAGGACACCTTCTTCGAATCCATGCTAAAATAAACCAAAATAGCTATTTGAAGAGGCCTACATGGGGAACAACCAAGGCTTACAGCCCCAGCTCTATCCCTAAGGGGGTGACTTGCACTAACAGGTCTAGCTAAGAGAGATTGGATATCTTGGGTTTTTCAGTCACCTCAGAAGCCAGCAAATATCACATGAAGCAGAAGAATCAGTCAACCCAGAGAATCATGAGAAATAATGACAATTTTTTAATGGTGCAATCAAAGACATTAATAAAGATATTATGTATCAAAGACATTATGTTTCAAAGACATACAATAAAAACATTGTATGTATTTAAGAATAGTTGCCAAGTCTATGATTTGGAAGAAATCAGGAGGAAACAAAAAGCCAAAGTAGTAGTATTTGTGGTAAAAGGGAAAAGAGAGAGTAAATAATATAATTAATAATGACAATTAATATGTAATAGAAAATAAAAAAGTACATGTCAATGGAAAATCCTCTGCCTCCTGACTTAGCAATGGGAAAAATAAAAGATAATACCATAAATGTGAATATACATTTTGGGTTTCCTAGGTGGCTCAGTTGGTTGAACCTCAAACTTTCGATTTCAGCTTAGGTCATGGTCTCAGGGTAATGAGATCAAGCCCTGGGTAGGACTCTGTGCTGGGTATAGAGTGTAATTGAGATTCTCTCTCTCCCTCTGCCCCTCCACAGTTCATTCTCTCTCTCTCTCTCTCTCTCTCTCTCTCAAAAGTGAATAAATAAAATAAATGTGAATATACATTTTAAAAGTAAAAAGATCTATAGAATTTTTTAACTTGAATAATCATTTACCTATTAGGCCTTAGGAAAATAAAGATGAATAAAATAACTTCTCTAACCTTAAGGTGTTTAGAGAATAGAATGCTCCAGGATTCTCACACCACAGATCATCTATTCCTCATTACAAATAAAAAAGAATAAATAAATAAATAAATAAATAAATCGGCCATTCCTTTTCCTTCTGATCCAATCAGCCAAATAAACCCTCAAAAACTTGCAACATCAATCTTATTACAAGCCAAATAATTTTGCATATCTTATTGTTCATTTTCTCCCAACCAGAAAGCAACTAAATATATAACTGAAATAATAAAATACAGTGTTTTGAGACTCGATTATAGAGGGTTAACTGTGGTTTAGTTTAAATGACATTTCCTGCTTTATCCATCTGTGTAGGATTTACATTCATTTCCCTAGGACCCAGGAGCCAGAGCCACAAATTCCAACTCATTAAAAATAATCATTTGTAGCCTATAAGCTCTATCCATATTAAAGCACTGTGGCTTTACATAGTCAATGTTCAACCCAAGATGAGACATGAGTGGAATTTCTTGTAATTCTGTAGCTTTTTACATGTGCAAAAATCAATAAGGCTTTATTCAGCCACATCATATAAACCCTCTTGTGCTTCTTAGGCCAATATATAATCACCAATCACTTCAGAGTGTTTAGTCATCTTGAATACAAACACACACACACACACACACACACACACACAAATGTACTGAGCATTTTGGTATTAGAGATAATAATTTCATATTTTTTATGGGAACTTTTTTCAAATATTTTCAAACATTTAAAACATCAAACATTTTGAAAAAAGTTTTTCAAATATTATATATTAAATGATGTAAATCGACTCAATATGGAAAATTATTTTAATATAGGGGAATGTGAGTAAAATGTAATAGAAACAAGTTAACTTCACACAACAAAACAATACATCTAAACATAAAACAAATCAAGTTTCTTTAAAGCAGTAAGATTGCAAGATTACATCTAACTTCTAATACATATATTATTCATACATATAAACATATATATGCATATACATACATGTAGTATATCTTGATTGTTTAGACATATACCCTGCTACAAAGATTTATTTCTGTGCATTTGGAATAATATTTTGTTTTATATGGGCTCCTCTTTAACAAGTGGCAATAAAATCTTTATAGCACCCCATAGTGACATATTTCATTTATCTCTCTTGGTTTCTTTCCATTTTCCTTTTTAAATGACATAAATCAACACAGAAACAATGAGGTCATTGACAGGAACACAGAAGAACAGATTCAATTCAAAGCATTTAACTTGAAAGAAATGAAGAAAAAAAGAGATGAAGTAAAATATAACATTACCCTCCAATGGACGGTTGCCTATAACTCAATATCTTATATCAAAAAATTTCTTTACATATTGGATTTTGAAAGCATGTCTCAATATCTGTGTATATTCCTCTTAGTAGATTAACAAAGTGGCTCTGAACAGAGTCTGGCAATCATGGTAGCAAATACATTTTGGATTAGGACCTCTAGTGAATTTGGACAAGTTATGATCCTCCCTCAATTCCTTTATCTCTTCATATTTTATCAATTTTACTCTTTTGGCCTTGTAATGAACCCTCAGAAGGAATTAAATAAGTCATATTTCCTTTCACGAGTCACTTGAATTCACAGTCTTGCTTTACAATCTAATTCTTTTCATCACACACAGTTATTAACTTCTCCAGGTTGGTCAGTCTACTTTAATTCTTAGGCAATTTTATATTCAAATCTCTATGTCCCTCTACCTCTACTGTCACATCTCTAGTACAAGTTCTATCACTTATTTGCTAAATATCTAATATAATGTCTATATTTTATTCTAAAATATTTAAGAAGGAAAATATAACTTGTGTGAATCAAGGCTACCACTCCGGCACTGGCAGTCCTTCTAATCAGAAACTAACTCTCCAGTGGTAGCATATTGGTGTGATGTCAGCAAAGCCTCACTCTAAAGCAGCTGCTAGGCCACTGCAAATGCTGTGAAAATGGAAAGAGAGAGAAAGAAAGAAAATTTATTGTCTTTTGAAGAGAATGAGGATAAAAGAATCCTATCTCAAATTCTCTCTTTGGCCTTATGAACCTTTTGTATGAGAGGTGATAGGAGAATCAAAAAAGAAGAAAGTGTGGGGAATTTATTGAGTTTTAAAAACAGGTTATTTTATTTATGTTTGTCCAATAAAAATTTGACAGAATTTCACTGTAACCTTCTAGCAACGATTCTATTTCCTTTCAATTTCATTCTCCACAAAAACTCTCAGAAATTTTATTACTTTCTTGTTTAAATTATTTCAATGCCTTCTGAATGCTTTTAGAACATGAACCAAAATCTTTCCCAGTTTGATCAGATCTCAGCATTCTCTCCACCCTAATCTCACGCCATTTTCTCCCCTACCCGCTCTTTTTTGTCCACCTCCACTTTCTTTTTTAGGGTTCTTTCTACTCCTAGGACATCTCTCTTCTCACCCATGATTTCTTTCATTTCATTACTATTTCATCATAACCTCTTTTCAATCTATTTTTCGCCTGGGTAATTCTTTAGCCCTCAACACAAATATCTTTTTAGGGAAAACTTACTGAAACTCCAGAGTAGCTTGGGTTCATATGTTAAAGCACACTGGATTTTTCCTACAGAGGGATCATTTTTGCCATGTTAATTATTCTATCCCCAGTGTCTAGTACTCTTTAGTACACAGCACACATAAAATAAAATATGCTGAAGAAAGGATACAAGAGAAGAACAGAAACAAAAAACTATCACTAAAAATCATTTACATATTTCATATGCTTTGAACAATAGCTCAAGACCAACTACTGACTTCAGTTCTTCCTTTAGCCTGTCTGTAAGAACTAAGAAGGAAACTAGTCCCACTCTCTGGTAAACTGGTCATTGCAAATTTAAGTTACTTCAGAGCCCAGGGATACTCTAGCAACATGTTAGCCATATTCCCCACCACTAAGTCTTTAACCAACTGTTTACAGAAACTGTTCACAGAAAAACAAATATAAAAATAATATGGTATTACATGAGTATGACTATATGCTCTTATTGTTAAAGGTCAGCCAAAAAGAAGGAATGGCAGGTAGGGAGAAAAAGCATATCTGGAGTGAGTCATGGAGAATATAAAGATATATAGAATTTGTAGAATTTCAGAGTATACAAACAGGGTATAGAGGCTGAGGTAATGGGTCCTTTCAATTTGGCTTCAGCAAGGTCTTAGAATATAGTGCAACATTTCTGAGCTGGTCTTTAGACTCACTGACCACAATCCTTTTTCCATTCTTAACTACACATAATTTACACACTTTTATAACAAGATCCATGTTTCCTATAAAATAAGAAAATGATAAGTTTCATGTGCATTGTATAGGGAGGAACTGAATGAGGAACAAAAAAAAAAAAGTTATAATCATTAAAATATTCAGTGTTGGTCCATTCAAGATGAATCCAGTCATACTAAACTCACTTGAAACCCTTGGAAATAATTCAAGGTTTTGAGATACGTCATAAAAATATTTGATAAATCAAAACATGAAATAAATTACTGCAGCCACATTACCAATAGCTCCCCAATGAGGCAAAAATCCATAAAAAAATCACCAAGAGTCTGTTTCTTCAATGACCAAAAACAAAGCTATATAGTTTCAGAAGGTAAATTTGGATAGTGGATTATTTTCCTTTTCAATGTAATAAAAAGTCCTCAAATATTAATGGCTTATAGCACCAAAGGTGCATTATAACACTACATGTGAGCAATTGTGGGTGATGGCTGACTCTTCTCCATGTATTTTCTTCTGGGATCCAGGCTTGAAGGAACTGCCCCTAACTTGGACATGCCATTCTCTAGGCAGAGGGAAAGAGCAAGAGAGGTGGCTGAAACATGCAATAACTCAAAACTTTGGCTCAAAACTAACATATGTTACTTCCTTTCACATTGCGTTGAGCAAAGTAATAGGACAGGACAATAATGTGAGAATTATACCCCTTACACAGAAAGCTAGTAAGGCCCATGGCAATGGACAGTGATATATTAACCATTTATAGTAGTGGCATGTGTTTAAGTTATGAATATAATAAAATATATCACAAGAACATAGTCACAAACAACATTTCTGAAAAATAGGGTGATATTATTTGAGGGTTATAAATTGTGGTATATAATAAAATTAATATTTTAAACCCATGAGAATGAGACACATACCAAAAGTCTAAGGTTTGGCATAAATTCAGTCTATGTGGAAAAAAACAAAGTTGATTTCTTAAACTTCTAAGAATTTGGAGATGAGTCTCAGTGAAATTCTAGAACATAATGTTTAAAGCATATTTAAAGAGCATTTAAAAACAGAAAGGCTAATTATCTGGATCCAGCACAGTTCAATAAGAACAAGTCATACCGAACTTTGTTGATATAGTATATCAGAGTATAAAAAGGCATCTGACAGATTTCCTCATGATATTTTTGGACTGGGATCCAATGAAATAAACTATCATTCATCTCCTTCTCTATATTTCCATCTTGTCCATGAAAGTTTTATGAGAAAAGGAGGCAGATTCCTTCTGAAATTCAGATTCACTATGTCCACAAAAGTTGGTATAGGGAAATGAGGCAGAAGTAAAGCAGACTCAAAACATGGGTGAAAGAATGATTTTAAGGTTGAGTACCACGATATTAGTCTAGAGTTACTCTAAGTCTTCCCTTCTAAATACCTAAATCATCCTAGAAATTTGTGCTAAGTTTGCCAGTAGAGAAAACTGACTCCAGGGAGAAAGCAGCTTGATGACTTGAGGACACAGTTTGAAAAATCTTCAAAAATAAGTGCAGTCTGGTTGTACTAAAATTCTACATTTAATAAGAGATTGGCAGTAATCAAATGTAATAAAGTGTTCTAGGTAATTGAGTTTACTCAGTTGCCATCCTTACTGACTACAGCTATGTTGGAGATCAGTTCCATTTGCAATGTTTTCCTCTCTAAGATCCCATGAACTATAATTTTTTTTTCACATATTACAATCCTGTATCATTGCTTCCAATGGATCCTTTTTTATTTCCACAATTTAACTCTTACTATTTCACAAATTATTATAATTATTATTTTTTTTGATGTGATCATATTTCCCCTATCATTTATAACAGTACTATTCCCACTTCATTATACTGAGCTTCTATTTGTTTCCCTTCTCCCTATAGATGCCTTTAGTTACACTTAGCAGTATGACAATGTGACAAATGGAAACATGGCACTTAAAAAAAAAAAAAAAAAAGCTTGTAACATATTATTTACACCTTCTTTCAGCAGTTTCCAGGTTTCCGAACTAATAATGAGACTGCCTTCAAGTTATACCACCACTGCAAGGAGAATTAGAAACTAAATAAAACAAACATTTATTTGATCCAAAATTAATCCCATAAATGTTTATTATTCCAATTCCATTGTGTTTATATTGTCAGTTTCCAGACTAGATTTTATGATGTAAATGCCCAGAAGTGGGGGAAAGCACATGTTTAAATAAATTTATAATAATGATAAATATTAGGGAAAAAGATGTATTAAAGAAGTATGTTGGAGTAAAAGTACTAGAGTGTTAAAAAAAAGGTAACATTTAGGATGATCTTATAACACTTAAGAAATAACATATGTTAAGTATGTAACTGACATAGTTATAGGTCCTTTTCATGACTTTAAAATTCCCACAAATATCTTATAAGTTAAGCATTATTACTTTATCATTATTTTAAAGATGTTGATATGGTAAGTCTAAGCAACTAGCCTAATGTCACACAATGAGTAATAACAGGAAAAGGAATAAAACACCAAACCAAATGACTTTGGAGTCAAAGATATTTAACATTACTCTAGTAATTCTCTGAGAGGGTAAGTAGTGGACTGGGTTTTTAAGTAAGGGATGAACTTTTGATTCATTCATTTTTTTTCCCTCGCTCAACAAACATTTCTTTGCCATTTCTTAAATCCCAGGCTCTTGGATTTAAGGATTTAGAAATGTTAAGGCAATCTTGCATTCCTGGATGAAACCCACTTTGTTATTATAATTTTTTTTTATGTTTTGTTAGATTTAATCCCTTAAAGTTGTTTAGAATATTTGTGGGGTTTTTTTTTTTTTTTTTTTTTTTTTTTGGTAAGATTATTTATTTATTTATTTGAGAGAGAGAGAGAGTGAGAGAAAACATGAGAGGGGAGAAGGTCAAAGAGAGAAGCAGACTGCCCGTGGAGCTGGGAGCCCAATGTGGGACTCGATCCCAAGACTCTGGAATCATGACCCGAGCTGAAGGCAGTTGCTTAACCAACTGAGCCACCCAGGCACCCTGTTTAGAATATTTGTATATAGGTTTTGTTTTGCTTCTTCTTTTCCTCCTTTTCTTCGGTAATTTCTTTGCAATTTCTGATATTAGGGTAGTGCTGGACTTGTACAATAAATAAGGAATGATTTATTGAGAGAGATATTTAAAAACTATAATTATTGATATGATAACTTATCTTTGAGGATAATTATGTATATAATTATCCATCTATCAATATCATCATCTGTCTTTGCTTTATGTATTTGGCAGTTCATAAAGGCATAAATGTTTAGTATTTTTATGCACTTTTAAGTAATTGATCTGTTTGTCATTATGAAATGCCTTCTTATACTGGTAATATTATGTGCTCTGAAATTTACTTTGTCTGATATCAGTGTAACTACTCTAGCTCCATTGCTCCTTTAGGGTAAAGTTAGCATTATATGTTTTCCTATCCTTTTACTTTTAATCTAATTTTCTTTATGGTTAATATAGTAAAAAATTATACTAGCACTATCTACTAAATATACCATTTAGTATATTTACTAATATACTAAATATGCATATATAGTACCTATAGGTACTATATATATATACTATCTAGTAAATATACTTAATACATACTACTTACTATATCTATCTATCATATATCTATCTATCTATCTTATCTTTCAATTTATTTGTTTCTTCTTCAAAGACACTATACCTCAAAAGGTTGTACCCTCAAAATTGCAGACTGATGTGGCACTTGGGTGGAACAGTTGGTTAAATGTCTGACTCTAGGTTTCTGCCCAGGTCATGATTTCAGGATAGTGAGATCAAGCCCTACATCGAGCTTTGTGCTCAGCACAGAGTCTGCTTGAGATTCTCTCTCTCCCTCTCTCTATGCCCTTTCACTTGTGTTCTCTCTCTTTCTCTCTAAAATAAATAAATACATCTTTTTAAAAAAAAATGCAGACTGAAAAAGAAGGAAATTCTGGCATTTGAGACAACAGTAATGAACCTGAAGGACAATATGCTAAATGAAATGAGCCACTCACAGAAAGACAAATACTGCATAATCTTCTATGAGTCAAACTCATAGAAGCAGAAAGTAGAATCATGGTTGCCAAGGACTGTGAAGTGGGGGAGTAAGAAAATATTGGTTAAAGGACACAAGTGTTCAGTTTTATGGAATAAATGATTTCTGGATATCTAATGTACAACATGGTGACTATAGTTAACACTATTTTGTATACTTGAAATTTGCCAGGAAAATTGATATTAAGTGCTCTTAGCACATATATATACAAGGGTAACTATATGAAAAATGGATATGTTAATTTACTCAATTTTGGTAATAATTTCACAAAGTATTCATATATCAAAACATCACACAGCACATCTTAAATATATACAATTTTTATTTCTCAAGTATACCTCAATGAAACTGGTAAAAAATGTGGAACTAAAGTTCTGCTTCAACTAACTGTGCACAAATCTACAGAAGAATGTCATATATCTTAACAAGCATTAGCTAGAAAACTGTACATAATCAAAAACCCATCACAGAGCAAGTTAACAAGGTAAACTGAATTGAAAACCAGTGAGAAGCTCCTGAAGAGAGATGGGGCATACAAACTGTTTCACTCCTGACAGAGTACAAGGAGAAGATGAAGCCACCACAAAAACAGGTAAGGTAAGAAGAAAATGGCTGAATGTTTAACAAGTTCAGAAGGTTTTGCCCAGATATAAGGGTAGTCTATACTCACCAGCTCATTTCTACAGCTTTCTGTGTGGTTCTCAGGACAAGATAGATAGAAGGGCAGGATAAATGACAGATTCATTCTCTGGCACTAAGAAACCAAATACTGTCCTATGGTAGTTAATTTAACCTGTCAGCTTGACCAAGTCATAAGATGCCCAGATATTTGGTTAAACATTATTCTGGGTATATCTGTGAGGGTTTTCTGGATGAGATTAGCATTGGAATTGATACAGAGAGTAAAGCAGATTACCCTTCCCAATGTGGGTAGACCTCATCTGGTCTGTTAAAGGTCTGAATAAAACAAAAGTTTGCGCAAAGGAGAATTTGCTTTCTATCTGTCTTCGAACTGGGACATTAGTCTTCTCCTGCCTTTGGACTCCAATTTGGACCCTAACTTATACCATCAGCTCTCCTGGTTCTCAGGTGTTTGGACTTGGACCGGAACTACACCATCAGCTGACTGAGGATCTCGGGATATCTGTCTCTATATCTCATATGAGTCAATTTCTTACAATAAATATCTGTAACTATCTATCTATCACATCAGTTCAATTTCTCTGGAGAATGTGACTAATGTGCTCAATCCCTGGACATTGCTCTTTCAGAAAGCAAGAGCTGCAAGCCTCTGGAGGACTAAGAGCCTGTTGCTTCTAGGGATGGGGGACAGAAGAAAAGCATATGCTATTGTGGGAGGACCCAAGTTTTTCTGACAAAGATTTCTAAAATACACAAATCAGATTTTCACTACTTTGGGTGGGTGGCTGGGTTTAAGAGAGGGAGCCTGGGGAGAAGGGTAAGTGGGAAAGCTGATGAAACCCTGTTCTGGAATCCCAAGGCAGGTGTACAGGACCTGCCTTGGGTGGGGGCCAAAGGAGAACAGAGAGAGCTCTCTCCACCTTTATCCTTATCTCATACTTTTAAAAAAAGTAGAGACTAGGTACAAAGGCTAAAACTATATATAACTTTTGCAGTAAGTTATACAAGAACATTTTGGAGGTATTGGGATAATCAACAAACTCCTAGATAATAAGAAAAAGCATGAACCACAGACTGAGGATATGACTTCTTAAAAAAACAAAACAAAACAAAACAAAACAAAACTCCTCTTCAAGACACTTAAGAAAATGGAAAACAAAACAACACAAAACAAAAAACAAAAACCACAGACTGGAAGGCAATATTTGTACAACACATATCCCACAAAGGACTTGAAACCAGAATACATAAAGAATTCTTGCAATAGTAACAAAAGTAATAAAATACAAAAAAAAACTCAATAAAAAAGGGGGAAAGGATTGGAATGGATACTTCTCAAAAAAGATACATGAATGACAAATAAGTTCATGAAAAGATGCTTAACCTCTTTCATCATTAAGAAAATGCAAAATATCTTCTCCCATTCCGTGGGTTGCCTCTTTGTTTTGTTGACTGTTTCCTTTGCTGTGCAGAAGCTTTTGATTTTGATGAAGTCCCAAAAGTTCATTTTAGCTTTTATTTCCTTTGCCTTTGGAGACATATCTTGAAAGAAGTTGCTGTGGCTGATATCGAAGAAGTTACTGCCTATATTCTCCTCTAGGATTCTGATGGATTCTTGTCTCAGTCAACAAAACAAAGAGGCAACCCACAGAATGGGAGAAGATATTTGCAAATGACAGTACAGACAAAAGGTTGATATCCAGGATCTATAAAGAACTCCTCAAACTCAACACACACAAAACAGATAATCATATCAAATAATGGGCAGAAGATATGAACAGACACTTCCCCAATGAAGACATACAAATGGCTATCAGACACATGAAAAGATGTTCATCATCACTAGCCATCAGGGAGATTCAAATTAAAACCACATTGAGATACCACCTTACACCAGTTAGAATGGCCAAAATTAGCAAGACAGGAAACAACATGTGTTGGAGGGGATGTGGAGAAAGGGGAACCCTCTTGCACTGTTTGTGGGAATGCAAGTTGGTGCAGCCACTTTGGAGAACAGTGTGGAGATTCCTTAAGAAATTAAAAATAGAGTTTCCCTATGGCCCTGCAATTGCACTACTGGGTATTTACCCCAAAGATACAGATGTAGTGAAAAGAAGGGCCATCGGTACCCCAATGTTTATAGCAGCAATGGCCATGGTCGCCAAACTGTGGAAAGAACCAGATGCCCTTCAAAAGACGAATGGATAAGGAAGATGTGGTCCATATACGCTATGGAGTATTATGTCTCCATCAGAAAGGATGAAAACCCAACTTTTGTAGCAACATGGACGGGACTGGAAGAGATTATGCTGAGTGAAATAAGTCAAGCAAAGAGAGTCAATTATCGTATGGTTTCACTGATTTGTGGAGCATAACAAATAGCATGGAGGACAAGGGAGTTAGAGAGGAGAAGGGAGTTGAGGGAAATTGGAAGGGGAGGTGAACCATGAGAGACTATGGACTCTGAAAAATAATCTGAGGGTTTTGAAGGGGCGGGGGGGTGGGAGGTTGGGGGAACCAGGTGGTGGGTGTTGGAGAGGGCACAGATTGCATGGAGCACTGGGTGTGGTGCAAAAACAATGAATACTGTTACACTGAAAATAAATTAAAAAAATTAAAAAAAAAACTAATGAGGTACTATAGAGTGGCTACCTGAACATTAAAAAAAATGCAAAATAAATCAATGGGATATTGCTATGCATTTACTCAAATAGCTAAAATAAATAAGATCAACAATACAATGCTGAGGAGCTAGGCTAGTAGAGTTCTCAGACACTACTGATGTGAACACAAAGCGGTACAACTGCTATGGAAAACTGTTGAGGAGTTTCTTAAAAAGTTAAATATGTATCTTCCATATAATCCAGTCATTCTATTCTTAAGTATTTACCCAATAGAAATTAATATATATATATATACAGATAATTATTTCAAATTTATTCATAACCTATCATAAGTTTCCAATTTGGAAATAAGCCAAATGTCCATTATTTGGCAAAATAAAAAAAAATTATAGTACGTCTATTTAATGGAATATAACATATCATAAAATAAATATGCAACAATATGGATAAATCTCATAAATAACAAAAAGAAAGAAAGATGCTATATACTATATGACTCTATATGATATACTGGAAAAGGCAAAATTCAAAGGAAATAAATCAGGTCAGTGGCTAGGAGTTAGGGTGTGGGATTCACTACAAAGGGGCACCAGGGGCCATTTGGGAATGATAGAAATGTTCTATATCTTGATCTGTGGTAGTTACATAACTTAAACCTGAAAATTCATTGAATTGTACACTTTAAAATCATATGCTTTATTGTATTTAAATTGTACCTCAATAAACCTGACTTTTTAAAACCTGTGTTAAGGAGGAGCTTGATATGAGCTTGTTGGATATGACAATATAGATGGAAAAATATGGGCATATACTTTTATCACTTTATTTCTATTAACAATTCTGATCATGACACTTCAAGACTATGTTGAATTAAAGAACTAATAAAAACAGTCTATAAAAAGTACATATAAAAGCTATATGATGCAGATATAGTGGTTTTCAGAAGAAGAGGCATAGGTTTAAGACACATATCCGAGAGAAGAAATAAGAAGTTAATCATCTATCTCAAGATATTAGAATAAATAACAGCAAAATAATTCAAAGGCAGCAGAAGTAAAGAAATTATAATTGCAATAGTAATGATCTAGAAAGCACACAGTAGGGAAGATCAACTTACATAAAATTTGGTTCTTGGGACAGACTGATCACACTGGAACCCTCTGATCAATTGGTAAGAAAAGAAAAACAGTAAAAAAAGGAGAGGGTGGAGAAGGAATGATCATCAACAATAAACTAAAGCTGGCAACACTGTAGACATTACATACATTGAAAATATCAGCAGATACTATAAATAACTTTGTCAATACCCTTAAGTATTACCTACAAGAAAATTTAAATTGTTAAAGCATATTTTTAATTTTATGCATGTTAACACCATCACACTCAATAAATAGAACAGCTCCATCAACGTAAAAGGTTTCTTCATGCCTTTTTTGCATCCACCCCACCCTGCTCACCACAGCCTACACTAAAGGCCCACTGATCTGCTTTCTGCCACAGTTCCACACCTCTCAAATTTCTTATAAAAGATTTTTTATATATTATACAGAAGTATCCATCTGTATTTTATTTATTTCAGTTAATATAATATTTTTGCAATTCATCTATGACTGTGTACATTAATACTTGATTTCTATTTATTGTTGAGTAATAGTCCATGGTATGGATGTAATAAAATCTAGGTATTCACCACTTGTGTTCTTACCGTTTAGTGCTATTACAAAAAAGTTGCTGCAAACCTTTGTGCATGTGTATTTTTGCTCTGTTGTTTTCTGCTATATCTGCCCTTAACACTAAGAATTTTGCTAGAACACAGTAAGGCTCATTATATATTTGTTAAAGGAATGATTATGTTCTTTAAGTAGCATAGTACACAGAAAAAAGAAAATACTGCTCTCAAAGGCAAGAGAGCTTGCTGACTCCAACAGTGACACTTTGCACTTCCTTAGGTAAATCCCTTAAAACCTCAATTTAACCACTACTTGTCAAATGAGAAAAATAATGAGTCCCTGCCTTGAAGGAATGATGTGAGGGTTTTTAACAAAATACTACATGTAAAAATTGCTCTGTACTTTTAGGGAAAGGAGTACAATTTAAATACAAAAAATTATTTTCATATTTTATATCAGCTTGCATCTGTTTCAGTTGTGGTCTGATTAAATCAGCTTTAACAAATGTTTAAAAAGAGACAACCCTAGTGTTGTTCTAATGCCACAGAATAACTCGAAAGATTCCCAGAAAAGTACATCTTGAAGCAAAGTTGATAATTACACAGTAATATTATATTTTACAATTGAGATATCACTACAAATCTTGAGAAATACTTCCAGTAGTTCATAAACCTCAGCTACTTACTGTGACCTAGAGATGTCTCTATGTATAGAACAGAATGGGTCCTGTAGGCCACACTGCTTATATACTAGTGTATGTACAAAATGATTCCCAAGAAGCACATTAGTTAGATCCCTCACATAACCACATTTATTAGAATTCACATGCATCTCTGCAATAAAGTGAAAATGTCAAAAAAAATTTCATACACTAATTTACTTTTCTCTTAGCCACAATGATAAATTAGAATTTCATTTTAGTACCAAATAATCCTCTTGAAGCCTGAAAGATGGTAAATTGGAAGGAAAATGGAAAGAGAAAAATATCAGTTAAAAACAATTTGGACAAGTGGACAGTTGGATACCATTAGAGTGAGCATCTTAAAATTGTAATGGCTGAAATTTACAGAATGTAGACACAAGTGCATAAGTGAGAGTGGAGATAGATATAGCAAAACAGTGTCATTGAAATATATAGAGTAAATGCACAAAAAATACTAAAATGATGGGAATTTCAACAGATTGCACATTTAAGTATAAAGCAAAATGAACATAACAACTGTATTCAGAAAGTGTAGTTAACCAAATAATTATTTTAAAGTTAAGTTTAATCAGTATGCCTTCATTCACACTATAGGAATTCAGCGCATAAATTTCCCACCTTAGTGATTCTCAAAACTAGCTAAACATTACGATCACCTGGAAAGTATCAGAAAAAAAGAAAAATGCTTATTTCCAGGTATTATCTGTGATATTAGAATAACTTGGTAAGAATATTATTCTTAGGCACAGCCATCAGTACTTTTTGTAACAACTCCCCCACCCATGGGTGACTCTAGCACAAAACCAGAGGCAAGAACCACTGCTTTGGAGAGAATGAGTTATTTGCTCAGTTGTTAAACTGTTTTAGTCTGGATATTAGATGGGTTTGGTAGCTGCATTATTTTGCTGATTCCTGACTGAGCAAAATTGTAAGTTTCTTTGTTTTGACTGATAAGCTCTATATTACGTTTGCCTACTTGTCTGTCTCACTATTTCTTGCAAAGTAACCTATACCACATGCAAAAATGACTATGATCAGAGAGGGGAAGGGATTTTCTAGACTGGGATTGGAGCATGCAATCCAGACCAGCACAGTGGCCAGACCTAATGTTTTTTCCAAAGATGGGAAAGCTGGGTGGAAGTGGAGATAATTATTAGCTATGGGTGAAGGAATGCAGTGAGGGAAATCCAGTATTACATTAACACCTCTAGAGACTCAAAGCAAGAGATAATGCTGTCTCAGCTCTAGTATACCAGATACCTGAAAAAGTGAAGCCATATATTACTGACACCACATGAGCTTTTGGAACCTGACATGATCACACGGAGGCCTGCAAAAATGAGTGGCCTTGCTCCGGGAGACATTTTCATATAATATGATGACCGACTGGATATTTATGAATAACTGAATTAGATCCTAGTAATATGTCAAATATGTTTGGACTTTTGAGATAGTTTTACTATAAGAGATCTATGAGTTGGGGATATTATGATTTATAATAAGAAATAAATATTTGGTCTTTGTCCCTATATCAGGCATACAGTTCCTAAAACTGTTGTAAATTCCTAAGTAATAAGAACACCAGGAGCACCTTTTGTGGTGGGCTCTTGGTACACCACTGGTTGGGGGTTAGTCACCAGAAAGACTAAGACATGATTAGAAGCTTGGAATTTTCAGATCCACCCCCAATTTTCTGGAGAAGGGAGAGGAGCTAGAAATGGAGATCATAACTTACCATGCCTACATCAGGTAACCTGCCTAACATCCCATAGTATGGGGTAGAGAGAGTTCCCATGTCAGTGAACACATCATGTACCAGCAAGGTAATGCACTTCCAATCCCAGGTAGACAGAAGCTCCTATGCTCAGAACCCTCCTTGCCCCATGTATCTCTTTCTGGCTGTTCACCTGTATCCTTTATCATATCCTTTAATATACTGCTAAATGTGTTTTGTTGAGTTTTGTGAGCCTCTCTGACAAATTAATTGAATCCAAGGAGGGGATCATGGAAACTTCAGATTTATAGCCAGTTGGTCAGAAGTACAGATAACGGGCATCTAGGTTGCTCACTTGGATAAGCAGTTGACTCTTGATTTTTGGGTCAGGTCATGAGTTCAGGGTCCTGGGACCAAGCCTCGCATTGGGCTTCCCTACTCAGTGGGAAATCTGCTTCAGGATTCTCTCTCTCCCTCTGCCCCTCCCTCTACTCGCTCGCTCTGTCTCTAAAATAAATAAATAAATCTTAAAAAAAAAAATACAAGTGACAACATGGACTTGCACTTCGCATCTGAAGTGGAGTGAGAGCAATCTTGGAGTACTGAGACTTTAACCTGTGGGATCTTATGCTATCTCCAGAAGGACAGTGTCAGAATTCAGTTTAATTGTAGGTCACTCAGGTGGGTCTCGGAGAATTGCTTGGTAGGGAAAAAGCCTGCATATTTGGGGTCAGAAGTGTTGTGAGTGTGATAGTCATGTTACATTAAAGGGGAAACACAGGAGCAAGACAGTTTTTTTTTTCTCCTTTTTTTTTTTTTTAAGTTTTTATTTATTTATTTGACAGACAGAGATCACAAGTAGGCAGATAAGCAGGCAGAGAGAGAGGGGAAGCAGGCTCCCCAGCAGAGAGCCCTATGCGGGGGCTCGATCCCAGGACCCTGAGATCATGACCTGAGCCGAAAGCAGAGGCTTAACCCACTGAGCCTTCCAGGTGCCCCTTTTCCCTCCTTTTTAATCAGCAACAGAGTAATAAAAGAATAGAACACCAGTAACAAAATTCTAGTTCATTATGAATAGTCCTCTGATTTTTTCCTGCACAGATTTTCCATATTCATGATCCAATCTAAATTTAGAGCTTTACATTTCTTAAGGTTAGGCTATTATTGTTGCTTATATCTGCAGTAGCGACGCCCCCACCCCGCTCGCTGTACTATACCATATAGAAAGCAAGTGGAAACTCTCAGAAGACTAACATCTATTTCAGGCATTGCCTATATGTAGGCTCTCTGTTCTCTCGTTCAAACCATGGCTTCAGATTGCTACTTTTGTTCCACCTAGTGGAACTATATTTTCAAGCTTGCTAGATTTGACCAACCATTCAAATGTTTATTTCTCATGCTGAACTACTGTCCATAACCCTAAGAATTTGGGTTTTAAAAAAATAACTGTTTTGAAGAAATGTAACAGGAAAAATCATGTCTTACTATAAGGCTAGAAATAATAGGGGAGTGGTTTTCAAACTTTATCAAAGAGCTTTTTTTTTTTTTTTTTTTGGTCAAACAAATGTTTATAGAACACTAACACACATAGAATACACACTTGCACTTTTTTCCCTATACATGCACTCTTAACAGATAAAGCTGAGTTACTCCAAAGAATAGGGATTGGACAATGAGAGGGAAAAAATCATCATTCAACATGTTTCTTACAGTTGGAAGACGGAAAACTGGAATTATGTAGAAGTGAGAATCACAGAACTTGGGGGATACATGGTGCTTTAGCTAAAGCAGGCTTGACATTCTCATGTGATTTATGTTTCATGATGAAATTTCATAAAACTTAAAGTGGTAAAGTTATGCAGTGCAAGGGGACTTAGCCCATGAAAATATGGATCTCTTAGACCTGAGTTAACGTGTTTAAAATCAATCAAATGTGAAGTGTTGAAACTGGATTAACATTCATGTTTTTGAGTCCCAAATCTATTAACTTAAAACTTGGTGTCACTTAGTCTCCTAAGGATTACTCTTGGTTTGTATTTGTAATTGACTGATTTAAGAAAAACAGAGATATACTAAGAATTCCTTACATATATTAAATAATTTACATAAAAAAAGAAAAAAGCCTTCATCAAAACCAAAAAGTGATGACAAGAAATAAGAATGATCAGTAGAATTTCTTTGAGTTTACATTGCAATTAGGGCAAGTCACAATGAAGAGGCAGATAATGATCCAATGGAAAAAGATGTATCCTGACAAATACATGGAAGTCAACATTTTTATTATGCTATCATAAATCATTATATTGCTTTTTATGCTTAGAAGGTATCACTTAGCAGAATAAGACACTGTAAGTGGGTTAAAAAAGAGGAAAAAATTGATTTTCATCCTAAAGGTCACCTTAAAAATATGGAAATTTCCATTTTTATACCATCTGGATACAGACAGTACAATGCAGTAGTTAGATCAAGATCCCAGTTAATGACTCTGGTGACAGAGCTTTCCCTAAGGGAGTGCAGTTTAAATAGGGAAATGTCAATGCCCCATTCAGAGAGCACTAATTTGCTGGGAGATCTGATAGCATTTTAAGTGCTCAGCATTGGGACAACCTGCTGTGCATGCTGATTTTTTTTTTTTTTCCCAAAGGACCAAATCAATATTACAGCAAAAAGGAGGAAGACTATTAAAGAAAACCCAAAACTGTACAAACTGGTGAAATGAATACTTGGACAATATATATTGAGTTTATTTTTTAAAGACTATAAGTGTAAGCCATTAAAGGTGTTATGAAACCTGCATGGTATCTCCATGGAATCTGTGTCTATTGACTACTCAGGCTGCATTCTTGTATCTCCAGGTCTTTGCCGCTTCAGCTATTGCCTCTGGATCAAACAAAAATATCCTGGTGGTTCACGGCCTCCTTTATCCTCTGGCTACACATCTACCTGCTGAGATTTCTCCAGGTAGTATAAAGTTGCCCAAAATGAAGGTGGGAACTCAGGCCAATGTTTATGCTGCATTGCTTTAATGCATAATATTCAAAACAATAGAATGAACAGTTGCTACAGCTTGAGAAGGAAATCACAAAGTACCATTCTTCACTAATTCCTGCTGCTGTGCTATTCAAGGACAAGAGCATGAGCTGTGGTCCAACCATTCCTCCCTACACTGGAATTCAGCAAAATCTCTACATAGAGTTAGTTGTGGCATAAGAGTCTGAGCAGGTACTTAGTACTGCATTAAATGTAGGCATCATGTCCCTGTGCTAAATATGGCATAGAGGAGAAAAGAAATGCATTAGAGTCAAAGGGGGTAAAACATAAGAACCCTTAAAGTAAAACAGAAAAGAAAAAAAAAAAAAAAAGCATGGATTCCAAACTCCTTCCCTGAAAGCATGCTATCTTTGAGGAATCCTTTGGAATGACTAATATAAAATTCCCAGGGCAATGAGTCAAATCAGTGGTTCTCAATGAGGGTGGGTGGGTGGATATGACTCCCCTACTTCCCAAATATATTTGGCAAGGTTTGGAGACATTTTTGGTTATTAAAACTTAAAGAGTGCTAATGGCATATGGCGGTTAAAGACCAGAGATGCTGCTATGCGTCATATAATTCACAGGACAGCCCCATATTCAAAATGCCAGTGGTGCTGAGGTTGAAGAGCTGTGATATAATATCAGCCACTAAGGAAAGCCATGATACAATTCTTTTAAAGAATAATTACATTCAAAACAGTTATTTTAGAAAGGTTAACATGGAAAAATATAACACAGAAATGTGTTTTTCTACCAAATGAAATTTTTTATATTGTTAAAGCTGCATGGATATGTATTTCATTCATTTCTAACATTGAAATTTAATTTTACAAGTCTAAGGAAAAGGTAAAGAAATTCCATTGACCTTAATTATTATTTTTAATATTCCATTTCCATAGGGTAAACTTCAGTCCATCATTGAAATTTGCATCACCTTCAATTGCCATGAAGGCTATGAAGGCTGTGAATAGTTTCCTTTTAATATTATTATAGTTTGTGATTAAAATATAAATGGTTATTAATTTGATAAAGAATTTAGCTTTATCAAATAGAGACATGGAAAAGTGTCTTCTAGTTTCTTCTAGCCATACTTCTTGTGATTCACAGAAACTGAAGTCTGCATGTATTTATTCTACATTTTTAATGTCAGTTTTCTCATTTATGGCTTTCCACTTTTATATTCTAAGTTCCCCTCAAAGGAAAGCAAATTTGGCTGCATGTCACTTTACTAATTGCAGAGCTCCTAAATAACTGCCACCATTTGGGGTCATCATACACTGCAATCTACACTGCTGTGTTTTGGTTGCCTTTGTTTCGATTTCTGGGATTAGCATCTGCTGTGACTATAAATGTCAAAATAGAAATATTTAAGGAAAAAGAGGGAAAAACACATTCTCAACAAAAATGGGTCAAGACAACACTGACATTCTCAAGTGGATAATTAAGTTAATTTTCTGGATCATTCAAGCCCAAATTATAATTTGAATAAAACATTCAATTAAATAACATTTGTTTAGCACCTGCACTGTACAAATAATGTATAACGTGCTGTGGAAGATAAAAGATAATCAAGTCTTTCCTGTACCAACTCTAGGGAGAGAATGCCGGTATTGAAATTCTCCTTTGTATTTAAGTCCATACGATCTAATACTAGCTAATTTCTCAATACTTTCATTTCATTGTTTATAAAATAGGAAGAGTTGTCTATAGAAATAGATGTAGATCTATCTATACATATATTACAGTACCTATGTTTTTTCAAGGTATTCTGATGGTGAAATGCTTAAAATAGTTCTTAGGACAGTAAGACACCAAAAATGTTTAGCTATTTTTAAGTATAATTTTACTAAGTGGAAAAGGACTTCCAGACTGACAGGTCATCATAAGCCAAAGTCCAGAAATAGGAAAATGTAGGAGGTATTGAGAAATGATAAATAGTTTGGTGAACCTATATTAATGGGACTGATTGAAAGATACAACCAATTCTAAAGAGGAAAGCCAGGTTATGCAAAATCCTGAGAAGTTTGAATGACATACTAGTAATTTCTGGCTTCTGAATCTGTGTTTTGGGACAGGGGGCACATAATCAAAGGTTTTGAACAGGAACTTCATTTGTTTGAGTTTTGAAAAGCAACTCCAATAGCCATTGGAGTCTGAATTCAAGGATACAAGGTTACAGGATACAGAAAAAGTTAGGAACTATTGTCATCAGTCCGATAAGAGATACCAATGCGCAATCTAAGTAATGGGATTAAGAATGGAAAGAGCAGGTAATGGAGATAAAGGAGAAAAATGAACAAAGGGTGTTGTTTGTGAAAGAAGAGTTGGAGGGAGAGTAAGTCATCAGTATTGTTCAGTTTATTTTCATTGTGCCCTGGCAATGGGCAATTTCACTTTATCCAGGAATACTTGATGGTAATCTCCCAATTTATACAGATCTGCTCTGGCCATCAGAAAGTTTACGTAACTCTGTCCTGATTGTCTAGAGAGATACAATTTGTCCATTTCTAACACTAGGAGAAAACATATTGGAAAAATTACAGCTCGTCTGTCTGTCCCATTTTTGGACACACATGAGCCTTGCCCTATCAGCTCATACTGTTAGGAGCTATAAGGGAACATAAATAATGAACACCGAATTATAGATGCAATATGTAAAAAGGGAACATTAAAGAAGATACCCATATACTTACGAAATATAATTGATATTGCAGAATCTTATATCAGCTCCAATGTTTTATGTATAAAAGCTTAATTTATGACAGCTTCCTTCTAACCTACTATAGGTTTGGGACTGTCAAGACAATACTTTAATGTGAGAAACAAGATTTCTTACAGCATAGAAATTTTACTGCATACCATTATTAATTTCTATCCTCTTAAATAAGGAGATATATGATCAAAACTATTTTGTGATCAATGAAGCCTAAAACACAAGCAGGCAAGAATGTTCCATTGTTCAATGACAATTCAAGCACACCAGAAAGTTTAATGTTACCAAGAATCAGCCATGCCCATGAATATTATTGAGTTTTCCTATGGCTACTAGACTTACTGATAAAATCTTTGAAGAAATTCCAAGTTAAGTTCTGCAGCATGAAAGTGAAACGCTGTGGTCTTAAGTGAATAGTGTTCTAAAAATGTCCATAAGCCAATTAGAAAAAAACAATACTTCAACATAGAAAAAAAAAAAAAGAACATCATAAACATATGAAAAGATATTTGGCTACAATTATGAAGATCATAAAAATTCTCACAACAAGCAACAGATTTTTTTTTTTCCTATCAGATTGGCAAAGACAAAAATAAAATATTTTGTTGGGAAACAGACACTCTCATACACTACTTATGGAATGAAAGTTGATAGCAAGTCATGTAGGGCAATTTGGCAGTATCTATCAAGTTTAAAATGTACATCTCTCTACGGTATTTATCCTTGAAACACACTCCAAATAGGGTACTACATATTTAGTACATAATTGTTTGGAAAACCAAGTGCTTGGAAACAATTTATATATTCAGCTGAGGGACTGTTAAATGAATCATGGTGTCTCATTCAACAGCATTAAAAATGTGGTGTAAAAAAAAAGTGTGAGGTGACTCTATATGCACTGATCTGAAATAATTTCTAAAATATATTAAGACAAAAAATAACATAAGGCACTGATTTCTGAACATAGTAAGCAAATATTGGTGTGAACAATGAAAGAATGGTTTCATATATATCTGTATTTAATTAGAATATTTCTGGATGGAGTCACAAAAAAAAAAAAAATCAACAACAGAAAATATGTTTCAGATAGAGAATTGAATGTTGCCAGTGTCAGAGAGAGAGGCCTTAGTATTCATGATATAAGCTTATGTCCATTTGAATTCTGTATCATGTGGTTAACTTACTTATTCAAAACACATGTTAAATCATGCTCATGAAAACATAAAAGAATAATAAACGCTGACTTTCTGGCTTCCTTGTAAATATAAATTGCTACAAATAACAAGGGTTTTTAATTGTCACCAGATTTTTAAGGGAATCAGTCTCTCTCCCTTCCCTCTTTTTCTCTCTCCCCATTTTCCCCCCCCTTCTTCCTCTCTCCCTCTATCCTACCCCTCTCTCAAAAATGTAAAAACAACAATAAAAAAGTTATTGTGTTTTCTTCAAACTCTGTGAATTTATATCTGCACATAATGTTGTTGTTATTATTATTATTATATTTTTAAAATTTCTGAACCACAGCCCAATACCTGCTATATAGTAAGAAGACCCTCCATAAATGGTTTAGAATCCTGGAAAACATCACAGGGAACAATCTTAGTATGCAAAAGAAAAAACACCTATCACTGAGCTCCCTTAATGGTGAAAAAACAAAACAAAACACTGAGATTTAATCAGATCACATGTATAATGTATTCTGAGATTTAGATGAGAGTTTTATAACTTCACATAATTATTATAATATCTACATCTATTCTTCCATCTACATATTTTCTTAGAATACTTGTATAGAAAAGCGAGGACCTGTAATGGGTAAACAATTCAATAAAAACTGAGTGGCAGTATTATTTTAGATTTTGTAACACCAATAATTTTGTAAATAAAAATGTTATAATATGAAATTCAAAATATGTGTTTACAGGTGTGAATGGAATGCTCATGGGTGAGAATAGCAGCAAGTAAGATTCTGTGGGTTTGTTTAAACATATGCTCCTGAAAAGACATCAAGTAATTTATTTATAATGTATATTTTTAAAAAATAGAGAAAGTTAGTCAAATGCATTCACATCTTCTACTGTGCTAAGGTAGAATCAGCTGTATTTGACTATGAATTTTCCCTGGAGCATCTGAAGAATTAGGCCCCACCCCAGAGAGGCCCCACCAGTGCATGTGGAAAACATATGCTCTCCTTCTAGATTCTTGTATCATTCTTAATAAAACTTTGCCACATAAAACTCAGAATTCTAATCTAACTTTGCAATGACATGATTACTGCTGTGATTTGGATAGTGAAGTCTCTTCTCAGGCCAGCCTGAATCAAAAGCAGCCCAGACACTTCCAGGATGCTTGTTTGTTAGAGTTTTGATTATGTGTTTATAATTTATCCTCTTAAAAAACTTCTTTATACCAATGAACATATTTTTGTTTTTCTGACACGTGTGTCCTCCTGTAAGTCTTCCATCCCAAAGTAAAATATCACTTTCCACTCCACCAAAACTCTCACTTGAGAATGTTGGTGCTCTTAAGCTAGTTCTCTAAACCTGACAATTACAATTTCAAGAACCACAGAGATTTAATCACAGTGTAATCAATGCTCTCAAAGTCCTCTTCTGACAATAATGAGAGGTTTTTTTTGTTTTGTTTTTAAGCAATATTCAGAAGTAATATAGCTTGCTTAATATGATTAATTGATTTATCATAAAAAATAATTCATTCACTTGGCACACAAGGTAAATTAAAAATTATATTTGAAAATAGTCTATTTTTTTAATTCTCTTATGGAATGCCTCATAATATTTTTGCTGAAAGGTGGACATGTTATATGATACAGTAAATAGTATGGTAAAAATTCTTTTTTGTGTTTGGAAAGAAGCAAACTTTACTTCTGGTATGACTTCAGTGTAGGATTTTACTAATCTAGCCATTGATTGGGCTAGGTTTGAAGTTTTTGCTCATGTGATTATTAGATTTGAAGCATTTGGGGTTTTTTCCTTACTTGGACTGGGTCCTTTCATCACCCTGCTCCCCAAGGGAAGTCTACCTCTTGCTGTTTTAACAACTGCTTTCCTGTGTTATTTTTACTAAAGACTAGTTACCAGAGGTGGTTGGAGAAACAATTGTCCTCTCCAATGATCTGGTTAAAACCTGCCCCAAGCAGGAACAACAAGGCTAGGTTTGTTGAGTATGGCCTTTGTAAGAGCTTTGTTTTCCCTCATTCTACTAACCCACTATAATGAGTACCTACCAACTTTCTCAAGCTAAAACAGATGCTCTTTAAACTTCAGTTTAAGGCTTTTATTACTTAAGGAAGGTAGAGGAGATGAATCTGGGTGAACTTTTAGTGGAGGGCTCCCACTCTCCTCCCAGCCACAGTAGTATTACTTTATTGCCCCAGGATACAGGTTTAATGAGTCCCCCCCACCCCATGTAGTGAAGATAGGACAAGGTGAAGCAGATTTCAGGAGTGATTACTATTTCCCAGCCCCAATCAGCTCCAGGGGAAACCTTTACATGGACTGTCCCAAGTTTTCCTTGTAAGATCCTGTTGTATTCATGGAGGAAAAGGTACAAGAGGGCAGGGATGCTCCCATGCCTGAGAACCACAGCCCTCACACTCTCAAGTGAGGTTACACTGGGCTTTCAGCATCAGTTAAACATGGTTAGTTTAAGCTTCCTGTCACCTTTTATGGCATGCTGCAGAATCTACCCCCAGCGTACAGCTGTTCTTGGTGCTGTTCCTTCCTTGAGGGACCCATCTCTCTTCAAATTTTGCATTAGTAGTTTATCCTATGGTTTCAGTTTTCCGATTGGTACAAGAAAGTTCATTAGTTTTTAGTTTGTTCAGGTTTTATGCTTGAAATAAAGACTGGAACAATGTTCTTTCCAGCTTTTTATATCTCTGAGCTGAAACTGTACTCATGATTTGACATTTATACTCCAGAAGAGTTACGGTCAGAAAAACTGGAGTAAGGATCCAATTCATTTTATTCAAAGCACCTGGAGTTTGTCAACTACTTTTCTAAGCCTTGTTTGTATCTATGAGATAGTGACTATATTCTTCATAGTATAGAGACATTAAAATAACTTATAATGAATTAACTAAATATAAATATCAGCTGGGAATCACTGCCTCTTGAGATTTGTTTAAAATTACACTGAATATCCAAACTCATTTATGGAAACACAAACTCTTACCAACAATTATGCATATTCCCAGAAGTCTCTTCCTTGCTTTATTTCTTCTCCTGAAGAAATAAATGTAATTACAGGTGTGATAGTTCACCTCTTTCCAAAAATCTAAGTTAGAGTTGTGCTCATAATTTAAGGAATAAGTTCCTAACACACTGAGTCTCCTAAAAATAACAGATATAAACTCTAGGCAAAGTACAAAACACAACTATATGAGTACTCTGGAGGCTGCCCAAAAGCAAACCGGCTTCTGAAGAAGTCAAGACTTCAAGAAAGAGGTCAACACAAAGTAACTTTCAGTTTTTGTCTTGGTTCATTTTATGTTAGGGGTTAGAGCAGGAGGAAAGAAATAATAGAGATTTGATACTAAATTCAAATCTATTTATGAATGGATGACCTAAGATAAATAGGCCAATAAATTGGGGCTACTGGATAATTAGGGAGAAACATCAGAAGAGAAATGACCAGAGAAGGGGAGATCCTAATTCTCACTGAAAGGGGACTTCTTTGATCTGATAAAGGCATTGATACCTATATGGTGCAAATTTAATCAATGTCTGTGATATAATCTTTTTTTACTGTTTATTTTTATTATTTTTTAAAGTAAGCTCTATGCCAATGTGAGGCTTAAACTCATGACCCCAAGATCAAGAGTCACATGAAATCTACTGATTCAGCCACCCAGGTGCCCCATCATACTGGTTAGAAAGCCACTACTTTTACAAAAACCTATTTATGACATTCTTTTTTTTCTTTCAAATTCTTTTCTTTTTAAAAAATATACAATGTATTACTGGTCTCAGAGGTACAGGTCTGTGATTTATCAGTATTATACAACACCCAATGCTCATTATATCATATGCCTTCCTTTATGGTTATCCCTCAGTTACCCCATCCCCACACCTCCCTTCCCTCCAGCAACCTTCAATTTGTTTCCTATGATTAGGAGTCTCTTATGGTTTGTCTCCCTCTCGGGTTTTGTCTTGTTTTATTTTTTGCCTCTCTTCCCCTATGATCCTCTGCCTTGTTTCTTAAATTCTACATGTGATATAAATTAGTTAAAAAGACAACCACCTTGAAAGACATAAATCACCAACATTCAGCAAGAAGAAATAGATAACCTCAACAATGTTATATTTATTAAATAAAGCAAATTCATCATTTAAGAAATTTCAGAAAGAGGGGTGCCTGGGTGGCTCAGTCAAAGTGTCTGCCTTCGGCTCAGGTCATGACCTCGGGGTCCTAGGATTGAGCCCTGCAGTGAGCTACCTTATCAGTGGAGAGCCTGCTTCTCCCTTTCCCTTGGCCCCTGCCCCCCACTCATGTGCCCTCATTCTCTCTCAAATAAATAAATAAAAATCTTTAATTTTTTTTTTTTTTTTTCAAAAGAGAACCCTAATCCACAATGGTCTCCCTGGTAATATCTACAAAATTTTAAGGAAAAAAAATCCCACTTATATACAAAATCTTTCAGAAATAACTAGTAAAGTATGACAGAGCTTTCATTTTATGAGTCCAACATTATCATCATATAAAACCAAAGGCATTATATAAGAAAACACAGACCTAACCCTATTTATTGTACATGCAAATGACCTTGTAAAATTGTAACAAATTTAATTCACAAATATATCAAAGTAATGAGTAATGAGTTGTGATCAACTGGGGTTTAGTACAGTACAGGTTAGTTGCAGAATTGCTGAACATTCAAAAGTCAAAGTAATTCACTATGGTAACAAAACAAGGTAAAAATAAAAGGTATGGTCATTTCAATAGATGCCGGAAAATCATATGACAAAATTCAACACTCACTCAGAAGAAGAAGGAGGAGGAGGAGGAGAGAAGAGAAAAGGAAGGAGAAGGAGAAAATACCCAGAAATTTAGGAATAGAAGAAAATTTGATTCGGTAAAGGGTATCTACAAAAAGCCTACAGCTAACATCGTATTTAGTGAAAAAATATTCAGGCATTTCCCCCAGAAACTGCTTTTTGAAAGGCTAGAATAAATGACTGAATGCCCATTTTTACATTTACTATTAAATCATCCACTATAAAATTTTGCCAATGCAAAAGGGCAATAAAAAGATACAAAAGTCATGAAAATCAGAAAGGAAGGAATAAAACTCTATTTTCAATAGATTTCATTATTTATGTAGGGAATCTGTAGTAATGTACAAAAAATGTTACAACTAATAAGTTACTTATAATAAAGTCAAAAGATATAAAGTTAATTAAAAGGGGTAATAATATTTTATACACTAGCAGAAAAAAACTGGAAAATGACATTTAAATATTCCAAAAATTATAAAAGTTGTATTTTTAAAATTGAAGTATAGTTGACACACAATTAGTATTAGTTTCAGGTGTACAACATAGTGAATTCACAACTCTATACATTAAGCTATGGTCACCAAATTGTATCTGCCATCTGTCACCATACAATGTTATTATAGTTCCATTGACTATATTCTCTATGTACCTTCCTTCCCATGACTTATTCATTCCATAACCAGTAGTCTGTACCTCCCAATCCCCTTAACCCATTTCAACAGTCCTGCCACTATCCTCTCCACTGGCAACCTCAGTTTGTTTTCTGTATTTATGAATCTATTTCTTTATTTTGTATATTTAGATTCCACACATAAATGAAATCATATGGTATTTGTCTTTCTCTGACTTCACTTAGCATAATACCTTCTAGGTCCATCTATATTGCCACAAATGGCAATATCTCATTCTTTTTTGAAAGCTGAGTAATATTCATCTCTGTGTGTGTATGTGTGTGTGTGTGTGTGTGTGTGTGTGTGTGTGTGTATCACATCTTTATTCATTCACCTACGTGAATGGACACTTGGGCTGTTTTCATATCGTGGTTATTATAAGTGATTCTGTAATAAACATAGAAGTGCATATAGCTTTTTGAATTGGTGTTTTTGTTTTCTTTCATTAAATATCCAGAAGTGGAATTCCTGGATTATATGGTGTTTCTATTTTCAACTTTTTTTAAGGAACTTCCATACTATTTTCCAGAGTGATTGCATCAATTTACATTCCCACCAAGAATGCACAATGGTCCCTTTTTTTTCCCACAGTACTGATTGTCTTTTTGATGCTATCTATTCTGACTGGTGTGAGGGGCTGTCTCATTTTGGTTTTGATTTGCACTTCCCTGGTGATTAGTGATATTGAGCATTTTTTTATGTTCTGTTGACCACCTGTACGTCTTCTTTGGAAAAATGTCTATTCAGGACATCTGCCCATTTTTTAAACCCACATTTATAAGGCCAATTAATCTATGACAAAGGAGACAAGAATATCAATGGGGAAAAGATAGTCTCTTCAGTAAACGTTGTTGGGAAAACTGGACAGCTATATGCAAAAGAAGGAAACTGAACTACTTCCTTACACTATACGCAAACATAAACTTAAAATTGATTAAATACCTAAATGTGAGACCTGAAACCATAAAACTCTTTAAAGAAAACAGTAATTTTTTGGACATTGGCCTTAGCAATATTTTCCTGGATGTGTCTTCCAGGCAAAAATAACTTTTGGGACTATACCAAAATAAAAAGTTTTTCACAGCAAAGGAAACAAGCAACAAAACAAAAAGTCAGCTTACTGAATGGCAGAAGATATTTGCAAATGATATATCTGATAAAGGGTTAATCCAAAATAGACAAGGAACTTAGACAACTCAACACCAAACAACAACAACAATCTTATAATTTTAACAAATGATGTCAATACCACAGAAATCAGATATAGATTCACACATATATGGTCACCTGGTCTTTGACAAAGTTCTCAAAGTAATTGAATAAGGAAAAGAAAAATATTTTCAAAAAATGGAGCCAGAAAAATCTATATCCATATGGAAAAATTAAAACTCAAACTTAATCCAACATGTGCAAAAATACATCATAGGCCTAAGTCTCACAGCTAAAATTTTTAAACTACCAGAAGAAAACATAGGAAAGAAATCTCTCTCTGTAAAGCATAGGCATAGGTTTCTTAGATATGTCCCCCAAAGCATCAGGAATATAAACAAAATATTGGTAAATTATTTTTCCTAAGTAAAAGCCTTTGCACTTCAAAAGCATTGTCAAAAAATAAAAAATTAAATAAAATAAATATTTTATTTATTATTTATAAATATTTATATTCCCCCAGAGGGATAAAATATTTTCAAATAATGTATTTGATAAAGGACTTATTTCCAGAATATATTTACCTATCTATCCTAATAACTTAATACTAATATGGTATTAGTATAACTTTAACTGAAAAAAAAAAAAACAAACCACACAGTTAAAATGGGTTGAATATTTGAATGGATACTTTATTTAAGAAGATACATGGATAGCAAATAAACACACAGGAAGGTGTTTAACAGCATTTCCATTACAAAGTGCAAATAAAGGGGCACTTGGGTGGCTCAGTTGATTAAGTGTCTGCCTTTGGCTCAGGTTATGATTGCAGGGTGCTGGGACCAAAGCCCATGTTTTGCTCCCTGCTCAGCAGTGAGTCTACTTCTCCCTCTCCCTTTTCCTCTCTGTCTGCTTGTGTGTGTGCATTTACTCTCTCTCTCTCTCTCAAATAAATAAATAAATAAAATCTTTTTTAAAATTGCAAGTAAAAATTATAATTAGATATCACTAGATGCATATTAGAAGAGTTAAGTGAAAATGATTGCTAAGTATTGACAGGAATATAGAGTAACTGGAAATTTTGTAAGTTGTGGGTATGTAAAATTTTCTAGCCACAACTAAAGTTAAATATTCACCTCCTATAAAACTAGGTAGCTGCCACTGTGCAGTTGTAGATATATAGATATAAAATAGAATTTTCCATTTTTATTGAGGTATAATTAGCACACAACATTATATTTGTTTTGGGTGTATGATATAGTGATCTGATATTTGTATTTATTACAAAATAATTACTATAGTAAGTCTAGCTAAAATCCATCACCATACATAGTTATAGATTTTTTTCATAGCATGACAACTATAGCTAAAATACGGAAAAGTTGAAAGTTGTTGAGAGTAAATCTTAAAAGATTTCATCATAAGAAAAACATTATTTTAATCATTGTCAGTTGAGAATTAGAAATTCTTTGTAACAGATGAGTGTCATAATATCTGTCCTGACATCTTACATTACTTTGGTGAAAATTAAACAAGATAATGTACCTAAAAATGTTTGTTAACTCTAACGTGCTGGAAAATGTACTATTAATGTTATTGTTCTTTGCACAGCATACAGTGTAGATATAATGAAATGGATACTTGTTTGAGAAGGTAAAATGCCTTCTCAAAGTCTGATTACAAACTCTAAAATATGCTCAAGGGAAAGTATCCATCAACTGACATTGTATTTGCAGAGTAGAATAAATTGCTTACTTAAGGTAATTATTATTTTATGTATATTTGTGGTACTTTTTTTTTCTTTTGCTTACTGTTCATAACATTTAAAAAGCAACAGAAATGATGCTACAATTGACAGAAAATAATCTTAAAGCCTTCATTAGCTTCCTTGACTTTGTGAACTCAGTTTAAAATACCTTAGTTTGTTCCTTTTTAACTACTTTTTCCTCTCAGTCACACTGATCATCTGAATCTCTACACAACCACAAATACTGACAGATTGAGGCTGTCACCTGGTCGAGTGGAAAAAGCAAAGCTGTGATGGAGTGGAACAAAAACAGGAAACTGAGTCCAGTGAACAAAGTTTTTGTCTTAATTTTGCTAGCAGGTGAAAAAGTGTTCTCTATGCTTATTTATGTTAATCTGAAGCTCTTCATATTTTAAGGCAAAGTATTTAGATGTGATTCCAGATGTCCTTTAGCTTTAGATTTTAGCTTTATTTATCTATGATCTAGGACAAAAATATAAATAGAAATAAGAGTGCAAACTTTGCACTTTCCCTTATGACTGACTCTTGTTCTTTCTTTTTTCCCTATTGTTGGTAAGGTTCAGTTTTTATTTATTGATATAGATCTTTGAGGATTTGACATGCAAGAATGTCATCACTTTGAGACACTACATTCATTCTGTGAAAGCACACGTTATTCATTAACAACACTATTTCATTCATCTGTGAAGACTGTCCCCATAGTCAGCGCTTTATGTATGTTACTTGTTTTGGGGCACCTGGCTGGTGTAGTCAATTAAGCATCTGACTTGGTTTCAGTTCAGGTTGTGATCTCAGGGTTATGGCTCTGTGCTCAGTGCAGACTCTGCTACAGACTCTCTCTCCCTCTCCCTTTGCCCCTCCCTACTGCATGTTCTCTTCCTTCTTCTTTCTTTAAAATAAATAAATAAATCTTTTTAAAAAGAGAAATTTATTATTATTTTTTTATTTATTATCAAAGCAAGATGAAATGGATTACTCTATTCTTTGGATCTAAGTTGCCATTATATTTTTATACACTATGAAATTTTAAAAATGCCAATTATAACTGAATACAATTTATTATTCTTATGTGTCTTTATATACCAATTTGAGGAATGTTAAAATGAGCCTTAGATTCAAGGAAACATGTATATTAAAACTTCTATCAACTTATTTTATGTAATAAAATTATAAAAAAATCATTCCAAATTTATGTTATTCTTTCTTTTATTTATCACTATTTCTCTCCCAGTCAACAAAGCACTCAAGAGGAGTGTTTAAAAGTATTATTCAGTAGGCCTCCAAAAACGTCCTTTTGAAGGAATCTTCTACTTTGCTATTTTTAAAACGTGCACTTGAGGAAACCTCACAATATGTACAAGTTTTTAAATTGCTCAACTTGATGTTAAAGCTCTTGCAATGATATTTGAACCCATTGCATAAGTTCTACACAGTCTCTTGTCTAGAGAAGTCAAAACTAGCTTCTAACAGCTGCTTTTCCAGATGGCAGTATCTACTAGAACAAGACGTGAGACCACAAAATTCCAACCAGGCCCAAAGACACAAATATTTGAAAAGACTTTCTACACATAATCCAATATGCCTTGAGATTTTTGACCCTAAATCTCTATAGACATACACCTCTAACCCATAACCCTTTCCTTGTACATCAGTATATCAATGCTTTTCTGAAACTTTCTTTCCTAGTTACAGAGAACTAAAATGTCATTCCTCCTTATATTTCCTTAGCTAAACTTGACTGATATTTTAGGGTTTTGCCCAAGGATCACCCTCTCTGCAGAGCTTTTTATATTTTTCTTTTGCCACTAATTTATAATCCATTCCCCATATTATAACATTTATCAAAATGTATTATTACCATTATTGTTTTTAGTTTAGTTTTAGTTTCCTATTGCTGTTGTCACAAGGTACCAAAAATTAGTGGCTTCTGGTAACAACACAATTGTATTAGAATTCTGGAGATGAGAAGTCTGGAATGAGTCAACAGGGCTGCATTCATTCTAGAACTTTTAGGAGAGAATTAGTTCTCCTGACTTTTCAGAAGCTGCCTGCATCACTTGGCTCATGGTTATGCATAACTTTGACCTTCACTTCTGTCATCTTGTCTCCTTCTCTGGCTTGGATCCTCCTTTCCCCCTCTTATAAGGACTTTAGTATTATATTGCACCCACCTGTATAACCAATGATATTTTCCCTATCTCAAGTTCTTTAACTTAATCTCACTTGCAAAGTCTTTCTTGTTATGTAAGGTAGCATATTAATAGGTTCTGGGGATTTCGATATGGACATCCTTAAGGGGCCATTATTCTGCCAATCACATTAATATCCCCAATTAAATATTGAAAATAAATAGGTTTTTATTTAAATTCCAGTTAGTTAATATACAATGTAGTATTAGTTTCCCAAGTAGAATTCAGTGATTCATCACTTAAATATAACATCCAGGGCTCATCACAAATGTCCTCGTTCTCAATACCCATTAAAAATGTTACCGATCTTCCTGTCCACTTCCCCTTCAGAAATCCTCAGTTTGTTCTTTGTAATTAAGAGTCTGTTTCATGGTTTGCTTGTCTCTTTTTATCACCCATGTTCATCTGTTACGTTTCTTAAATTCCACATGTGAATGAAATCATATGGTATTTATCTTTTTCTAACTGAATTATTTTATGAAGCATAATGCACTCTAGTTCCATCTACATCTTGCAAATGGAAAGATTTCATTCCATGGTTGAGTAATATTCCATTGCATATAAACATATGCAATGCATACATATATATATATATATATATATATTCATTCCATATCTTCTTTATCTACTCATCAATAGATAGATACTTGGGCTCTCTCAATAATTTGGCTATTGTTGATGATGCTGCTCTAAACATCAGGATGCATGGGTCTCTTCAAATTGGTATTTTGGGTAAAAACCTAGAAGTGCAACTGCTAGGTCATTGGGTAGTTCTATTTTTAACTTTTTGAGACACTTCCATACTGTTTTGCACAGTGGCTGCACCAGTTTGTATTCCCACCAATGGTGCAAGAGGGTCCCCCTTTCTCCTCATGCTCATCAACATCTGTTGTTTCCTGTGTTGTTAATTTTAGCTGTTCTGACAGGTGTGAGGTGGTTTCTCATCGTGGTTTTGGTTTGTATCTCCCTGCTGATGAGTGATATTGAACATCTTTTCATGTGCCTGTCAGCCATCTGGTGGTCTTCTTTGGAGAAATGTCTATGCATGACTTCTGCCCATTTTTTAACTGGATTAATTGTTTCTTAGGTGTTGAGTCTGCTAGGTTCTTTATAGATTTTGAATACTAGCCCCTTATCAGGGGCTAGTCTTTTGCAAACATCTTCTCCCATTCTGGTAGTTGACTTCTAGTTTTGTTGATTGAGCTCTTTGTTGTGCAGAAGTTTCTATTCTTCTTTTTTTTTTTTTTTAAAGATTTTATTTATTTATTTGACAGACAGAGATCACAAATAGGCAGAGAGAGAGGAGGAAGGAGGCTCCCCGCTGAGCAGAGAGCCCGATGTGGGGCTCGATCCCAGGACCCTGGAATCATGACCTGAGCTGAAGGCAGAGGCTTTAACCCACTGAGCCACCCAAGCGCCCCAGAAGTTTCTATTCTTGATGAAGTCCCAACAGTTCACTTTTGCTTTTGCTTCCCTTGCTTCCAGTGACATATCTAGTTTAGAAGGTGCTATGGCCAATGTCCAAGAGGTTGCTGCCTGTATTCTCCTCTGGGATTTTGATGGTTTCCTGTCTCACATTTTGGTCTTTCATCCATTTTTAATTTATTTTTGTGTATGGTGTAAGATAATGGTCCAGTGTCATTCCTCTGCATGCTGCTGTCCAGTTTTCCCAACATCATTTGTTGAAGACATTTTATTTTTTCCACTGGGTATTCTTTTCTGCTTTGTTGAAGAATACTTGATAGTATAGTTGTGGTCCATTTTCTGGTTTTCTATTCTGTTCTATTGATCTGTGTGTCTGTTTTTGTGTCAGTACCATACTATATTGTCTTGATGACTATAGGTTTGTAATATAGCTTGAAGTCTGGAATTGTGATGTCTCCAGCTTTTCTTTTCTTTTTCAAGATTGCTTTGGCTATCTGGGTCTCTTATGGATCCATACAAATTTTAGCATTATTTGTTCTAGCTTTGTGAAAAATGCTGGTTGTATTTTGATAGGGGTTGCATTAAATGTGGAGATGGCTTTGGGTAGTATAGACATTTTAATAATCGTTGTTATTCCGATCCATGAGCAAGGGATATTTTTCCATTTCTCTGTTTCCTCTTCAATTTCTTTCATAAGTGCTCTATAGTTTTCAGAGTATAGATCTTTTCCCTCCTTGGTTAGGTTTATTCCTAGGTATCTTATGGTTTTTGGTGCAATTATAAGTGGGATCAATTTCTTGATTCCTTTTTCTGCTATTTCATGTTTGGTGTATAGAAATGCCACAGATTTCTGTAGGTTTATTTTGTATTCTGTGACTTTACTGAATTTGTGTATCAGTTCTAGCAATTTTCTGGTGGAATCATTGGGTTTTTTCCAGAGTACCATATTTTCTGGAAATAGTGAAAGCTTGACTTCTTCCTTTCAGATTTGGATGTCTTCTATTTCCTTTTGTTGTCTGATTGCTGAGGCTACAACTTCCAATACTGTGTTAAATAACAATGGTGAAAGTGGACATCCTTATCTTTTTCCTGACCATAGATGAAAAGCTCTCAGATTTTCACCTTTGAGGATGATATTAATTTGGGTCTTTCATATATGGTCTTTAAGATATTGAGATACGTTCCCTCAAAAAATGAATGTATTTTTTCAAAAGCTGTTTCTGCATCTATTGAGAAGATCATATGGTTCTTATCCTTTCTTTTATTAATGTGATACAACATGTTGATTGATTTAGGAATATTGAACTACCCTTGCACCCCAGGAATATATCCTACTTGATCATGGTGAATGATTCTTTTGATGTACTGTTGGACTCAGTTTGCTAGTATTTTGCAGAGAAACTTTGCATTTATAGTCATTAAAGATCCTGGGCTGTAATTTTCTTTTTTAGTGTAGTCTTTGGGTGGTTTTGAAGTCAAGGTAATGCTGGCCTCATAGAATAAGTTTGGAAATTTTCTTTCCATCTCTATTTTTTGGAACAGCTTAAGATGAATGTGTTGTGGATTGAATTATATCCCCCCCAAGATAAAACAAACAAACAAACAAACAAAACCCTCCCCTTCCACACTAAACTCTTATGTTGAAAACCTGTCTCCCAATGTGACTTCCTTTGGAGACTGGACCTTTAAGGAGGCCTTAGGATTAAATAATTTCATAAGGGTGGACCCAAACTCATTAGAACCTTGTTCTTACAAGAAAATGAAGAGATACCAGAGGCACATACACACAGAAGAAAGTCCACCTGATGACACAGCAAGAAAGTGGGCATCTGTAAGCTATGGAGACAAGTCTCAGAAGAAACCAAACCTGCCTTGATCCTGAAGTTCAGAATTTTAGAGCTATGAGAAAATAGATTTTTGTCCTTTAAGATATACAGTCTGTGACATTTTGTTATGGCAGTTCTAGCTGATTGATATAGTATGATTTTTTATTCTTTTTTTACTTCAGAATTCACCTTAGTGGTCATACTAAAAAAAAAATGCAGCAGGCATAAAATGTATAGGAGCAAACTTATATGTGCAGAAACATATCTGTAAGAAAATTTTAAATGATTTTAAATTACCACTGAACACTATTTAATACTTAAGTTGTTCATGTATTTCAATTACTGAAGTTTAAAACCTCATCCTATTTAGGGAAAATACTCAGATTCAAGGTTTTTACTCTTCTATATCCTTTTCAAGATGACAGGTTCAGAGGAAATTTCTTACTATGATGTCAACAAAGGAACTGTGTGCATTTGATCTTGGGTTCTTGCTGTGCATGTCCCTGAAAACAGCAAATAATTACATGAGGTCTGGACCCTAGAAATGAGCTGTTTCTCTGTTAAATGTTCTGACTATACAGAATTTATCTGCTGTGGTCATCTCAGAATCAGTTTTGTAAGCAGAGGCCATACTTAAATTTATCTAGGTTTGCTGGCACAGAGGACTTTGAAAGGACCAAATGGTCTCCCTTTGCTGCTTCCAGAAATACATTAAATATTCCCCAGGACAGCAGCACAACCTTCCAGCTGAAATCAGTCTTCTTGTTTGGGATCCGGTTACTGGGTCAGGGAAGGGAGAAGGTGTCTGCCTCTCCCACCTAGATTTCCTCAGCATATTTTCACTGAGCATTCAGAGGACCTCCATCAATTGGAAACAAAGAGGTGAAAAATATTTCCAGCACTACATTTTCAAAGTTGTTGCCTTAAGCCATGAAAGATCATTTTTCTTCTTCATACCTTCCTTTAAAAATTAACCAAATATGCAGTATACATACTCTCCATGTCCGCATCAACAATTCAGCTCTTTGAACGTTACTTTTCTTCATGTCATCTTTCTAACTTGATATATTGCTATATAGCTCTTACCTTCTGTAATGGGACACATGTGAAGGAATGGAATGGATATAAGATTTTTTTCTGGCATATTCTCCTGCCTGGAGATGTATTTACTAAAATATCTATATTGTGGGATCCTGGAGGAGGAGGAGATGTTTATGAGATATTTGTGAGATGTTTATGAGAATGAGGAGAGGAAAAACAGATCTCATCATTCTAGTTCATTTGTTTTGAAGCAAGTAAATGTTTCATTATTAATATTTGTGAAATAAATGAATGATGAATGAATGAATAAATTAACTTAAAATTACCACAAAGAAATTATCTAGGGAACAGAAAATGGTCTCCCTGATATACCTATACAAATAATCCTTAGAAGGCGACTTTTGTAAAAATCTGGACACACTTGATTGAGTGGCAAGTTTTGGTCATCTTCATCTTCACCACCTTTTTGTCCTAGATCTTGCTTCTTCCATTGTATATTTTTTATTTCTAAGACCTGATCTCTCCAAATTGAAACTAATAAATACTAGTATATTAAAATATCTTTCCAAATAAAGTCAAGAGAAAAACAAAATGCTCCTTTTCATCCTCAAAACAAAAGAACCCCCCTGCATGTCTTTGGCTTACACCTCTCTCCCTCTTACTTCACATTCAAGGTGGTTAACATATTTATAATACATAATTTGAGAAAATATTCAGGCTTACTTTTTTATTCTTAATTGACTCTGAAATCATAATTGATTCCAACTTTATTTATTAAGGATTTGTAAAGATACAGAAACAGTAAAAGTATCTGTACTTGGACATTTGATTCTATTCTTACTAATTCTTACATCAGAGTCTTAACTAATATACCCAACTTAGATGTTACTTACTGAATTTTGAAGTATTTTTATGAAAGATGTCATGTAAAAACAAAAGTAAGTATGAAATGTGAAGAGAGTAAAATCTATTTATATAGCCAGCTGAACAATAACATATTTTATTTCTTCTAAGGAATGGTAAAAATAGGTCAACATGTACATTTCCACGAACTGCAACATAAATTGGAGTATCAGTTAAAAAATAGCAGTGTACTCGTGGATCATCTGCTAAATGCTATGCATCATTATAATTTGAATCAATCAAAAAGAACCACAGTAACCTTTCCAACTAAGATAGCCTCCTAAATCACTTTACTAACACATGTTACTTCAAATTGAAGTATTAAAAATAAGTATATCTCTGCTTCAAAATGACTCTTATGGCTTAGAAGGATATGTTAAGCTGTGTTTTTAGAGAATTTCAATGTACTATAGTTCCACATTTTCAGCAAAGCATATATGGGATAAGATCTGACTTTAAAACTTAAATACAGAATATCTGTTTTTAGAGGTTCCAATCAGCTTTTTTTCTCTATAATTCTTAAAACTTGTGAGTCATAAATAATGAGAAACTAAGTGTAGTATCAAAGCATATAAATTCATAGCTAAACATAAAACATTTCTATAAAATATGCAGAATTAATTCAAATTTTACCACTGAAAACAGAGTGGAGATTAACATACTATCAAACAGACCACAAACTGGGATATATTAATCTTGCCTTGATTAAGAGGGACCAATGTCTACTTATTCTCTACCCTGATTTTTCTGTCTAAAGAACAATTCACTTTGCAGTACAATGTTTCAGCTGAGAAACTGATCTTTTAAAAATAGTTCTAAGATCTACAAGATAGATCAAATACCCATAAAACATGAATCCCTAGGAAGGATTAAAAGAGCATAGTTCCCCACCCTCATAAGGGAAATAACCAAGGGTGAAAGTTAACAGAACACCAAGAGGTAACAGATTTCTTGCAATGACTTCAGTGATAAAGGATGATTGGCTAGCTCTTTACTAGCCTCAAGGAATAGATGATTCAACCATTAGTGCAGATTCATATGACCAGGTCTAAAAATACTATGCTGTTACATGATTTAGGGAAAAATCCAACATTTTTAAAAGAATATTAAATGAATAGTTATGTAAATCACTTTTTTTTTTTTAATTTATTTAACAGTCAGAGATCACAGGCAGGCAGAGAGAGAGAGAGGAGGAAGCAGGCTCCCCGCTGAGCAGAGAGCCCGATGCGGGGCTCGATCCCAGGACCCTGAGATCATGACCTGAGCCGAAGGCAGAGGCTTTAACCCACTGAGCCACCCAGGTGCCCCTGTAAATCACTTCTTATTGTAACTTGAATATAATACAAATTTAATAAAAGTCACTTTCCTCATAGTTTATACCATGGAATAAGAAAGCAGCCCAAACCCCATGCAAATATTTACATGCACTAAACTTTACAACCTGGGCATACTTTCCATAGTTTTTATTTATTCTCTATTTTAACCATTCTTACCATGCAATTTTTGATGTGGTGAATTTTTTTGGATCTAAACACATATACACATACCCATCTGCAGGTCTGCTCAAAGATGGTAGTATATCTATATGCTCAAATGTTGCTTGAATCACTTGGACTGTGGACAGTTATTTCCAATTTTACTGCTTATGGCAGAATAATAATAGTGGACTAGCGCTCCCATGGCAAACAACCATTAAGCTGGAAAAAATACCCCATACAGGTGGAGTAAAATAGGAAAAAAACAAAACAAAACAAAACAAACCCAAAACAACAACAACAAAAAACCCTGCTACATATAAGAAAGGAACAGAACATGATCCCAGACCTTAGAGATTCAGTTCATACAGAGAAGGGGCAGAGTTACTAAGAGAGCCTCAAATTTGAGACTCAGGAACACAAACACAGCCTATCTGAAATTGAAAGAGGATAACAGAGAATGTCACCACTGCATCCATCTGCAGACTAACAAGTAGCAGTAATAAATATCATTTTATCCCTGGGGGCAAGAACACCATGCTGGTGAAGTAATCTCTTTAAGGAATGAAATCACCAGAATAAACTAAAGCTGAAAAAAGAATAGAAATGTTGAGCAAAAAATCTTCATTAACCCAACCCCACAATATGAATGGACAACACTTGAGGAATTTGAAGACAGTAGTGTAATGATTTTAATGATAACAACAATAAAATACAAACACAGCTTGACTCCTATCTCCACAAAGACTTAAAACAGTAAAGTTCTAGCAACGGAAGCATGCCCACAATTAGTTCTGATGATCTAATGCATAGCATGGTAACTACAGTTGATAATAAAGTATTGTATACTTAATATTTGCTGAAAGAGCATATCTTAACTGTTCTCAACACACATGGCATGTGTGCATGCACACACATGGTAAATATGTGTGTGATAGATAGCTTGATCAGTTTGATTTGGGGAATCATGTCACAATGTATATGTATATAAATACATGTTGGTATACACCTTAGACATACGTAATATTTATTTGTTACTCATACCCAAATAAAGCTAGGGAAAAATAAGTATGTTCAAAGATGGCGGAGAAGTAGGAGACCGTATTTCAACCAGTCCCCTAAAGTGAGCTAATTATCTACCAGAACACTCTGAACACTCATGAAATCAGCCTGAGATGTAGGATTATATACTACTGGATCTCTATAGAGGCAGAAGTGGAGAGGTACAGAGTGGAGAGGTAAAGCAGAGTGGAAACTCTTGGACTGATATCAGAGAAAAACAGAAGGAGGAGGGGGCCACCAGAAGTGACCCATTGGAAAGTAATACCCCAATAAGAAAGTACCCTGTGGTTGGAGACCAGCATTAACTTGGAGACTGGTTAAAAGCACTCAAAAAGAGCAAAAGATCTTAAGGGGCAACTGGTGGAATTGGGTGATCACAGGCATGGGCTTAAGCCCAGGAAACCAAGAGAGCCACTGCTGGTGACCACCCATGCCAGAGAGAGTACAGCAGAGCCTAGAGTTCCTGGTCCCTGAGCCCCCAGGATTGCATAGCTTGCACCACTGCTCAGCTGGGCACAGTTGCACTCCTGCATGAGGGAGTCTGTTGTGGGTGTCAGCCTGTACTCTCTAGAGCTACAGCCTTTTGTGCTCTGCGTGCACTGCATGACCGGGGTCTGATCCACTCCACACCTGTGCCTGAGAAAGCTCCATGCAGGTACTAGCCAGTGGTCTCTCGGACCTGCTGAGGTTCTCATGGTACCAGCCCGGGGCCTGAAGGAACTCAGCACACTCTCTGGTCTGGATCCCCCCATGGCAACCTGTGCAACCATGAGGTCTGGACCCCAGACAGCAGTCCCAGCAAAGGCAACCACCAGAAGTGGGCTCTCTCAATATTGCTTGTGGTTTTAGTGACACAGAGGTGCAGAGATAAGCGGGAGCTTCAGGTGATCCCTGAGGCATGGCTGGGGACATGCACTGCCTGTGGGAGGTTGCACGTCTTAGGAGCTCATCAGATTTTGCAGAGGGGGAGTCTGTGTGTTCTGGACCACCCAGAGGGGAGCAGGCTGAGGTTTCTCTCTGAGACAGAGATCTGGGTGCAGTTTTCTTTCCACTAAACCTTTGAGAAGCCACAAAAAGCCAACAAAGAACAAAAACCTCTAGAGAACAAAAGCCTGAAAAAATGGTTTCCACAGAGCCCAGCCCCTTGATAGAGAGCAGGAGGACTCAACCCAAGCAAGACTGACTGAAAAACAATGCAGCAGGACCCTCCCCTAGAAAGGCAGCCAAAAGAACTAGAGGACAACTACCAAAGGGTCCACATAAAACAGAAAAACCCCAATATGAGGGGAAAGCAATATATTAAGCTCCCAGTATTGCCCTAAACCTGTATGTTTCATAAAAACAACTTTTATTTTTAATTTGTTCTCACTATTCTTGTTCTTTTAATTTTTTAACCTACTTACCATTACAACTAGAGGTTTAATACAACATATTATATAATAACCTTTTAACTTGAGCTTTTCTCATACATATACTTCAGTTTTTCTTTTTCTCTTCTATTTTTTAATACATATATAGACAAAAGTTTCAAGGTAATCCTCTTTCCCTAATCAACACTACTCCTATATATAAACCAATTTTAATCTCCCTTTATCTCTGGAAACTTGAGTCCTTTAACAAATATATCAAGATACACCCAGGAAGAATCAAAATAAACTTCCTCGCCCACATCTAGGATTTATAACCACCCTCCCATCTTTTTGTCTGTCAGTGTTTCTGTGTATTTGTTTTTGTTCTGGTATTATATAAATCTTTGGGGTTCATTTTGGCTGGGTTCTTTTTTTTTTTTTTTGTCATTTACTATTGTGGATTTTTTTGTTTGTCGGTTTTAGTTATATACCTTATAAATGATACTTTTAGGGCTCATTCTGGCTGGATCTTCTCTTTTTTTCTCTCCCTCTCTCTTTCATTCTTCTATTCTTTTTTCTTTCTTCTTGGTGGTGACTTCCGATTGCTCAGAAGCATTCCAGGGTGCATCTTGCCTAGATCACGTTTGATACATTTAGCTATATGTCCCCTCAAACACCTCTCACCAAACTGATTAGGAGGGGGAACACCCAACAGAGGCAAAATTCAGACTGTGCTCTCTACATCAGAACTATTAGTTATGGACATAAACAGTATGTTGGAAAGGGAATTCAGAGTAACAATTACCCAGGCAATGACCAGGTTGGAGAAAACCATTAGTGACAACATGGAATCTCTAAGGGCAGAAGTGAAAGCAGCCCAGGAAGAAGTTAAAAATTCTATCAATGAGATCCAATCTAATCTAAATACTCTAACAGCTAGAGTAACCAAGGCAGAACATAGAATTAGTGATCTAGAGGACAAACTGATAGAGAAAAAAGATGAAGAGGAGGCATGGAAGAAATAGCTTAGCACCTAAGAAGACAGAATTAGGGAAATAAATGACACCATGAAATGTAACAACATCAGAATTATTGGGATCCCTAAGGGGGTGGAGAAAGAGAGAAGACTAGAAGATATAGTTGAAAGAATTCTGGATGAAAAATTTTCCCAATCTAGTGAACAGAACCAGAGTTCATGTCCTAGAGGCAGACAGAACACCCCCCAAGATCAATGAATGTAGAAAGACCTCGAGGTACTTGATTGTGAGAATGACAAATCATAATTTTAGACAAGAGCTTCTGAGAGCATTCAGGGGGAAGAATTCCTTATGTATAGAGGAAGGTCCATCAGAATAATGTCAGACCTGTCTATAGAAAACTCGCAAACCAGAAAGGGCTGGCAAGACATATTCAGGGCACTAAATGAGAAGAACATGCAGCCAAGAATACTTTATCCAGCAAGGTTGACATTCAAAATGAATGGAAAGATGAAGAGCTTCCAAAAGCAGCAAGGATTAAAAGAGCATGTGACCACCAAGGCGACACTACAAAAAATATTAGGGGGTGTTGCTATAAAAGAAGAAAGAACCCAAGAGTGTCATAGAATAGAAATTTACAGAGATAATCTATAGAAACAAGGATTTCACAGGCAATATGATGTCAATAAAAACTATATCTTTTACTAATCACTCTCAACATGAATGACCTAAATGCTCCTAAAAATGGCACAGGGTTGCAGATTGGATAAAACAACAGGACCTGGGGCGCTTGGGTGGCTCAGTGGGTTAAAGCCTCTGCCTTTGGCTCGGGTCATGATCTCAAGGTCCTGGGATCAAACCCCGCATCAGGCTTTCTGCTCAGCGGGGAGCCTGCTTCCTGCTCCCCTCTCTGCCTGCCTTGTCTGTCAAATAAATAAATAAAATCTTAAAAAGAACAAAAAACAAAAACCAAAAATGACAGGACCCGTCCATATGTTATCTACAAGAGACCCATTTGGAACCTAAAGATACATCCAGACTGAAAGTGAAGGGATATAGAAGTATCTTTCATGCCAATGGGCCTCAAAAGAAAGCTGAGGTAGCAATTCTCATATCAGATAAATTAGATTTTAAACTAAAGACTGTAGTCAGAGATAAAGAAGGACACTACATCATTCTTAAAAGCTCTATCCACCAAGAATATCTAACAATTGTAAATGTTTATGCCCAATATGGGAGGAGCCAACTACATAAGACAACTGTTAATCAAGATAAAGAGTCATATTGATATGAATACAATAATAATAAGGGATCTTTTTTTTAATTTTATTTTTTTTTAATTTTATTTTTTATAAACATATAATATATTTTTATCCCCAGGGGTACAGGTCTGTGAATCGCC
>NW_019154086.1:62965031-63009463 GCF_002288905.1 Enhydra lutris kenyoni | reverse complement strand
ACTTCTCCGCCAGTCCTACCTTTCAGAAAGTGGTTGATTTTCTGTTTCTAGAGTTGCTGTTCTTCTTCTCTTCGATCTCCCATTGGATTTGTAGGTGTTTGCAATCTTTAGATAATCTATCTAGCTGATCTCCCGATACCTGAAGTAGTCTCAGGCTGCTACTTCTCCGCCATCTTGACCATCACTCAATAATAGGGGATCTTAATATGCCACTCTCAGTAATAGACAGATCATCCAAGCAGAAAATCAATAAAGAAACAAGAACATTGAATGACACATTGGACCACGTGGACCTTATAGATATATACAGAACATTCCACCTGAAAACAACAAGATACTCATTCTTTTCAAGTGCACATGGAACTTTGTCCAGAACAGACTACATACTGGGTCACAAATTAGGACTCAACAGATACCAAAAGATTGTGATTATTCCCTGCCTATTCTCAGACCACAGTGCTTTGAAACTGGAACCCTACCATGAGAAAAAGATCAGAAGGAATTCAAACACTTGCAAGCTAAAGACCACCCTGCTTAAGAATGTTTGGATCAACCAGGAAATCAAAGAAGGACTTAAACAATTCATGGAAAACAATGGGAATGAAAACACATTGGTCCAAAACCTATGGGATACGGCAAAGGCAGTCCTAAGGGGGAAATACATAGTCATCCAAGCATCATTCAAAAGCAATGAATACACCAGCTCTCTTTATACCTTAAAGAACTGGAGAATCAACAACAAATTAAGCCAATGCCACATACGAGGGAAATGATCAAGATTAGAGCAGAGATCAATGAGATAGAAACTAGAGATACAAGAGAATACATCAATGAAACTAGAAGCTGTATTTTTGAAAGAATCAATAAGATTGATAAATCACTGGTCAAACTAATCAAAAACAAAAGAGAAGACATAAATTAATAAAATTATGAATGAAAAGGGAGAGATCACGACTAACACCAAGGAAATAGAAACAATCATCACAAATTATTATCAACAGTTATATGCCAATAAGTTAAGCAATGTAGAGGAAATGGATGCATTCCTGGAAATCTATATACTTCCAAAACTGAATCAGGAAGAAAGTGACAATCTGAATAAACCAATATCTAGTAACAAGATTGAAGCAGTGATCAAAAACCTCCCAAAAAGCAAGAGCCCAGGACCTAATGGATTCCCTGGAGAATTCTACCAAACATTCAAAGAGGAAATAATACCTGCTCCTGAAGGTGTTTCAAAAAAAAATAGAAACAGAAGGAAAAGTTACAGACTCTTTCTGTGAAGCCAGCATTACCCTGATCTCCAAATCAGGAAAAGACCCACCAAAAAGGAGAATTTCAAACCAATATCCCTGATGAATATGGATGCCAAGATTCTCAACAAGATCCTAGCTAGTAGGATCCCACAGTACATCAAAAAGATTATCCACCATGACCAGGAAGGATTTATCCCTGGGAAACAAGGGTGGTTTAACATTTGCAAATCAATCTATGTGAGAGAACAAATCAATAAGAGAAGAGAAAAGAACAACATGGTCCTCTCAATTGGTGCCAAAAAAGCACTTGACAAAATACAGCATCCGTTCCTGATTAAAACACTTCAAAGTATGGAGATAGAGGGAACATTCCTCAACTTCATAAAATCTATCTATGAGAAACCCACAGCAATAATCATCCTCAATGGGGAAAAGTGACAGCCTTCCCTTTGAGATCAGAAAAACTACAAGGATGTCCACTCTTGTGACTATTGTTCAACATAGTACTAGAAGTCCTAGCAACAGCAATCAGACAATAAAAAGAAATAAAAGGTATTCAAACCAACAAAGAAAAAGCCAAATTCTCTCTCTTTGCAGATGACATGATATTTTATATGGAAAACCCAAAAGACTCCACCCCCAAACCACTAGAACTTATACAACAATTCAGTAATGTGGCAGGATACATAATCAATGTACAGAAATCAGTTGCTTTCTTATATACTAACAATGAAAATATAGAAAGGGAAATTAGAGAATCAATTCCATTTACTCTAACACCAAGAACCATAAAATACCTGGGAATAAACCTAACCAAAGAGATAAAGGATCTGAACTCAGGGACTACAGAACACTCATGAAAGAAATTGAAGAAAGACACCAAAAGATGGAAGAGCATTCCATGTTCATGGATCAGAAGAATAAATATTATTAAAATGTCTATACTGCCTAGAGCGATCTATACTTTCAATGCCATTCTGATCAAAATTCCACTGGCATTTTTCAAAGAGCTAGAACAAACAATCCTAAAATGTGTATGGAACCAGAAGAGACCCTGAATTGACCCTGCAATTTTACTACTGGGTATTTACCCCAAAGATACAGATGTAGTGAAAAGAAGGACCATCTGTACCCTAATGTTCATAGCAGCAATGGCCACAGTCACCAAACTGTGGAAAGAGCCAAGATGCCCTTGGACAAATGAATAAAGAAGATATGGTCCATATATACAATGGAGAATTATATCTCTATCTGAAAGGATAAATACCCAACTTTTGTATCAACATGGATGGGACTGGAGGACATTATGCTGAGTGAAATAAGTCAAGCAGAGATAGCCAATTACCATATGGTTTCACTTACTTGTGGAGCATATGGAATAATATGGAAGACATTGGGAGATGGAGAGGAGAAGTGAGTTGGGGGAAATCGTAGGAGAAGAAAAACCATGAGGGCCTGTGGTCTCTGAGAAATAAACTGAGGTTTTGGAGGGGAGGGGTGGGAGAGGTTGGGTGAGCCCGGTGGTGGGTATTAAAGAGGGCACATACTGCATGAAGCAGTGGGTGTGGTGCATAAACAATGAATTTTGGAACACTGAAAAAAAATTAAATAAAATTTAAAAATATTAGTACGTTCATTTTGAGGCATAAACATTAGTTCCGTCTTTCTTAATCTGTTTCATCCAAATACTATGCAACAAATACTGTATAAAATATTACAAGGGATAAAATGGACAAAGCAATCTATAGAAGAGATTCATATATGACCAAGATGTTAGAAATCTCAGACAGGGAATTTAAAATAGGTACGATTAATATGACACAGGCTATACTGGGAAGGATGCACAACACACAAAAACATGAAGAATATCTGAAAAGTAATGGAAACTGTAAGTAACAACTAAAATGACATGTTAGAAGTTTTTACAAAGTAATGGTAACAGAGATGAAGAATATCTTCAATGATATTATCAGTAGACTTGATATTCCAGAGAACTTGAAGATAAAATTTAAACTGAACACAAATAAAACTTTGAAAATAAAGAAAAGAGCATCCAAGAACTTTAAGAAGATAGTAAAGATTCTAACATATATATATATATATATATATATATATATATTTGGAATCTTAGACTGAGATAAAAGGGATAACAAAAAGAAGTAAATATTTGAAGAGCTGTTGGTCAAGAATTTTCTGAAAAATAAAAGGCATTAAGCCACAAGAATGAAGGTTAAGTATAAATAAAGAAATACCCGCAAAGAGATTTTATCATCATATAATGATAATAAATTATGTTGAACTTCCTAGAGACCAAAGATAATTTTTTTAAAAATAATAGAAAAAAGATACAATGAATACTGAGGAATACAAATAAAATTAGAGCAGATTTCTTGTCAGAAACCATGTGAGCAAGAAGACAATGGAGTGTTATCATTCAGGTAAGCAAAGAATAGCCCAGAATTTTATATGCCAGTTAATAGTGAAAAGAAACAAAAAAATAAAAATATATGAAAACCAGCAATCCCAACACAAGCAAAACCAAAGCAACAAGTAATTCCACTCTCCCACAGAAAAGGTCTAATTCCAAAGCAGTGTGGTTATGCTGAATATCTAAAAATATATAGGACTTACAAATATTTAAGAAATTTTATTAATATTATGAAATATGCAATAAGACAAGTGCAAAATATTTACGAAATACACAAACTTAAAATTTTATTTTCAATAGATATGATCACAAGGCAGCTCAGGTAACATTAACTTAATAGGAGTATACTATTATATTTTAATTTTCTGAAAAATCTACAAGTTCAGCTAATGTATTCACAACATTTCATTCCAGCTCTACAGCCACACAATTACTTCATCTATCATATTCCTTTTGGGGGATGCAAACATGCATTTATTTATGTAGTATGCAGCAGTTATTTATGAGAATTTCTTGTAAGAGTGCTATGTAGTTATGTACTTTATTATTAGTAGAATCAAATAGATACAAAATATATTGCTATCTGCCATTGAACAAGACTTAAAAATCCAGGAGGAGAAATGTCATGAACTCATTTCAGGTACAATATGAAATATTTGGTAAAGTGTATTAAAAACAGAGCATTCAGTTTTAAGAAGAGAGTAACAAATTGTGCATGTGTGTAAATGGGATTAAAAAACTGGCATACTGTATTAGAAATAAAAGCTCAAATTCCTACTTACATCAGTAAGGATAGTATATAAAACCAGTTTCAGTTGTCTGTTATTCACAATACTCATGTCATGGAGCTCATTGGTGTTCAGTAGCAGAGGTATTCTTATTTGTTTCATTTGAAAGCCTTTCAGGTTTCAGATGAAGTTATTGAAAGTATTTTCCAATACTAAATTTGTTCATATCCAATTTAGTTTTCCTCCCAGAGGTAACAAGCTTAGACCAACCTCCCCTCAACAAAAATAAAAAGAACAACTAGTCAACAGCCCATTTCCCATTCTCTGTAGTCATTACATATCCTTCTTTAAATTAAAAGAAATTCAAAGCTCCACTTTTTAAAACACTGTATATGCACAGAAAAGATTTATATGTAAATAAAAGTATTTTGATTTTAAATAAGAAAACATAATTGATCTGGAAGGGAAACCAATTATATAGATACCATTTACTATTAATCAAACAAAATAAAATAGTTCTCTAATCCTCTATTTGATTTCCCTTAAATTGACATAAATTGAGAGAAATATTTATTTTGAACTCACTAAGGGAAAAACATCTATTTGTTATTGATAACTGTAGAAAGTACCCTTTTAAAAAAAAAAAAAGATTTTATTTATTTGACACAGAGAGAGAGATCCCAAGTAGGCAGAGAGGCAGGCAGAGAGAGAGAGGCAGAAGCAGGCTCCCTGCTGAGCAGAGAGCCCGATGCGGGGCTTGATCCCAGGACCCTGAGATCATGACCTGGGCTGAAGGCAGAGGCTTAACCCACTGAGCCACCCAGGTGCCCCTATAGAAAGTACCTTAAATACCACTGGAAGAGTAAAGAAACAAAGTTTCATTTTCAGTTTATTTCTTTAATTTAAAAGTTGCCAATGAATAATAGTTATGCTCATTAGAGTTGCTTAACTGTTTCATAAATTAGCAATTTAAGGTCCTAACCTATTGTAAGCTTCTCTGTTTAATTCAGATATTTTAAAAATTCATATTTCTTTTCTGCTTTGATTTCTCTGAATGCTAGCTTTGACTTTTGCCTATACATTTCTCATTGCACACCCAGAAAGGCAAATTTCTTGAAGTATTAGAAACAAGTAAATGCTGTTAAAAGGATTACTCTGGTATAGAAATTCCACCTTAGCAGCAATTTATTACATCATAATTTCTGCAAGCCTGTGAAATAAGTAGTGGCAGTGAGGTTGAACTTTAGACAAACTTCTCTCTTTTCCTTACTGGAAATTTTACTTTGAAAATGGAGTATTCTTAAATATTCATAAAATTTGTTACTCCTCTGTGGTCATGGAAATCTCACAGGTGACATACATTCCATCTTTCTTAGTTTTATTAGTGTGTGTGTATGTCTGGGTGTGAAAAATTCTGTTGGAAAGAGAAATTGTAGGCTAATCCTCTAAGGCAAATCTAAAGGAAATTGACAATAATAATTATTTTTTTTAATTCAAATGCCCCTAATTTTAAAATAGGGCTTGGACGATGCCAGCTATTAACTTTGTTAATATTGGCAAAACAATTAACTATGTTAACTATTGGCAAAACTGCATTTTAGCTCCTGAATTTTCATTTCTGCCTTACTTCTGGTTTTTGTATCAGGTTTTCTATGGTATGTTCTTCTCACTAAGTCTGTATAAAAAAAAACAGTCAAATTCTAGTCATTTAGGTGGGAACTCTTCATTCATTCATTTAAGTCTCTAAGAAACTCTACCCATTTGCTACGGTTATTTTTAAAGCAACTAATAGATTAACATTTATATTTTCTCATAAAAATCTAAAACATCACAGGGTGCCTGGGTGGCTCAGTGTAAAGCCTCTGCCTTTGGCTCAGGTCATGATCCCAAAGTCCTGGGATCGAGCTCTGCATTGGGCTCTCTGCTCAGTGGGGAACCTGCTTCCTCCTCTTCCACCTGCCTCTCTGCCTACTTGTGATCTCTGTCCGTCAAATAAATAAAAAATCTTTTTAAAAAAATCTCAAACATCGGATATATGTCTATATAGAGAGACATAGACATACCCCAAACAGTTCAAAACTATAGAAAATTTACTTTAAAATATTATGTTCTTAGAAATACATTAAATTACATGTGTATATAATTCTAGCATATAAAAGGAATGTTTAATACAGGTGAAGGTAAAACATAAATGATATTGTTTATAGCTTTGTAAGTCTACAGAGAAGGAGTCAAGAGATAAGGAAGAAAGGCAGTTAACATTCTGAATTTTATGATTAAGTTCAACAGTCAGGTAGGTGTGAAATGTTTTTATTCATAGTGACAGAGTTCTAGGTGCAGCCTGTTCATGATAACTTAATCTTTTTTATCCATCTTATATCCCATCTATAAAAAAATAAAGCTTATTTCACTAAACTATTATTAATAAGTTAAATATCATTATGCATAACTCAGTTCAATCATACTTATAAAGTAAAGCAATTTATTCATGCTTGAGAACTGTGCAAAAAGGAAGGAATGAGTAGGATGAGGATGGTGAAGGTATGTGGGATCCAATAGGGAAATGAGAAGAGAAGGGTAAGTGGATAAATAATTGTGATGATTCTGGTTACAAAGTACATGAAGAGCTCCAGTGTTCCCAAATTATAGTAGTGAAAACTATTAAATGGGTCTATTTTAATCACTGTGGGGTTAGTTGATTAGCTATAACATTTTCTTTATTACTTATAGTATCTAATTATATTATTGAGATTCACTCTCCTCTTGGCTGACTCTGAACATCCCTCAACATGACACCTAGTTCTGGCTAATGTGCTGTATTGATTCTTTACAGTTTTCTAAAACACTTAATTTTACTTTTGATTTTGTAATTTTGTTTTACTGCATTTCTCTTTTTACCATATAATCGAAACACACTTTTGTTGGTAATTCCACATGCAGAAATTGAAGTCAAATTATGTTGTAATAAGAACTTGATGATTGTTTCCACAAACTTTTTCTAGCATAAGACTTTTTAGGTCAACATTATGTCTGATGATAGTCATTTATAGTAGATGGAGCCCCTATAGAATATTTCAGGTGGATGAATTTACCCAGTAAGATAGCTCTCTATCAAAAGAAACCATAAATCACATATGGAATGAATTTTGATTTATGTAATTTACATAGGTCTCTGATTATAATTTTAAATGATTGATGGAAAGGAATAGTTTAATGCTGTGGTAATAGGAATTGTATTATTTGATGAACTTACATTTCAAAATTTTATTTATTTTTAGTAGAGTCTTGGTTTTCTAACTAAGAGTTTTCTAGGCACTTTACTTAGTTATGCACTACTGTATTGGCAATCTAGTTTGAAAGGGAGGTTTAGTGTGATCATTTACCGTAATGTGGCAAAACTCAGATTCAGTTGGATAAACTTGAGAGAAAAGCATCATCAGAGACGGTGATTTTGATTACTCAGTATAATTTAACACTTTCAATTTAAATATCTTCCCTACTCTCATTTTTACTGTCTTGCATACTGTCTAATGGTTAAGTTTAATTTTCTTCATGCAGCCAAAGATAAACCAAACCAACTTTGTCTTCCTTTTACTTTAACAGACTTTAAATGAATTTAACATTTAAATTTCTAATTTATACAATCATATTTCCTATTGCATCTTCAGGAAATCCAGCAGACATATATATTGACCAGATTCATGGTTCTATATTTTTAAATGATTTCAATAAGTATATTTGAGCACATCTGAATTCATTTAAATTTGAATTCATTTAAAAATAGGATAGAAAAGACAAAGATTTTCCTTCCCAGATAGCAACAAAAAGAAATAAAATAATTTTCTTACCCAGTGAAATAATAGACATTCATTACAAGATCTATGCACAGCCTAAGAATGGAGCAATAAGACCACTTAGTTGTGAAATTAAATTGTTTCATAAGCTTCCATTTATAATCTATACATAATCCCAATATTCATGAGATTGAATCCACATATTTCAGAATTTTGCATGAGAATACAAGATATATGAAAATTTCTGAATCCACTCCAGAGAGGAAAAAAAAAAAATTACTGCATTGAAAATTGAAATTTTTGTAACATTGGGCGCCGGGGTGGTTCAGTGGGTTAAAGCCTCTGCCTTTCGCTCAGGTCATGATTCCAGGGTTCTGGGATCGAGCCCTGCATTGGGCTCTCTGCTCAGCAGGGAGCCTGCTTCCCCACCTCTCTCTCTCTCTTTCTGCCTGCCTCTCCACCTACTTGTGATCTCTGTCTGTCAAATAAATAAATAAATAAATAAATCTTAAATAAAATTTTTGTAACTTTTATTTTTGGTTCAATCTAATGGCCAACTATTGTATATGAAACATTAATATTGGCAAAATATTTTTGCAAATATACAAGTAGTTTTAGAAATATACAAGTAGTTCAAGAAAATCCCAAATCTGAGCATTCATTTGTTGTTCCTAGCTGCAGCTATGCTTATGTATTTCCAAGAAATGTGAAAATATTGCCTAGAGAGTATAATGCCCTCAAAATTTGAACATGAAATATCTCTTTTTTTAAAATGAGGATCATATATTTTTATTTTTAAAAATTGTGGTTTTCCTTTTAAATAAAATGTTTTTTGTCTGTTTGTTTCAGGTTTTTATTTTAATTCCACTTAGGTGACATAAAGTGCAATATTAGTTTCAGAAGTAGAATTTAGTGATTCCTCACTTACATATAACACCCAGTGCTCATCACAACAAGTGCCCTCCTTAATACCTATCACCCATTTTACCCATGTCTCCAACCATTCCCCCTCTAGGAACCCTCAGTTTGTTCTCTATAGTTAAGAGTTTGTTTTATGGTTTGTCTCTCTCTTTCTCCTCCTCACGTTCATCCTCTTTGTTTCTTAATTTCTGCATATCACTGAAATCATATGGTATTTGTCTTTCTCTGACTGCTTATTTCACTTAGCATAATATACTCTAGCTCCATTCATGTTGCTGCAAATGGCAAGATTTCATTCTTTTTGATGGCTGACTAATATTCCTCTCCCTTTTTCTCTCTCTCTCTCTCTGTGTGTGTGTGTGTGTATGTGTACATACATTTATTTTCTCATAAATCAATGTACATTTGGGTTCTTCTCATAATTTATTGATTTTGATAGTACTGCTATAAACATTAAGGTGCATATGTCTCTTCAAATCAGCATTTTTTTATCCTTTGGGTAAAAACCTAGCAGGGCAACTGCTAGGTCATTGGGTAGTTCTATTTTTAACTTTTTGAGACACTTCCATACTGTTTTGCACAGTGGCTGCACCAGTTTGTATTCCCACCAATGGTGCAAGAGGGTCCCCCTTTCTCCTCATGCTCATCAACATCTGTTGTTTCCTGTGTTGTTAATTTTAGCTGTTCTGACAGGTGTGAGGTGGTTTCTCATCGTGGTTTTGGTTTGTATCTCCCTGCTGATGAGTGATATTGAACATCTTTTCATGTGCCTGTCAGCCATCTGGTGGTCTTCTTTGGAGAAATGTCTATGCATGACTTCTGCCCATTTTTTAACTGGATTAATTGTTTCTTAGGTGTTGAGTCTGCTAGGTTCTTTATAGATTTTGAATACTAGCCCCTTATCAGGGGCTAGTCTTTTGCAAACATCTTCTCCCATTCTGGAGGTTGACTTCTAGTTTTGTTGATTGAGCCCTTTGTTGTGCAGAAGTTTCTATTCTTTCTTCTTTTTTTTTTTAAAGATTTTATTTATTTATTTGACAGACAGAGATCACAAATAGGCAGAGAGAGAGGAGGAAGGAGGCTCCCCGCTGAGCAGAGAGCCCGATGTGGGGCTCGATCCCAGGACCCTGGAATCATGACCTGAGCTGAAGGCAGAGGCTTTAACCCACTGAGCCACCCAAGCGCCCCAGAAGTTTCTATTCTTGATGAAGTCCCAACAGTTCACTTTTGCTTTTGCTTCCCTTGCTTCCAGTGACATATCTAGTTTAGAAGGTGCTATGGCCAATGTCCAAGAGGTTGCTGCCTGTATTCTCCTCTGGGATTTTGATGGTTTCCTGTCTCACATTTTGGTCTTTCATCCATTTTTAATTTATTTTTGTGTATGGTGTAAGATAATGGTCCAGTGTCATTCCTCTGCATGCTGCTGTCCAGTTTTCCCAACATCATTTGTTGAAGACATTTTATTTTTTCCACTGGGTATTCTTTTCTGCTTTGTTGAAGAATACTTGATAGTATAGTTGTGGTCCATTTTCTGGTTTTCTATTCTGTTCTATTGATCTGTGTGTCTGTTTTTGTGTCAGTACCATACTATATTGTCTTGATGACTATAGGTTTGTAATATAGCTTGAAGTCTGGAATTGTGATGTCTCCAGCTTTTCTTTTCTTTTTCAAGATTGCTTTGGCTATCTGGGTCTCTTATGGATCCATACAAATTTTAGCATTATTTGTTCTAGCTTTGTGAAAAATGCTGGTTGTATTTTGATAGGGGTTGCATTAAATGTGGAGATGGCTTTGGGTAGTATAGACATTTTAATAATCGTTGTTATTCCGATCCATGAGCAAGGGATATTTTTCCATTTCTCTGTTTCCTCTTCAATTTCTTTCATAAGTGCTCTATAGTTTTCAGAGTATAGATCTTTTCCCTCCTTGGTTAGGTTTATTCCTAGGTATCTTATGGTTTTTGGTGCAATTATAAGTGGGATCAATTTCTTGATTTCTTTTTCTGCTATTTCATGTTTGGTGTATAGAAATGCCACAGATTTCTGTAGGTTTATTTGTATCCTGCAACTTTACAGAATTCATGTATTATATCTAGCCTAATCTAGGGAAGTAAACAGACATCCTAATCCTGAAGGCACAGAGAAATCCCATGAAAATCAACAAAAAAAGGCCAACACCAAAACATATTGTAGTAAAATTTGTAAAACATAGAGATTAAAAAAAAAAAGTATCCTAATAGCAAAAAGACAATAGAAGTCTCTAACTTACAAAGGAAAATGAATAAGGTTAACAGATCTCTCCACAGAAACTTGACAGGCTATAAGAGAGTGGCATGATAGACTCAGTGTGCTAAATGGGAAAAATATTCAGTCAAGAATACTTGACAGCAAGACTATCATTCAGAATAGGAGAGATAAAGAGTTTCCCAGACAAAAACCAAAAACATAAGCAAAACAAAACAAAACAAAACAAAACAAAACTAAAGGAGTTCATAACCAGTAAACCATCCCCACAAGAAATTTTAAAGGGGAGTCTTTGCATGGGAAAGAAAAACCAAAAGCAAAAGACTAGAAAGGAACAGAGAAAATCTCCAGAAATAATGACAAAACAAGTAATAAAATGACACTAAATTCATATCTACCAATAACTACTTTGAATGTAGAGGCACCTGGGTATTGCAGTTGGTTGAGCATCCAACACTTGGTTTTGGTTCAGGTCATGATCATAGTTATGGGATTGAGCCCATGCTCAGTGTGGAGTCTGCTTGGGATTCTCTCTGTCTATCCATCTGCCCCTTCTGCTTGAGTTCTCTTTCTCTCTCAAATAAATAAATAAATTTTTAAAAATTATTGTTCTGAATTTAAATAGATGGAATACCCCAATCAAAAGACATAGGGTAACAGAATGGATAAAAAATATAAAAACCATCTGTGTACTGCTTACAAGACACTCATTTTAGACCTAAAGACACCTCCAGATTGAAAATGAGGAGATGAAGAACCGTTTATCATGCAAATGGACATCAAAATAAATGTTCATAGCAGCAATGGCCACGGTCACCAAACTCTGGAAAGAACCAAGGTGCCCTTCAATGGATGAATGGATAAGGAAGATGTGGTCCATATACACTATGGAGTATTATACCTCCTCAGAAAGGATGAATACCCAACTTTTGTATCAACGTGGATGGGACTGGAAGAGATTATGCTGAGTGAAATAAGTCAAACAGAGAGAGTCAATTATCATATGGTTTCACTTATTTGTGTAGCCTAAGAAGTAACACAGAGAACATGGGGAGATGGAGAGGAGAAGGGAGTTGAGGGAAATTGGAAAGGGAGATGAACCATGAGAGACTATGGACTCTGAAAAACAATCTAAGGGTTTTGAAGGGGCAGGGGGTGGGAAGTTGGGTTAACATGGTGGTGGGTATTATGGAGGGCACATATTGCATGGAGCACTGGGTGTGGTGCATAAACAATGAATTCTGGTACACTGAAAAGAAATTTAAAAAATAAAAAATTTAAAAAAAAGGAAACCCAGAATACTAATACTTATATCAGACAAACTAGATTTTAAATCAAAAACAGTAATAAGTGATGAAGAAGGACAGTATCATAACAAAGGGGTCTATCCAATTAGAAGAACTAACTATTGTAAATATTTATCCCCCCAATCTGGGTGCACTCAAATATATAAACCAATAACAAACATAAAGGAACTCACTGATAATAATACAATAATAGTAATGTATACTATTAGTATACATTAATAGTAGGAATGTAACACCCCATTTACAGCAATGGATGGATTATCTAAGCAGAAAATCAACAAGGAAACAATGGCTTTGAATGACACAGTGCAACAGATGGACTTAACAGACATATTAAGAACATTCCACCCTAAAGCAACAGAATACACATTCTTTTCAAGTGCACATGATACATTCTCCAGAATAGATCCCATACTAGGTCACACTGTCAGGCCACAACAAGAATAAAAAGACTGGTATCATACAATGCATATTTTCTGATCACAACACTATGAAACTTAAAGTCAACCACAAGAAAAAAAATTGGGAAAACTACAAATACATGGAGGTTAAAGAATATTCTACTAAAAAATGAATGGGTCAACCAGAAAATTAAAGAAAAACAAATTTAAAGTACATGGAAACAAATTATAATGAAAACATGACAGTCCAAAACTGTTGGGATGCTGCAAAAGCAGTCATAAGAGGGAAGTATATAGCAATACAGATCTCTCAAAAAGCAAGAAAAATCTCAAATACACAACATAAACTTAACACTTACAGGAGCTAGAAAAAGAACAAGAAGTGAAGCCTAAAGCCAGCAGAAGAAGGGAAATTAATAAAAACTAGAGCAGACATAAATGACAGAGAACCCCCCAAAAGAGGGAGAGAAAGAGAGAATAACAAAAACAGCAGAACAGATCAATGAAACCGGAAGCTTATTCTTTGAAAGAATTAATAAAATTGATTAACCTCTACCCTGCAAAAAGAAAAGAGAATGGACCCAAATAAATAAAATAACAAATAAGACAGGAGAGATCACATCCAACACCACAGAAATATTAATACTTATAAGAGAATATTACAAAAAAGTATATGCCAACAAATTGGGCCATCTGGAATAAATGGATCAATTCCTAGAAACATACAAATTACCAAAACTGAAACAGGAAGAAATAGAACATTTGACCATACCCATAAGCAGCAAAGAAATTGAATCAGTAACCAAAAATCTCCCAACAAACAAAAGTCCAAAGCCAGATGGTTTCCCAGGGAAATTCTTTTAAAGAAGAGTTAAAAGTTATTCTTCTCAAAATGTTCCAAAAATAGGGAAAAAAATGAAATCATCCAAATTCATTCTATGAGATCAGCATTTCCTTGATTCCAAAACCAACGACCCCACTACAAAGACAATTATGGCCAAGATCCCTAATGAACACAAATGCAAAATTTCTCAACAAAACACTAGTAATTTGAATCCAACAGTACATTAAAAGAATCATTTACCACAATCAAGTGGAATATATTCCTAAGCTCCAAGAGAGTTCCAATATTCCCAAATCAATCAACATGATACACCACATTAATAAAAGGAAGGATAAGAACTATATGATCTTCTCAATAGTTGCAGAAAAAGCATTTGACAAACTATAGCATCCATTCTTGATTAAAAACCCTCCACACAAAGTGGGGGTTGAAGAAACATATCTCAATATCTTAAAGGCCATATACGAAGACCCATAGCTAATTTATATCATCCTCAATGGTGAAAAACTGAGAGTTTTTTGTCTATGGTTAGGAAAAAGACAGGGATGTCCACCTTCACCTTTGTGTGAAGGTGGAAATCCTAGTGGAATTCCTTCTGAAAATCCTAGCCTCAGCAGTCAGAATGTGAAATATTTCTTTCTTTCTTTCTTTCTTTCTTTTTTTGAGATTTTATTTATTTATTTATTTGTCAGAGGGAGATTGAGAGCACAAGTAGGGGGAGTGGCAGGCAGAGGGAGAAGCAGGCTCTCTGCTGAGCCTGACAGGGGACTTGATCCCAGGACCCTGAGATCATGATCTGAGCCAAAGCTAAACATTTAATTGAACAAGCCACCCAGGTGTCCCATAATATAAAATATTTCTAATAAAGGCTTGAACCCACAATGATTACAAACACTGAGGGGATGTGATTATGCTGACCACCACAACACAAGCATTTCTTTTCTCACTGATAGTTTCTCAAAACATATTTCTTCAATATGAAAGTTTAAAAAGGAAAGAAGATAGGTAGTTGCAAGCCAGAACTAGAGGCCATTAGAGAGATCAAACATCAAATAAATATTTTTAATCAGAAATTTCTGTACTGAAGAAATGGCTAAGTGATATAGCTGACCAAGTTAAATATTTCTTCAGGTAGACCTATGTTTAATCTGCAAAACTACCACCGTCATCTGTGTAAACCAAATTATCCTTTCCCCTCCCCTTATTTTTTGCCATTATATCAACTTAAGTTGAAGTCAAATATAATTTTATTTATCATATTATAGAAGTCCAGTAAAATAATCTATATGAGTGAAATTTTAATTTCAGTTAGTCATTGTTTTTTAGTTACTCATTTTATTACACGGAGAAAAAAGATCTTAAAAGAAAATTTTGAATATGTGATTCTGCCTTTATGGAAAACGAATGTAGAGGGTCACACAGTTATTTGTGATGAATTTCAGCAAAGATCCTCTCTTATCTAAAAAAAGGGGGGGCCAAAGTGAGTTCCTTGACATTTAAAGTTACAAATTGGATACTTATTCCTTTGGTCTGATACCGGTGCTTTGACTTTCATTTTCATTAAAATGCAGATATCCTAAGAAGGGGGCTCACTATTTTATTCATTCATTTATACTTTCCTGTAAACAATGGGTATACAATCAATATTTCTTCATCTACACTGTCAGATCATTTATTATGAGAAATTGCAATTGATTTTTTTTTAGAGGTTGGGGGGAAAAGAGAAATAAAGAAGAAATTCTCAATGAAACACATAGTGCAGAAGAAAAAAGTGAATCTGGAAAGAGTTCATAAAGACACAATTTTGCTGAGAGTTGACTTTGATTCTACTTTAGAGACAACATAGTTATAATGCAAAGCAAGTTCTATATTATTGTAGTTACTTAGCGATAAAAATGAGCATCAGAGATAGTTAATACTAGAAAATGTGTTTTATATTATTGGTTACTAACATACTGAACAAAATATGAAGAATGAATAGTATTGTAAGATTACATAATATCTCAGTATAAAATAAAATGCATTTCTTCTTCGTATGAATAAATGTGAGAAGACCAGAAAAATGAAGTTTATTTCAAATCTGCATATGCATATTAAAATAAAGGAATTAAGCTTTCCGCTTCAATCTTCCATGAAGTTTCTAGGGGTGCTAAATGTAATGGCCATTTGTATTAGCTGTGTTTTAGTAGGAAACAACCTCCATGAGCTGCATTATAGGAGGAGAGTTTAATAAAGGTTTTTTTGTTTTGTTTTCTATTTCTTTATTTTTTAAATTTACACAGTCAATTCACTTTTTTTGTTGGACAAATATATGAGTTTATATTCTTACACACACTCATAGCCACCATCACAGACAGGATACACAGAACAACTTCTTTGTTTTCAGACTTTCCCCCATCATCTGTTCCCTGCAACCACTTATCTGTCTTCTGTTGCTGTAGTTTTACCATTTTTCAGAATGTTATAAAAATAGAATCGCACAGTATATAACATTTTCAGGCTGGCCTCTTTTACTTAGCATAATGCAGTTGAGATTCATATTGATAGTTTGTTTCTTTTTATTGCTGAGTAGTATCTCATTGTGAGGATGTACTGAAGTCCATTTACCCATTTACTTGTTGAAGGATATCTGGATTTACGATTTGTGGCAATAATGAACACTGCTGCTATAAATATTCATTTGAAGTTTTTTACATGCATGCCTAAGTTTTCCTTTCTGTAGGATAAATAGTTAAAGTGGATCAGTTGATTTATAAATCAGTCAATATAAATTACTATATCAAAAACCTAAGGAATGGAAATCATACTGTCAAAATAATTCATGAACAGAAAGCATTTGACAAAATTCAACATCCATTCATGATGTAAACTCTCAGTGAACTAGCAGTCTTTGACCACGTCAGGATCTACTAATTGTAGCCCTGACAAATATAAACAGATGGCTATCGGAAGTATGACACATTTCCACATGTATTTTATTTCTGTCCCGTCTATTCTGATGTACATCTGGTAGTTTAGATTTAAATGTTTTAAAATAGAGTACAAATAAAATAATAATGTAAAAAAATATTAGCTCTTATTTAGTTATGCCCAAGATTTGCTGGTGTAGGTGATGTCTAAGAAAGAAAACAAAAAGAGAGAAAGAAATGGAATTTGGTGTTTCATCTAAATAATAAAACAGAGTTTTGCTCTTCCTTCTTTGAAAAGAACATATATTTTGCTTGTTTAGAAATTCAGAGTTGAGACAATAATCCTCTTAGTTCTATGACTGCAGGTTCTTACATAAATCATCCAAGTTAAAAAAAAAAAATCTTCCAGGTGCCCAGCTATACAGTATGGCAAAAACAAAACTTAAAAATAAATTCTTACACTATTAAACTGAAATAATCATAATAGAACATTACTTAGATTTAGTGATTAATTTCAGTCATTCACTTGACAAATATTACTGATCATATAGTATGTGGAAGGAGTCTGATAAGTATTAAATATTGTTTTCTGAATACAATATAAGCTTTCCCCCAAGTACTACTTTCCTCAATTGCCTCTTTAGAGCCTTCAACACCATCACTATTGATACTGGATATTATGGGATGAATGAATTAAACATGTTCAGTTCTACAACTACTTCTTAATTTCCATCTTAATCTCAAATTCAATTTGCTAACCAATGGGAACTTATTAGAGATGCTTGGAACTATGCCATCTTTTTCTTTCATCTACATATACTTAATTTCATTCCTATCATTCATTGTTCTGCTCTATATTAAAGGAATTCGAAACCCTAAACATTAAATTTCCTAGACCCCTCTGCCAGCTGGAATCCAGTTAGTATTGGCTAGTAAGAGGAACTAGCAGGATTTATTTATGCATTTATTTTATTACTTCTAATTTTGAAATAATTATATTTTCATAGTAATTGGCAAAGAAAGAAAGCACAGAGAGGCGCAGTATATTCTACACAGTTTCCCTCAACTGTCACATCTTACATTATTCTAGTTTAATATTAAAACCATGCATTGACATTTATAAAACATATATACACTTCTATTTCATTTTAACACATGCATAGATTTGTGTAACCACCACCTTGATTGAGATACAAAACTGTTTCATCACCACAAAAGATCTCCCTTGTTTTATCCTTTAATAATCATTCCCAATGCAGCCCTGCCCCTTCATCATCTCTGACCCCTGGGAAACACCACTATGTTTTCTGTATCTATCATTTTGTCATTTCAAGAATGCTATCTAAATGGAATCATTCAGTATGTGACCTTTTGGGATTTGTTTACTTTACTCAGAATAATGCCTTTGAGATCATCATAGGATTTTAGGAGGAAGGACCAGCAGCACACCAGTGAGTGGTGACTGACGATTGTCTTTGGTATTCCAGCACCAGTAGCAGAGGGTAACTACCAGTAGTTGTGGGGGGTCACAGGCTGCAAAGGCTTTCAGCAGCACTGAAAGATAAATCAGTGAGTAGCTGCAGGCTCAGCTGAGTCTGGAGGGTCTGGAATTAGCAATGTCCTGCAGGGTCAAGGGAACATGTTTACCTGGGCTCTGGAAGCACTATCTCCCTTTGTTTTTTCCAGCACTCTAGTATGGGATAAGCTTCCTGAAATTATTAATCTCTAGTTACTTTGGTGTAACTGAAGTAACCAGTCCCCAGTATTTAATAACTTCTGTGTGAATACCTTCTGTATGAATTGCTTAGCATAAATTCTACTTTTCTGAGTGGATTCTGACAGAGATATCATCAAACAGCATTGATGTTAACAATCTAGCTACATATAGTCCTGTGAAAACATATTGATAGCATTGATATTATTATTAATATTAATAATAATAGAGCTACTATTTATTAGAAATCTATTTTATCCTAAGCACTCTGTATAATACTTTCTTTCAAACAGCTTATAGGCACAAACACAATGAAGAAAAGTTCAGTAAGAAGAGTAGAGCTATGCCAACTTTGAACACATTCTTAATTATATAAACACTTCCTTTATGCATTTGGTAAATAAAAAATTAAAGTCAATGCTCAGACTCAACTATTTTGAACTTAATATATATCTCAAGTGACAGCTCACTTAGGAGTCCAATGGTCATCCAATGTTAATATGGTTAAATTTATGATGTTTAATGACAGAATCAGAATACGTTGCTGTGAAATGTTCTGGTGCTATAATATTCACATTGTGAAATGCTGTCCTATTGAGCATTTCAGATGCCAAGTCCAGTTCAATATTCTTTGACTTGTGAAAATACTTTGGGCATTATGTTTTATGTTTGCTGAAAAGTCGTCTCACTCAAAATGGTTTGGTGTTGCCAGTTGAAGCCTCATGCAGCTGGCAACTTTTAATTGTTTCTTGTATGGCTTGGAATGACAATGACGCCACTGGCCTATTTTAATAATTGATTACTTATTTTTTTTTAAATGTTTTATGTTTTGCTTTAACTGGCTACACTTAAAAAAAAAAGCTTTTTCTTTTTTTTTTTTTTTAAAGATTTTATTTATTTATTTGACAGAGAGATCACAAGCAGGCAGAGAGGCAGGCAGAGAGAGAGGAGGAAGCAGGCTCCCCCAGAGAGCAGAGAGCCCGATGCGGGGCTCGATCCCAGGACTCTGAGATCATGACCTGAGCCGAAGGCAGCGGCTTAACCCACTGAGCCACCCAGGCGCCCCCAAAAAAAACTTTTTCTAAAAGGAAGAAAATTATATAAAAGTCTCCTAATTTAATACAAAGGCATGTTTTTATTTCTCAAATTTCTTTGGAAAAATTTTAATCTGTACCTTAAACATTTAGTTATCTAAAAATTCTTTTTTTTTTTTTAATCTTTTTTTTTTTTTTTATTTGTTAGAGAGAGAGAGAGAGAGAGAGCATGAGCACAGGCAGACAGAGTGGCAGGCAGAGGCAGAGGGAGAAGCAGGCTCCCCGCTGAGCAAGGAGCCCGATGTGGGACTCGATCCCAGGACGCTGGGATCATGACCTGAGCCGAAGGCAGCCGCTTAGCCAACTGAGCCACCCAGGCGTCCCTAGTTATCTAAAAATTCTTAATCAGTGACTATCACTTAATTCCTTCAGGAATTGCTTAAGTGATAAATCTAGTCCAAACTGAATTCCTCCTAGCAACAAATTATATTTTATATTAATTATACCACATAATTTGGTTATATTTTACTGTTTTTACAAAAACCCCACCATTTTTGTTTCTGAAATTGGTCAATTGTTAATAATGTCAAATACATATATTTCATATTTCTTTTTTAATTTATTTATTTATTTATTAACATAGAATGTATTATTAGTCCCAGGGGTACAGGTCTGTGAATCGCCAGGTTTACACACTTCACAGCACTCACCATAGCACAAACCTATTTCATATTTCTATCATGTGTACAACTTAATGTTATGAATATATTAATCTGTGTACATAAGCTGTCACGCTAATAAAATATTCAATGAATTTGTTCCTATATCTGCATTTTAATGATTACAACACTAATTTAATAGTGAATTGCTAAAGTGTTCCCACTTAAAATCAAGAAGTACACTACATCAGAACATACAAACCCCTTTGATCATGGATTCCATCTGGTTTATGTGCTCTCTGCCTCACTGGCTAGTGATTACACTGGATATTTATTCAAAAATAATTGTCTCACTGCTAATCTCTAAGTAAACTCAATATGACAAACAAAGGTCCCTATTCTTATCAAACCTTTATTTAAGAAACAAAAGTAAGAAAAATATTAAGTAAAAAGATAATTCCTATGGCAATAATGACATAGACAGCAAATCACAGAAATATTATCTGAGTAAGAATTATTGTAAACAAGTCATGAAAGAAATCCTTTAAGGAATATGATATTCAAGCTGAGAACTGAATTTTCCCAACAACTCATTCAGATAATCAGAAGAAGAAACATTTTGGTCCATGACTAGCATGAGGTACTGGAGGTGAGAATAAGCTTGACATACTTGAAAAACATTTTCTTTTTTCTTTTCTTCATTTTTTAAAAAATTAAATTAAGTGGTTTAGATTTTTACCAAGAACAATAGAAAACTTTTTTTGTTTGTTTTTCATAAGGAGTAATCTCATTTTATTTGAATTTATGATAATGAATCTGTGTGTTGTGAAAAGTGAATTAAAGGTGGTGAAATATAATAATGCCTTAGTTATAGGGGAGAAACATGGTTGCTTAGGACGGTACCAGTTGATAAAAAGAGAAACAGGAATATTTGCAATGTGTTCTGTTAGCCAAATTAAAAATACTTCCTGATGAATTAGATGTGAGAGGTGAGGAATAGAAAAAGTTAGGTGGGCAAATGAAAATTTTAGGGAAAGCGCTTCATTAATGTTAAGAAAATAATTCTCTCAAAGCTTTATGACTTATAATCACCTAAACTTACATAACTTAATCCTCTCAATAATTATATTAAATAATTATTCTTATTGTACTCTGAAGATAAATTCACTGTCAGGAAGATTGTCAATGTCTCAAGATCTCAGAGCTTTCTTTAAGGCAAAATTAGCAATATAGAACTTTAGAATCTATGTTAAATAGAAATGCCATAGAAACATAATTAGGCCCAGTGTTTCTCCAATTGGGAGGTGGGAATGTGTAATCGGTTCTTTAACATATACAACTTGCTCATAACTATGTGGTTGTGAAATAGTTGTACCTGAAGTACAAGTTAGCAAAAATCTCATTAAAAGAAATATTTTTACCAAGTCACTTGATCTGGATTTCTTACAAGTAAAAATTGAAATTTTATGAAAAATGACCAGAAAATTCATATTTTACTACCATACAAAACTATGTGAATTTTTAAAATTTAAAAGAGAAGTTCTTTAGGAATTAACCTAGTAAATTACAATTGGAGTATTGATACTATTTTATTATTTTTTTAAGATTTTATTTATTTATTTGACAGAGAGAGATCACAAGTAGGCAGAGAGGCAGGCAGAGAGAGAGGAAGGGAAGCAGGCTTCCTGCCGAGCAGCGAGCCCGATGCGGGACTCGATCCCAGGACTCTGGGATCATAACCTGAGCCGAAGGCAGCGGCTTAACCCACTGAGCCACCCAGGCGCCCCCTATTTTATTATTTTTATGTTTGTTAGTATTAAACCTACTGAGTGCTAGTTTCTTTCCATAAGTTATTTCATTTAATTATTAAAAATATATTAAGAGATAGAAAGTTTATGGATTTTTCCAACCAAGATACTAAGGAGACAATTTAAGTAACTTGGTCAAGATCAGAAAGTCATGTAAATAAATAGCCTCACTGGGATGACTCCCAACTTCACTGAATTCTGATTTATAATAAATATTTCTTAAGTACATACTACTTTTCCAGCATTATTCTATATTCTGGGAAAATGTGGGTGGAATGATAACTGCTGTTTTGAGGTATGTCTAAAAGTATGTTTTGGTTTGTGTGCATTTAATCCATTTTCTTCATATCAATATGTCCATAACTTATTTAATACTATTTCTGGATTTATTTTTAATGGTTCATATTTGTGTAATATAGAAATCCTGGAACTTCTGACACACACACACACACACACCCATATATACACATATATATGTGTATATATATATATATATATATATATATATATATATATATAAAACAGCAAATGTCAATATCAAGTGATATAAATACTAATTAAATTCTTTATTGAAAGTTTATCTTATCACAGAGCTAGAACAAACCATCCTAAAATTTGTGTGGAACCACAAAAGACCATGAATAACCACAACAATCTTGAAGAAGAAAAGCAAAGCTGCAGGTATCACAATTCTGGACTTCAAGCTATAGTACAAAGGTATTTTTATCAAGACAGTAAGGTACTGGCACAAAACAGACACACAAATCCATGGAATAGAAGGGAAAATGAAGAAATGGCTCCACAATGATACAGCCAACTAATCTTCAACAAAGCAGAATTTGGAAAGACCATCAAATGGAAAAAGTCTCTTCAACGAATGCTGCTGGGAAAACTGCACAGCAACATGTAAAAGAATGAAATTTGACCACTTTCATACACCATGCACAAAAATAAATTCAAAGTGGGTGAAAGACCTAAATGTGAGACAGGAAACCATCAAAATTCTGAGGAGAACACAGGCAGCAACTCCTTTGACTTTAGCTATAGCAACTTCTTACTAGACACATCTCTGGAAGCAAGGGAAACAAAATAAAAAATGAAGTATTGGGACTTTATCAAGACAAATATCTTCTCCATGGTGAATGATACTCAATTAGACTAAAAGGCAAACTTTGGAATGGGAGAATCTATAAAAAAATTTTCAAACTCAACACCCAAAAAAGAAATAATCCAGTTTATAAAAGGACAGAAGACATGCATAGATATTTTTCCAAAGAAGTCATCCAGATGGCTAACAGCCACATGAAAAGGTGCTCAACATCACTCACCAGCAGAGAAATACAAATCAAAACCACAGTGAAATACCACCTCACACCTGTCAGAATGGCTAAAATTAGTAACACAGAAAACAACAGATGTTGGTGAGATTGTTGAGAAAGGGGAACTCTTCTTACACTGCTGGTGGGAATGCAAATTGGTGCAGCCCCTCTGGAAAACAGTATGGCAATTCCTCAAAAAGTTAAAAACAGAACTACCCTATGACTCAGCAATTGCACTACTAGGTATTTATCCAAAGGATACAAAAACTGATTCAAAGGGACACATGCAGCCTGATGTTTATAGCAGCATTATAACAATAGCCAAACTATGGAAAGAGCCCAAATATTCAACTGATAAATGGGTAAAGAAGAAGTGTGTGTGTGTGTACATATAAAATAATAGAATATATGTGTGTATGTATCTATATACACATATGCATGTGTGTATACATATATATGTGTGTATATATGTATATAATGAAATGTATATAAATATATATATACACACACATATATATATATATATATATCACTCAGTCATCAAAAAGAATGAAATCTTGCTATTTGCAATAACATGGATGGAATTAGAGTGTATTAAACTAAGTGAAATAAATCAGTCAGAGAAAGACAAATGCCATATAATTTCACTCAGATATGGAAATCAAGAAATGAAGGAGATGAACATAGAGGACAAAAGAAAGGGAGAGGCAATCCCTAAAACAGACTCGTAATTATAGAGAACAAACTGAGGATTGCCAGAGGAGAGGCAGGCAGAGGGATGGGTAAAATAGGCGATGGTTGTTAAGGAGGGCACTTGTGGGGAGCAGTGGGTGTTATATTTAAGTGAGGAATCACTAAATTCTATTGTTCAAACCAATATCACACTATCCATTAACTAACTAGAATTTAAATAAAAACTTGAAATGAAAAAAAGGAACTTTATCTTGAAAAATGCATAAATCCTAAGTGTGGAACTCAACAGATATTTAGAAAATAAACATACCCATGTGACTACAATCCGGTTCAAGAAATATAATAATGTTAGCAAACTAAAAGCCTCGCTGCCTCCCCTATCATCTTCCAATCTTTATCCCTTCTGTACTTAGCAGACCTAACCAGGATCCTTATTTGTAACTTGAAGATTAGTTTTCCCTGTATTGGGCTTTTATATATAGAATCATTTAGCATGCATTCTTCTGTAATGACTTCTTTCATCCAACATTATGTTTGTGAGAACATGTAATGCATGTTCATTATTTTATTCTCATATAGCACTGCATTTTTCCCATGCAGCAATTCATGTACACAGTCAACTTTTGTTAAACACCTAGGTTGTGTCCAGTTTGGTCTAGTACAGATAATTTTCCATATGGCAATCAACTGATAAACAACAATTATAAAATAGTTTATTCACCAGGGCATCTGGGTGACACAGTTGGTTAAATGTTCAACTCTTGATTTCAGCTCAGGTCGTGACCTCAGGTTAGTAGGATCAAGCCTGCCTTGGGCTCCATGCTCAGCAGGGAGTCTGCTTCTCTCCCCTCTTTTGGCCCCTCCCCCACCTCAATGCTCTCCCTCTCTTTCTCCAATAAACAAATAAATTCCCTTGTGTGTTTAGTTCTTTAAAAAAAAAATTCACCCCACACTCCTCTCCATTTATCACTTTTTGCCTGTCAATTCAAAGAAATAACTTTGTTCCTCTCCTCTGTAATTTCAATATATCATATATTCACTATCATTTAGTACAAAATATTTTGTAATTACACTTATGAATTATTTAAGCTATGGATTATTTAGAAAAAAGTTTTACATTTCTAAACATATGGTGGTTTTCAAGTTATATTTGTTAAGAATTTCTAGCTTACTTCCATTATTCTGTAATCAGAATGATTCTGAATGATTTAAATCCTTTAAGAATGTCAACATTTGCTTAGTGGCATAGCATATGGTGAAATTTTATTAACGTTCCATGTGTACTTAAAAAAGATGTATTTTCTGCAATTGTTGGAAGCAGTCTTCTGTAGCTAAAAAATTATATCAAGATTGTTCATCAAGGAGTTCTAATTTTCTATATTCTTACTCGTTTTTTGACTGTCTTATCAAGTATTGAAAAAGGTATGTTAAAATCTCCCACTATAATTATAGGTTTTTATACTTACCTTTTTTGTTTTGTCAATTTTTACTTTGTTGTGACATTGTATTATGTGACTACAAATTAAAATCTGCTGTATTTTCTTCATTATTTAAGCATTTTATCATCATGATATTTCTTTTTATCCTTTCCCCTTAAATTCAACTGTGCCTAATTAAGAGCTCCATCAATTACTTTTGATTGGTACTTGCATAGTATTTGATTTTTCTATGCTTTTACTTTTGAATGCTCTTTTTTTGTTTCTCTTATTTGTAGTATATAACTTATTTTCTTTTATGTCTGATAATTATTTTTAATATAAATTTCTTAATATGTTTTCTGATATTGGGCATTTAAATAAACCACTTTATAACTTCTGTTCTTCTATTCTGCCCATTATGAGTTTCTTTCATCACTGAGTTGTTAAATTTATTTTTAGAAAATCATTCCATTTTCCTCATATCACCCAGATACTCATTCTTTTACCTTATTTTAGTAGTTTCCAGATCATATCAGATATTTCTGTCTTATCAAAATCTAATAAAAATATCTAATTTCAATATGGAAATATCTAAGGTTTGGATTATATTAGCTGCATTTATCTTTTTCAGAATTTATATCATCTTTCTCTTGTATACCTTAAATTTTTAAAACTCCCCTCAATATCACTGTATTATTTTAAGCTGTTAATGTTCATTGGATTTACCCAAATGTTTCTCTTTTATAGATCCTTATCCTTTATCTTATCCTGATTGTCTGTTCTTATATCTGGTTTCATTTATATTTTGTTTCAACACTTGAATACCCCCTAATACTTGCTCTAGCATCAGAAAGGTTAGTGATACATTTTTCTCAGCTTTTTAAAAAAGATTTTATTTATTTATTTGATAGAGACATAGCAAGAGAGAGGACATAAGCAGGAGGATTGGGAAAAGGAGAAGTAAGCTTCCAGATGAGCAGGGAGCCTGATGCAGGGATTGATCCCAGGACCCAGAGATCATGACCCAAGTTGAAGGCAAATGCTTAACAACTGAGCCACCCAGGTGCCCCACTCTCAGCTTGTTTAATAAATTATTTTAATTCATCTTCCTTTTTGAGAATAAGTTAGCTAAAATTCTAGACTAGAAGCCCCTCCCCTACCAAACACACCCCAAATTTTTAAATATTATATTCAATCATATTCTCCTATTGTTTTCTATAAGAAATTATATGTCAGTATTGTCATTAATTATTTGAAAACACTCTTCGGTATCTCACAACTTCCTACTTTTCTATATATCTACTTTTTTTTTTGACATATTCTTTGTATGAGAAACATTGATGTCATTACTTTTCCTTAGGGAAGTGCATTTAGTTTGCCCAATTATATTTTATATCTTTGGGTAATGATTCTAAATTTTTCATGGGTGGGAGTAAATCAAAATGGGGGATTTAAACTAAATCCTCTATCACTTATTTACCTCTCAGTTGTGAAACAATCACCTACATTAACTTAGTTTAAAAATATTTTTAACTTTAAATTTACATTTATCTGTAACTTAAATACACATATGCACATTCACAGATTTCTAGTGACTCCATGAAATTCAGGTTTAGAATTAAATACACATGACTAAAATAATTATTATATTTTCCATGCTTTAAAAAAACACTTGTGTGCTACTAGTACTTGTTAAGATGTAGAATAATATTAGGCCTGTGGTCTCATGATAGCAAAAACAAAACAACCAAAAAAAAAAAAAAACAAACCCAAAAAACCAAGATGAAATATTTAAAAGACAATAGACTTTTACAGGAGGCTAATGTAGAGTAGTATATGCAAGGATGCCTTAGAAACTGATATTTCAAAGAGGAACATGTGTTCCATAGGTGAGCAGATTGTCACAGCTGTTAAGGAAAAAAAAAAAAAAAAACCACTAAGGCAGAATTTTAAGGACAATTTTAAATAGCAAGATAAATTAGAATCCAAAAAAGCTTCAAATGTAAAATTAAATCACTCAACCTAAAATTTTTCCTTTCATCTGAATTTTGCTGAAAAATTAGCAGTGAAAGAGTAGGTAGTAATCTGAGAGAACTTATGAAGTCTTGATGATTTCTAAAGAAACTAGATTCATAGAGATTGGGATAAATCTTTCTAAAATAGCCTGATCAATGTTTTACAAGATTACAGAGATCAGCCCTTCAGCAACTGTAGTGCGAGTGGAAAGAGGGTTTACTAACAAAAGATAAAAGAAAAAAATATCTAATTGAAAACAAAAACAAAACAACACCAACAACAAAAACAGTACCTAAACTGGTAGCATCTGAACATTTAGCTTCTTATTTTAGCTGTATCTCATAACAAGGAGAGAGCTTGTAAGGTCATGGATGCAAACAGAAAATGTCATATTTCCATAATACATGTGTTGTTGCTTTATATTGATTGTCCAGAAAATAGGAGAGAGAAAGTGAGAAGTATGGATAAACAGGAAACTCAATACATAATTAAGAGAAAAAAATTCAACAGAAGCAGACCCACAGATGATTCAAGTATTGGCATTAACATTTAAACAATTATGATAAAAATACATATTATAGGTTTGGAAAGTGACACTATCTGGTTGTTTTTACAGACGAGGGAATAAGGTACCTTGTGATGTTTCTTTTCTAAACAGAAAATTTTTGTCTTTTAATTATGGCTCCACAGAAAGAGAGAGTGTGAAGCCCACTTCATTAAGAAATAGAATATGGGTTAGAATTCCCTTTCACATAGGAAGAAGAAAAACTGCTTCATTCACCATTTCTGAAGTACTGAAAAGAAGACAGAAATAGAAGTAGCGCAAGCATGTCAGGTGGGACTGTGGAACTAAACTTTGGGGTTTCTGAATGTTGCTGCTATTCAAATATCCATGTTTGTATGGGAAAAGACAACAGACTTAGTGTTGCTCGTCATTGACAGATTTACCAGCATTTAGCACCATTTAATATGGAATGGGAATTATTCTGCATCATTGGTGGAAGAAGTAAACTAAAGGAGTTTTTCTAATTTCCCTTACCTTCAAGTAGTAGCAGCAAGTAATAAAGAAATCCCTAAATTCTACAGGAAGGGAAACATGGAGTACTAAGTTAAAGGGGCCTTAATGTGAACAGTCTTTGAATCCAGAGGCAAATCTCTATTGGCCCAGACATCAATAGTGGGCATCACATCATTCCAAAAGGTTAGACAGGATTAGTCTATGATTTGGCAGATATAAATTAAAAAACCAAAACAGATAAGACATTTGCATCAAAGAATCAAAGAAGAGCAAGGAATTAAGATATTCCTAATTGATTTTATCTCTTCTGTCATTGGCTTCTATGGAATGACAAAATCTACCGCAGGTACTTACTACTTGGAGAAAATGATGGCAGACATATGAGGAACCAAGCATTTATCTGTATGAGTCTGCAAAAAAACAAACAAACAAAATAAAAAGAAAAGAAAAAAAGAAAGAAAAACCCAAACCAAAAGAAAGACCCTCAACTTGAAAAGGCTGAGATAACATAGGTGGACAAGTTTCTAGTTGTTTGCTTATTTGTACACTCGGAGGTTTATGAATAAGACTAGTCCAGTTATTGGAAAATAAACAAGCAGCAAAAAACTATCGCATTATTTTTGCTCACTTAAGAAGTTGAAAAGTAGTATGAGTAAATTTATAGTTCACTATCTGAATAACTGCAGGAATATCTTAGAATATAATTTTTTTTTAAAGATTTTATTTACATTTTTGACAGAGAGAGATCACAAGTAGGCAGAGAGGCAGGCAGAGAGAGAGGAGGAAGCAGGCTCCCTGCTGAGCAGAAAGCCCATGTGGGGTTCAATCCAAGGACCCCGGGATCATGACCTGAGCCAAAGGCAGAGGCTTTAACCCACTGAGCCACCCAGGCACCCCTATAATTTTCTTTTTTAACATATATAGGATTTCTTTTTGAGAACTGTTTGACAGCCTAAAGGGCACAGCTCTAACATGGCTTTATGCTCTTATTTTTTGATCCTTAATGAGTAAGAAAACAAAACAAAATAATGCATTTAAATAACAAACATTTAACTTTGTCCCAATCTCCCAAAACATAGAATAGGGAAAACAGACTCTCAGTGCATTTGTTTCCTTTACATGAGGACATCCAGGGAAAGGATATCCAGAGCAGGACCTTCAATAATGCAGGGCCTCAAACAAGGGCCCCTTTTGCCAGAGTCTAAAGTTGGTACTGTCTCACTAGCAGTACTATGCTTTTTTGATAATATTAGTGAAAATTAAAGGAAGAAACATAGAGATGTTTAAAAAGAAGCATAAGTGGCTACGGAGCAAAGAATGTCAGGGATACTACACTTACGTAACACAGACTAAGTCAAATGTAAAGGGTATGTTAATTCTGTGGGTTGCAGCTGAGATGTGTCATAGCATGTACATGGTTTTTATTAGGCTGTTAGTAATCTGAAATTATGAAATTATGTGACTTTAAGGTCAACCTAACATTGTGCTACTGTTAATAAGGTATCTTCATGATTATCCATCAACCTACACACTGAGTCATCACATTTCTGATATCAGGCTAACTCATTAATAAGTGGATTGTTTCCTCTAAAAAGAAAATACAACCTATAGTGACATATGCATTCTAAAAGAATATGAAAAACTAAATTTTATATAATAAATCTCAAAAAGGCTTAACAATAATTCATCCCACTCATGGTTCGGCAAATTTTAATATCTATTCAGAAAGTCTAATAAAAAGATCTTCTGGATTGAAGAGAAAAGTACTTTCCCTGATTCTTGAGTGTCTTTCAAGCAGTTTGTTATTTAAGATTCTTAATGAAAACAGACCAACTCCATGCCTAAAGATACACTTCATTAACATCAATTATTTGAGTCCATGTAACATGTATAGATACAGTTAAAAATAAAATTATAATTGAAAGACAACCCAAGAGTTTGAATAATTAACAATTGTTTAAACATTATTTATTGCCTGTTTCATAAAGTTTACTCTAAAATGTATTGCATTAGAAAAAAAATAATAATGCAATTAATAGTAATATATCTTTCAACAAAAAGTCTCTCAGGAACCAGTAAGGTAAAAATGGCAAGGAAGAATGTAATTCAATTTTTTAATTTATAGCAAAATTGTAGTATTGAAATAGTCAATCATTTACTCCAGTCCACAAATCAAGCCAATACTGTGAATCTAATCCAAGGTGAGTTTTTCTGATATCCTTAGTTATTTTACTGCCAACAAAAATAATCAGCAATTTTGGAATCAATTATGCATAGCATTTCTGTGTTTAAATCACTTTATGACTGATTATCCCAGAAGAAATAAATGACATTTTTAATATACTGTTCATATATAATCTGTCTACTACCAACCCTACAACCTTTATCATTTCAGTGTACCTCACTTGTACCTGACTTCTACCTCCACATTTACACTTGATTTTAGATTAATAATTCATTAAAAAGAAAAAAGAACACCGTGTTTTGCTCTACCCTTGCTGTCACACATTCTTCATTATTACACCGTTATAAGACTTTAATTAGAAGACTTTGTATTATTACCCAAATACATTTTGTTCTCTGTGATAAAGATAGTTCAGTTCAGTGTCAGAAATCTAATTGTCTTTTATATAGTGGCTAGTTTGTGTGATACAATCAGTATAATCAGGATGATCTTGATGTTTAATGAAACTTCAGGAAAAAAAAAAAACTCTACAGAAAATAGAAAGCAACAACTCTAGTAAATTATACTCCTTGGTTTCTTAAAGATCTGGGTTTTGTTTTGATGTCTCTGGTGGAAGAACAAAGTCCTGTTTTTTGGCTTGCTCTATTAGCCCTGCTGATGATAAACAGAACATTTAAAGAAGTGAGTGCATGCTATGGCTGCTGTTATGGAGCTATAGCTGGAAGACTGACTACAAATAAAGATAGTCGACAAAACATTCTCTGTCCCTTTGCAAAGTCTTATTGCATTAGGAATGGAAATTAAAGTCAAATGAGGTTAAAAGTGAATTCTTTACAAAGGAAGTGTTTTTGTATAGTTAGGCCATTTTATTTATCCATTGACGATTATAACAGATTATTTGATTTTTTTTAATGAAGTAATACAAATTTTTCACAATTGTATTTTTCAATAATGTTATGTTAAACAATTTCAGATTTACAGAAAAAAAGATATAAAGATAGCAATATACTCGATCTCCCTGTTATTAACATCTTACCTTAGTATGTTACATTTGTAACAATTAATGAATTGATACTGATACATCATAAGTAAATGCCACATTTTTTAATACTTTATATTAAAGTAGCCATAGTTTTAATCTAATTTCCTTTTTCTGTTTTAGGATATATTCAGAATATGACCTTTCATTGAGTTATCATGTCTCCTTAGGCTACTCTTGGCTGTAATAATTTCTCAGAATTTTCTTGTTTTTGATGAACTTGATGGTTTTGAGGAGTAAGGTTTAGGTATTTTGTAACTATATTTTAATTGGAATTTGTTTGACAGTTTTCTCATGAGTAGATTTGGATTATGTTTTTTGGGGAAGAGTGCAGAAGGAAAGTGCTATTTTAATCATATTATATCAAGGGTTTATGCTATCAACATAACCTCATTGTTGATGTTGACCTTGATCACATGTCTGCAGGAGTGTTTATCAGATTCCTCCTTGTAGAATCACTCTCTTTTTCCCTTGCTTCATACTTTATTCTTTGGAAGAAAATTACTATGCATAGCCTATAATCAAGAAGTGAGGAGTTATACTCTACTCCCTTGAAGATAGAGTATCGACTTAAGTTATTTAGAATTATTCACATGGATTTGTCTATTTTCACCTATTTACTTATTTATTCTACCATTTTTTTATATCAGTAAGGATCCATATGTATTTATTTTTTTTTACTTTTTCTTTTAATAATCCAATATTACAATATCTTTGTTGTTGTTGTTCAAAATTTCAGATTTGGCCATTGGGAACTCTTACAGATGACTACTATTTACTTACTGTATCTCTTTGATATACCAACATCATAGTGTTTTGTTTTGTTTAGAACTTCCTTACTTTCTGGTACTGAAAGGCACTCCATGCTCATATTGAGTATGTCTATACTTCAATATGAGTATATATGTCTATACTCAATATGAGCCATTTCTCTAAGGAGCTCTAGTTTCTCTAAATGAAAATCAAGGAATATTACTCAGCCATTAAAAAAAAATGAAATCTTTCCATTTGCAATGATGTGGATCAAGCTACAGTGTAGTATGCTAAGTGAAATAAGTGAAATAAGTGAAAATAAGTGAAATAAGTCAGAGAAAGACAAACACCATAGGATTTCGCTCATATGTGGAATATAAAAAACAAAATAGATGGGCATATGCGAAGGGGGAAATAAGAGAGGGAAACAAAACAGAAGAGACTCTTAACAATAGAGAAAAATCAGGGTTGATGAGAGAGGTGGGTGAGGGATGGGCTAGATGAGTCATGGGCATTAAGGAGGGCTTGTGATGAGCACTGGGTGTTGTATGTAAGTAATGAATCACTGAGTTTTGCTCCTCAAACCAACATTGCATTGTATGTTAACTAATTAAAATTTAATATAAAAAAATCAAGTCATAAACAATGATTTGGGTATTAGCTGTGTTTATTGTTACTGGGGAGTATCATTGTTTCTAGCCCCTCTCAAATGACAGAGTAAGGAATTACATGTGTATATGCTAATTATTGTGTGTGCATGTATCTCTAAAATTTCTATGTGTAACCATCTATCTATCTATATGAGTGAATACTGATGTCATTAGCTCTAATGCATTATAAATAAATCATTCTAGTTTCCTCCCTTTCTTATGTATAAACTCTCACTCCAGGCATGCCTGGGTGACTCAATGGGTTGTTGTTCAGTGTCTTTCTTTGGCTCAGGTCTTGATCCCAGGGTCCTAAGATGGAGTCCTGTGTTGGGCTCCTCACTCAGCAGGGAGTCTCCTTCTTCCTTTCCCTCTGCTCACTCTCCTGCTCATGTTCTCTGTCTGTCACTCTCCCTCTCAAATAAATAAATAAAATCTTAAAAAAAAAAAAGTTAAAAATAAATTCTCACTCCTACAATAAGATACCTGGTGCCTACCAAACATCACCCATTTACTTAATTATTTGATTCCAGTATACATATTTAAAAGTATCAAAATTGCTAAACTGTTTCCCCTTTGAGAAATAACTTTGTCAGCTAGAGTGCAGTACTTATGTAAAATAGCTTCTGATTTAGTCTTACAGGTTCTGCTCATTTCCAAAGTTACTGTCAGCGCCATTTTTCCCAATGACCTTCAGTGGGGTTATTTCTTTAAGTCTGTAATACAATTAGAATATATTGTTATATATTAGAATATATTAGAATTATTACTATATATTAGAATATATTATTGCATTCCACATTCCATTCAGGATCCCATGATATTCTACATAATTATCTTTAAAATTTATGTACATTGAGGTTCAATCTTTTTGCTATACATTTATATGGGTTTTGAGAAAGGCTTTTATCATATATCCTTTATTACAGTATTATTAAAACCTAGTTTCACTGCCCTAAAAATTCCCCTTTGCTTCACCTATCCAATGCATTTCCCCATCTTCCAGAAATCCCTGGCAACATAATTTTTTTTTAACTACCACTAAAGTCTTACATTTTCCAGAATGTAAAATAGTTGAAATCATACAGTATAATAGACTGACTTTTCTTACTTAGCAATATGCATTTAAGATTCATTAAGGTCTTTTAGTGGTTTTACAACTCTTTATTGATTGATTGATTGATTGATTGATTGCTGAGTTGTATTCCAATGCATGGATGCACCAGAATGTGCTGATCCATTCACTTATTGAAGGATATCTTGCTTATTTCCAGTTTTTCAGTTATGTTTGATATAAACCTCCAAGTTTTTATAGAGACATAGATGTCAAATTAGTTGGTTAAATACTCAAAAGGGTGATTGATATACTGTATGCTAAGACTGTTGGGTGCTTGGGTGGCTCAGTGGGTTAAAGCCTCTGCCTTCAGCTCAGGTCATGATCTCAGGGTCCTGGGATTGAGTCCTGCATCAGGCTCTCTGCTCAGAGGGGAGCCTGATTCCCCCTCTCTCTGCCTGCCTCTCTGCCTATTTGTGATCTCTCTCTCTCTGTCAAATAAATAAAATCTAAAAAAAAAAAAAAAAAAGACTGTTTCCTTTGTAAAAAAAAACCAGTCATACCATCTCCCCAGCTATTCCACTGTACATTCTCATCAGTACTGGATAAAATTTCCTTTTGTCCCCCAATCTCACCAGTAATGGAATTGTCAGTATTTTGGATTTTAGCCATTCTAAAAGGTGTGTTGCATGCCATTGTTCCACTTTGTAATTTCTTAATGACAAATTATGTATAGCACCTTTTCATATTCATATTTGTCATATGCATAACTTCTTTGGTGTAATGTCTTCAGATATTTTCCCTGCTTTTTACATTGCTTTCTTTTTATTATATTTTAAAATGTTCCTTGTATATTTTTGATACAAATCTAGCATCAGATATATGATTTGCAAGTATTTTTTCTCACTTTGTGGCTTGTTTTTTATTCTCTTGAGAGGCATTCACAAATTAGATGTTTTTAATTTTAATAAAGTCCAAATTATCATTCTTCTCTTTCATTGATTATTTTGGGGTTTTATCTAAAACTCATCATAAATCCCATTGTCTCCTAGATTTTCTCCAAAATTTCCCTACCTTTCAGGAGCCTAACAGTTTTCTGTTTTAAATTTATCTCTATAACCCATTTTAAGTTAATTTTTATGATAGATTTAAGTTCTGTGCTTTGGTTCTTTGCATACTGTCATTGAATTTTTCCAGCACTGTTGGTTTAAAAGACTGTCCTTTCTCCATTGAACTATAGGTGCTCTTTTGTCAAAGATCAATTGATTTATATCAATTTTTTAATTCCCCACATGTTCTATTAATCTATATGTCTCCCCACCCACACTGGTATCACTTGGTCTCATTTACTATACATTTATAGTAATTCTTAAAAGTAAGTAATGTTAATCTTCCAAATTTACTCTTTTTCAGTATTCAGTTGGATACTCTAGATTTTTGCCTTTCCATATAAATTTTAGAATCTGTTGATATCAGATACATTGATCAAGTTGGGGAGAATTGGCATCTTAAAAATATTAAATCCACCAATCCATGAACACACATTATCTATGTATATAGTTCTTTGATTTATTTCATCAAAATTTTATAGTTTTCCACAAATATATCCTATAGATATTTTATTAGATTTATAACCAAATATTTAATTTCAGTGCTATTTTTTTCCATTTCAAATTTCAATTGTTGATTGAACTCACATAGGAAAGCAAATGACTCTACCCTATTAACTTTGTTAATAGTTAATATTATACTATTAACTATTGGTATTGGAGTGGTAAGAGAGGACATACTTACTACTTGGTTTTTTTCCCAGTCTTAGTGGAAAATCATCTGGCTTCTCCTCTTTAAATATACTAACTATAGGAATTTTATAGATGTTCTTTGTTGAGGAAGTTCCATTCTATTCCTTGTTTTCTTAAAGCTCTTATCATAAATGGGTGTTGGATTTTTTTGTCAATTTTTTCGTCAATTTTTTCGGGGGTGTCTGATATGACCCTATGTTTTTTGTTTTTGTTTTTCGTTCTTCCTCTTTAGTCTACTGTGGTAGAATTTTGATAACTTCTATTTACCTTGTTTTTTTAAAGACCATTCTTTTAGCGCAGTTTTCGAATTACAACACAATTGGCAGGAATGTACAGAGATTTCCTACATTATCATCACTCACCAGAACAGAATTTAAACAAACAAACAAAACAAAACAAGGATGAATTTGCATGGACAGATCATAATCACTCAATAAACATAGTTTATTTCAGGGTTCACTCTTGGTGTTAAACATTCTATAGGGTTGGCTAATGTATAATGACATATATCTATCATTATAATACCATATAGTGCACTTTCATTGTTCTAAAAGTCCTCTGTGCTCTATGTATTGATCACTTCCCACCCACACACTAGCAACCACTGACCTTTTCATTGTCTCCATAGTTTTGCTTTTACCAGAATGTCCTGCAGTGGGAATCATATAGTATGAAGCCTTCATAGTTTGGCATCTTTCACTTAGTACTATGCATTAAATGCTTTCCCATGTCTTAATAGCTCATTTCTTTTTAGCACTGAATAGTATTCATTTTTTAGATGTATCACAGATTATTTATCCATTTATCCATTCACCCACTAAAGGACAACTTGGTTATTTCCTGATTTTGACAGTTATGAATAAAACTGTTATAAACATCCACATACAAATTTTTGTGTGAATATAAGTTTTTAACTCCTTTGGGTAAACATCAAGAAGCTTGCTTAATGGATCATATGGTAAGAGTGTGGTTAGATTTGTAAGGAACCACTAAATTGTCCTCCAACATGGCTACATCATCTTACATGCATACCAGCAATGAATAAGGTTCTTCTTGCTCCACAACCTTGCCAACATTTGGTGCTATCAGTATTCCAGATTTAGACCACTTGAACAGTTGTACAGTGGTGTCTCCTTGCTGTTTTAATTTGCATCTCCCTTGTGACATATGATGTGGATCTATCCTTTCATATGCTTACATACTTGTTTTGGTAAGATGTCTATTAAGTCTTTAGCTCATTTTTAAATCAGGTTATTTATTTTCTTATTATTGAGTTTTAAGTGTCCTTTGTGTATGTTGGACAACTGTTCTTTATCAAATACATATTTTGCAAATGTTTCTCTTAGTCTGTGGCTTTTCTTCTAATTTTCTTGATATTGTTTCCTGGGGAGCAGAAGTTTTTCATTTTAAGTAAGTCTACCTTATTAATTATTTCTTTCATGAATTGTGTTTTTGATGTTGTATCTAAAAAGGCATCAGCATATCCAAGTTCTAAGTTTTTCCTGTTATCTTCCATAATTTTTACAGTTTTGCCTTTTACTTTTATTTATTTATTTATTTTTTCTTTTTAAAGATTTTATTTATTTATTTGACAGAGAGAGAGATCACAAGTAGATGGAGAGGCAGGCAGAGAGAGAGAGAGAAGCAGGCTCCCTGCCGAGCAGAGAGCCCGATGCGGGACTCAATCCCAGGACCCTGAGATCATGACCTGAGCTGAAGGCAGCGGCTTAACCCACTGAGCCACCCAGGCGCCCCTGCCTTTTACTTTTAGATCTATAATCCATTTTGAGTTAATTTTTGTGAAACGTATAAGGTTTGTGTAAGTTTTGTGCCAAGATACTTGGTTTTTTTCTTTGTTCTTTTTCTGTTTTTCTCTCTCTCTCTCTTTCTTTCTTTTCTTTCCTTCCTTCCCTCTTTCCTTCCTTTTTTTTATTTTCTCCATATGTATGTCCACTTGTTCAGACATTTGTTGAAGAAACTATCTTTGCATCATAGCACTGCCTTTGCTCTTTTGTTTAAGATCAGTTCATTACATTTGGGGGTCTATTTCTGAGCTCTCTATTCTATTTCCCTGATCTATTTGTCTATTGTTTTACTAAATAATGCTATTTTGGCTACTGTTGCTTTATAGTAAGTCTTGAAGTTGGGCAGGGTCAATTCTCAAAACTTATTCTTCCCTTCCATAGTGTGTTGGCTATTCAGGGGCTTTTGCTTCTCCATATAACCTTAGAAACAGTTTGTTGATATCTATAAATTAATTTGCTGGTATTTTGACTATGACTGTACTGAATCTATAGATTAAATGGAAAGAACTGATATCTTAGTAATATTGAGTTTTACTATCAATGATGGAATAGTCCTTCAGTTATTAAGTTCTTTTTTTATTTTATTTTTCAAAGTTCTATAGCTATCCTCATATAGATCTTATATATATTTTGCTAGATTTATAACTTAATTATTTTATTTTTTGTTTACTAATGTATATTGTATTTTGTATAATTTCTGATTATGTGTGTTCCTTGTCAGTTTATAATACGGTTTTGATATTAGGGTAATGATAGCCTGATAGAATGAATTTGGAAGTATTCCTTTTGCTTATATTTTGAGGGAGAGATTGTAGAGAATTAATAATATATTTTCCTTAAAAGTTTGGTAAAATTCACCAGTCAAATCATTTGGATGCAGGGCTTGTTTTTTGTAATGTTATTAAATTTTTAAAATTTATTAATATGTATAAGCCTATTCAGATCATTGATATCTCCTTGTGTGAGCTTTGCTAGTTTTTATCTTTCTTTTCATTTTAAAGATTCATTTATTTTTTAGAGAGGGAGAGAGAGAGTGAGTGGGCAGGGGGGAGGACCAGAAGGAGAGGAAGAGAAAGCCCTAGGCAGATTCTGTGCTAAGTGTGGAGTCTCATGCAGATCTCAATCTTATAATCCTGAAATTACAACCTGAGCAGAAACCAAGAGTTATAATTCTTATATCCTTCTTTTTGTGAAAAGAGCATGTAGTCTCACACAAAGGTAACTAATCAAGAAGCTTTATTCATGATTTTATGCTAAAAGGATTTGAAGAAATTTAAGAAAGAAAGAAAGAAAGAAGAGAGAAAAAAGAAAAGGAAGAAAAGAAGGAAAGTCAGGAATGGAGAGAAAAGAGAAAGAGAATAGTAACTCTGACTAGATTTCTGTTGTTTCTGTTTTTTAATAGTTGTTTTTAAATAATGCATTCTGTAACTTTTAAGACATCTATTTAAAAAAATACCAACAAAACAAATCATATCCCAAAGACAAAACATGGGTTTTGCTTCATGCTTATCATGAAGCAAAAATTCAGGGAGTTCATGGTTGTAGATGGGAAAATAATAGATTTCTATTTTCATTTAATTCGAACTGAAATTTAGCATTTCCTTCAAGTATGAATGCAGGTAAAAATTAACTGTAATAAAAGCAGTAGCTGTGACTTTAGAACTTGAAATAAAAATCACACACATTTTTATATCACCTACAATCACTGCAGATTTTTAAAATATTATTGTTAATCAGTATTCTGAAATTATAATAGTTCTTAGACCCATCCTTAACATCATTTTATTTGATACATTAATAAATAATTGATATTTGTGATATTTTTGCATCACAAATATATTTTAAAATAGTTTAGTGTTTTAGTAAATTATTAGCCTTTGCAAGCCAATGTACTCTGTGTGTTTAGAATATGATTCCTGAAAAGGTACACAGTCTTAACTAGACTGAAGAAAGGTCCTTAGCATGAGTGATGAGGCATTTTATACATACATACTAGGTTCTTTTTTTTTAATTTTTTAAAATCAACATATAATGTATTATTTGCCCCAGGGGTACAGGTCTGTGAGTCATCAGGCTTACACATTTCACAGCACTCACCATAGCACATACCCTCCCCCATGTCCATAACCCAACCACCCTCTCCCTAACCCTCCACCCCCAGCAACCCTCAGTTTGTTTTGTGAGATTAAGAATCTCTTATGGTTTGTCTCCCTCCGGATCCCATCTTGTTTCATTATTTTCCTTTCCTACTTCCCACCCTACCTCTCAAATTCTTCATATCTAAGAGATCATATGATAATTGTCTTTCTCTGATTGACTTATTTCACTCAGCATAATACTCTCTAGTTCCATCCACATCGTTGCAAATGACAAGATTTCATTTCTTTTGATGGCTGCATAGCATTCCATTGTATATATACACCACATCTTCTTTATCCATTCATCTGTTGATGGACATCTAGCTTCTTTCCATAGTGTCTTTCCATAAACATTTGGGTGCATGTGCCCCTTTGGATCACTACATTTCTACATACTAGGTTCTTGATGGAAATTTTAAAATTATTATTATTAGGAGTATTTCCCACAATAAAAATCACAGTTATTTGTCACTTGGTTAGTAGCACTAAAAAAAAAAAAAAGAAACTCAGCACCACCCTGAGTCATAGGATGTCATTTTCCTGTGTTCAGCAGTCTGCCATTCCAGATGACCAAGGAACAGAGACCACAAGCTGTGTTACATAGACACACCACACAGACATATCTTCCAAGGGGTCATGACAACTCCATAAACTTAATCAAGGAAGGCGATCCAGACCTCTTCTGCCTTTGGATCCTTCAACTTTGCTGGATATTTGGAATTTTAAACGAATCATCTGTGCCTATCTCAAAGATAGGGCACAAGCAGAATTCAGAACATTCTCTTCAAAACCCAACAAATCTGTTTTCCTCACTTGCCTATGATTCTTATTATCTTCCCTGAACAAGAAATGTTGGTGTTCTGTTTAGTGATCTTTGCTGGAGGTACTTTGATTTCAGTAAGTTCAAGACTTTCAAAACATCAGAAGTTAGAAGGTCCCTTCCCCTTTCCTCCCCTCCTCTGATGCTTGCTGTGTTTATCTTTTCTCTGAGCCAAAGAATACTGAAAATTTAGTTGATCGACCATGGAAAAGGGCATTTGTAACCTATTTTTCAGTAATTCTTTTGATTACTTTTCAAAATATTATCATGTTTTACTTTTTTTCATTTTTCTAATTACAAGAAATAATGTGCTTTTTTTAATGTTTCAATATCTGGGGGTTTGCTGGTCCTAGAGGTTGTCCCTGCCAAGACTAGTCAATTTCTAATGAGAGTAAAGAATTCACCTACAAACAAGTACACCTTTCATATGCAAACCAATTCAAAGCCCATATACCCACAATTACCTCTTTTATTCAACTCTTTCACTCTGGACCATTATTCTTCTATACTACCCTAGGGGCAGGGAAAACTAGGGATGGCATCTACATCCAGAGCCTGCTAAAATTATTCAAGCCAGCCAATCCTAAAGCTATTTACCCTTTCTTGCTTTCCTATGGAAATGATAATAAAGTCTCTTGCCCAAGTTTTCCCCTCGCTTTTTCTGCTTCCTGATAGAACCTGATGCTTGCTTTCCCATGTGGCCTTGCATTTTGATATGTGTCCTCATCTCTTGGGGATTGTAACAAACCATCCTTTCAAATAGCAGGTGTTTCCTAATTTGTTGGCCTTAACCATAACTGAGTAATAATAAAACCTACATTTAAAAACACAAGTAAGGATAATTATGTGTCTATCAAATAATACATCCATTTATTTTATTAGGCCAAGCTAACAGAAAATTTAAATGCTTTATAAAAATATGTATTTCTAAGATGTTTGATATCAATTATTTAACAACCCTGAAGAAGTGAAATGACTTACACTCTTTCCCATGCTTCTTGAGTATTTATTTCCTCACATCTTAACAGTGTCTTGTAAAATAATTCATTATAAAATGTACAAGTATGCTGATATCAAAGAATTCTCCTTGTCAATGTGCATTTCTGATTTCTAGTAGTGCTAAGTATTTATCATTTATTTACTAGCATTTTAAAAAATCTTTCTTTAAACTGTATATTTTTTCAGGAATTTATTTATTTATCACTATTTCAGAGTAAAACACAGTAAACTTAATTCTAACAACTTTTTAACAAATATATTTTCCCAGATAAATGCCACTCTTCTTTTAATAATAGTTATGGGGTTTATTGTGGTGGCTATGTTTTTATTTCATGTTTTGTTTTGCCTTAAAGATTTCTATTTATTTATTGGAGAGAGGGGGGAGAGATAAAGAGGAGGGTGAGAGGGAGAGAAAGCCTCGAGTGGACTCCCACTGAACATGACCCTGAGATCAGGACCCTGAGAGGCAGGACCCTGAGATCCTGACCTGAGCCAAAATCAAGTCAGATGCTTAACTGATTGAACCACCCAGGCACCCCGGTAGCTATGTTTTTAAATTTTATTTTCAGGGGCACCTGGGTGGCTCAGTGGGTGAAAGCCTCTGCCTTGGGCTCAGGTCATGATCCCAGGGTCCTGGGATCGAGCCCTGCATTGGGCTGTCTGCTCAGCAGGGAGCCTGCTTCCCCCTCTCTCTCTGTCTGCCTCTCTGCCTACTTGTGATCTCTGTCAAATAAATAAATAAAATCTTTAAAAATTTTTAAAAAATTATTTGCACAAGTCTATTATTTCTTTACTTTGTTTTCTACATTTGATGTTGTGATTGCAGAGTTCTTCACCACTAAATGCTTATATGAATTGTTACTTAATTTTCTATAGTATTATTTTATTTTTTACATCTAAATATTTAATCCCCTAAGAACTAGTGTTCTTGAGTGTTGTGCTAAATGAAGCCAAGTTTTGGCTCCCTATGTTTGTCCACTTATCTATAAGAAACAAACTAAAATAGAAGATACTAAATAATAAATTCCACTTTTCACCAAAGCACATAGAACATTACCCATTTCTCTGTTTTCCTGTAACAAACACTGTTAACTGGTCTGAAACCTGTTTTCCATGCTGAGTACATATGAACATGACTTTCCAAGACTTACTAGATATTAGGCTATATTATGACTGGGAAATAGCCAGTGACACAGAAGATACAGCATGTGTTTCTTCTAGATCAGGCTTGTGAACAGCTGGCAATGTAATCTTTAAAGGTTTCTCCATCTGGTGGCTGAATGTAGAGGATGTCACGGTATCCTAGAGGAGAGTGGTACCTGGAAATGTTGGAGGCAGTTAGTTAGGTTCTAACAAGATGACAGGCTGCTTGGAGGCCAGAAAAGAGAAAGTCATGGCCAGCTACTGGGAAAGTCAGAGGCTTGTCATGGCAGCACTCCAAAACTAGAAACCAGATCAAACTAGACAGGCTCAAGATGGCTGACAAAATAGACGAGAATCCCCTGGCCAAATAAGGAAGAAAATGTGGGAAACCCTGTTTCCCCAAAAATCCCTACCTCCAGTAATAAATATTCTTCTTCCTTGTTAACAAATGTCAAAAAAAGAAAGAAGCTTGAAGCACTGTGTAGGGAGGAGGAGCAGTTCTCACTCTTTCTTGAGCTTACTTTCATTCACATCCCCAGAGTATATTTTCACTGTAATAAACTTTCACACTTGGGCCCCTGATCAGCTGTGTTGTATCTACCCTTGAATTCTTTCTCATGAAGAGACCAAGACCCTTCCACAGTATCTTTGGAATGTGTTGGCTCAAGGCTTCAAGGCTCAGGGTCTCCCCAGTCTCCCAGCAAAATCAGGATCCCATTGATTTAGCGTAATTGTTTTTCTCTGAATTTTTAAGTATTATTTAAATCCTGCTTTCAGGGTGACTGGATGGCTCAGTTAAGTGTCTGTCTTAGGCTAGGATCATGATCCAAGGATCCTGTGATTCAGCCCTGCAACATGCTCCCATTCAGCAGGGAGCCTGCTTCTCCCTCTCCCTCTCTCTCTGTGTGTGCTCTATCCCTCAAATAAATAATAAAATCTTTAAAAAAAATAATTAAAAAGCCCTTCTTTCTTTCTTTTTTTTTTAAGATTTTATTTATTTATTTGACAGATAGAGATCACAAGTAGGCAGAGAAGCAGGCAGGGTGAGAGACAGGGAGAGAGAGAGAGGAGGAAGCAGGCTCCCTGATGAGCAGAGAGCCTGATGTGGGGCTGGATCCCAGGACCTTGGGATCATGACTCGAGCTGAAGGCAGAGGCTTTAACCCACTGAGCCACCCATGCGCCCAGCCCTGTTTTCTTCATAGCTGAAAATTATCATTTGTGTGGTATGGCTCAATGTTTTATGCTTTTCAATAATTTTATCTAGTACATGGTGACCTCTTTGTTATTTCAGATTAAAGCCTTTCCTCAGTTTTTCTATTTTCCCCCTTCCTTTCACATTCTTATGTGCAACTAATTGTAACATACTGTTCAGACATAATAATTAGCCAAAAATACTGCTCTTCAGAACTTGTTCTCTATGGGATTTAGGGTCAGGATGACCTGATTTTAAATCAACCATCTAATAACTCCATTGCCTTGGTCAAATCAGTTAATGTTCTCAACATCAGTGTCCATATTGTCCCATTGTCCCTCAC
>NW_019154086.1:62827683-62965021 GCF_002288905.1 Enhydra lutris kenyoni | reverse complement strand
GTGTGTGTGTGTGTGTGTGTGTGTGTGTGTGTGTGTGTGTGTGTGTGTGCAGATAATGTTAGTTCAATTTTAAGGATTATGTATATGTCTTCTTTACAGAGAAACATATACTAACCATTCTATCTAATGGGAGCCACCTCCTGTTGATGTACGTATTAGTCTTTTAGTTTCTTATTTGGTAACATTTAAAATTTGGAATTTTTTTCTCCAAGAATGAAGGCATTGTGAGGACTGGATTTTTCCCCTTCTTTCTTTCTCCATTTTTCCTCCCCCCCACCACCAACTATCCATATCTTTATTAGTTAATACAATTCCAAAAATAGTTAGGTGTTCGAGAAATATGTGAATTATTTTATCACCATACTTTCCCCCCTTTACTACAAAAGTTCTTTCTTTGTGTCCCTCATACTTCTTTTTCATTTGGCTTCACTATAGATTTTGTTTTTTGTCAATTTCTAAAACTCACTCCTCTAATAATCTATTTTTTTGGCATTATTTTCCTAACTCTGTCAATCTTCTAATTTCTGTCTTTGAATTCTTATTTCCTCTTTCATCTCTTTCATTTCCTTAAGAGGACTAAAATGATATTGTCAAAAATATATCTTTTTTTTCTGAGAATATAATCATTTCTCATTATTGCTCTTCTTCATGTTTTCCATATAATTATTACCTTTATTTATTCAGCTTTGTCATGGGTTCCATGTTGTCTTACCTTGTTATTTACTGATTCTTAAATGAGATCAAGTATTCCCAGGCCTGACCAAATGGCATGAATGAATTCTTTCAGTGTCTATTCTTTCTTTCACTGTTCATTTTAATGTTCATAAAGTCCTCCTATGATCTTAAGATGATACATCATATATATATGTGTGTATATACACCCATATATACACATATACATATATATTATGTACATATTTTAAATTTATATCTACCTATGTATCCATTTATCTATTACCTACCTTTTGTTTAATCTTTCAGATAATGTAGGAAATAAATTCGTGCCAAACATTTTCATTAGGGGGCCCTCTTTTTGCCTGATTTTTCTCTCTCATTGCCCCAGGAATGATCTTTCCAAATCTAGTATAACATAGGTTAAATTTTTACATTCTATCCACTAATGTGGAAAATAAGCAATTTTTTTTTCTAACAGCATCTTCGCAAGCTCAGAAACTTATATTTCTGTTGATGGTAGTATAAAACAAAGTCAAAAGTTAACAACAAACACTAAATTCTTTCAGTTGAAAAAGACATCTGAGTTGTTTTTCAGGTTTGAGACAGTTTCACAGGATCTGAGGTTCTTTTTTCAAGTGCTCTCTCTTTATTTATACCATACAACCTCCTCTGATCTAGTCTCTCTTTTGCCTACACATTACTATTTTGACGGTTTGCCTATATGGATTATCAGAAAGGAATCACAACCTTCTGTTTCTATTTGGGTTGCTACTGGAAGTCTAGAAAGATTAAGGGAGAAAGAAGAATGAATTTGAGGATATTTATTCCTCTGATCCCTCCCTGCTAGATCACCTTGGCCCATTACATCTCCAATAGCAGCCCTCTACAAAAGATCATCTTCCAGACTGTGGTAACAGCTTCATTCTCATGCTCCTTCAGGTCTGAGGAATAATAAAACTATTGCCAGCTCTAAAATTCTGCACTATTCCCTCTGTTTTTCCTACATCCAGCCAATATCTTGGCATACAGTTTTATTTATTTATTGATTAATGCATTTACATATTTATTTACTTATATTGAGGTATAACTGACATATGTATACCTTTATATTAGTTTCAGGTATACCACACAATTATTCAATATTTCTTTACATAGTTCTTTTTAAACTGTCCTTTAATTACCCAATTTGAAAGTGTAATCTTTATCTGCTGAGTCCCTGACTGTTACAGATAAATTATTTTTTCTCCAAAACCAAGTCTCAGAATAGGGTAATTATCAAATATTCCTATGGTGAAGTGGAAAGGATGTCACCACTATTGTGCTGACCTTTGAATTCTCAATTCCTTAGTGGAATGATTATTTGATGCATCTGGTAACAGCTTACATTGCTATAATCTGTTACTCAGCTCTTTAACTGATAAAATTTGGGATCTGGTCTGTAACCAGAGTGGAAAGTACTGGCAGCACCAACCCAGATCTAACCCTCCATTTTTTTAAAATAGAATTTTTTACAGCAGTTTTAGTTTCACACCAAAATTGAGGGGAAAAATACAGAGATTTCCTATATAACCTCTGCCTTCGCACATGCATGACTTCCCATGTGATCAACATCCCTCACCAGACTGGTACATTTATAACAATCGATGAACTTACACTGACACATCTTCATTACCCAAAGTCCACAGTTTATGTCAGGGTTCACTCTCGGTATTGTACATTCTAAGGTGTTGAAGGTTTAATTAAGCTACTCCATATCACTGCTGCTTCGACATCCATTTTTGTGTGGCCAAGTGGCCTGTAGGGGCCTTGAACTGCCACCAGACCTTCTGATGAGCACATGCCCTAGATAATTGCCACAGAGTTACAGGTTCTGATATGACTCTCAAACTGCCCTTGTAATAAGCACTTTCCCTTGCCTCCTAGGGCCTTCCTTAAATAAGATCCCTGCAAAGCTTCCCCAAAGCTGGCTCTTTTTAAATATGAACTGAACAATCTGGCCTCAGCCCAGGAATCCCAAAGCACCTTAACCACAGACCATAATAAAGGCATGTCCCCAAGATCCTGCCCCAGCGTCTCTGCCTGCACCCTGCCCTAACCTCAGGTGGCCCTTCAAGGTATGCTGTGTACCTCCTCCAGTACCTGTGAGTAACAAAATAATCTTTTTCACTTCTCCTTATGGTCTTTTGTTGAACAATGGCTCACCATTCAAGGTCTCAGGGTTCTACTTAACAAATGTTAATTTAACGAAGTCACAACCTAAGGATTTGGACAAATATATAATGGCATGTATCAACCATTATAATTTTGTGCAGAGTAATCTCACTGCCTTAAAAATCCTTTGTACTGCTTCTGATCATCCATCCATCCCTCTTAGGCCCTGGCAACCACAGATCATTTTCCTGTTTTGCAGATTTTCCTGTAGTTGGAATCCTATAGTATGTAGCTCTTTCAAACTGGCATCTTTCACTTAGAGGAAACTTAAATGCATATGACTAGGTCTTGTCAGAGCCTGATAGCACATTTCTTGTAGTTCTGAAAAATATTTCATTGTCTGGATGTATGAGGTTATTTATCCATTCACCTAGTGAAGGACTTCTTGGTTGTTCCAGGTTTTGCGATTATAACTAAAGCTTTTATAAACATCTGTGTATAGGTTTTGGTGTGGGAATGAGTTTTTTTTACCCCTTTGGGAAGGCAAAATGCCAAGTGATTATTGGATCATATGGTAAGAGTATGTTTAGTTTTATAAGAAACCACCAACTGAACTCCAAAGTGGTTGTACCATCTTGCATTCCCACAAGCAGTTAAAGTTTCTGTTGTTCTACCATCCTCACCAGAATTTAGTGTTGTCAGTGTGTTGGATTATGGTCATTTGAATAGTTGTAGAATACTTTCTGATCATTGTTTTAATTTCCATTTCCCTAATGATACATAATATGGAGCATATTTTAAAATATGTTTTATTTTGTTTTGTTTGCCATCTGTACTTCTTCTGTAGCCAGTTATCTGCTAATCTGCTAAGGTCTTTGGCCATTTTTTAATTGGGTTGTTTTCTTATAAGAGTATATTATGTATTATAGAGTAATTTGAGTATTTTGTATATTATAGGTAACAGTGCTTTATCAGCTGTCACTTTTGAAAATCTTTTCTCCTGGTATGTGGCTTGCCTTTTCATTCTATCGACAGTGTCTCTTGAAAAGCAGAATTTTTAAAATTTTAATCAAGTCCAGCTTATCAATTATTTTTACATGGATTGTACCTTTAACAGTAATTCTAAAAAGTCATTACACCCAAAGTCATCTAGATATTTTCCTAAATTATCTTCTACGTGTTTTATATCCTTGAATTTACATGTCCTACCATTTATTTTGAGTTAATTTGTGAAAGCTGTAAGGTCTGTGTCTAGATTCATCTTTTTGCATATGGATATCATTTCTCCATTGTATTGCTTTACCCTTTTGTCCAAGAACAGTTGAATATATTTATGTGGGTCTATTTCTGGTTTCTCTATTTAGTTCTGTTAACTAATTTGTCTGTTCTTTCACCAATATCATACTATCTTGATTACTGTAGTTTTATACTAAATCCTGAAGTCCATAGTCCAACTTTGTTCTTCTTCAGTATTCTGTTGGCTATACTGTCTTTTGCCTCTCCATTAACTTTAGAATCAGTTTGATAATATCACTTGTCTGAATTTTGTTTGGGATTATCTTGAATCTATAGTACAAATAGATAAATCCCAATTGGTTGTGGCCCAGGATTATTTTGATACATTGTTGGATGTGATTTGCTAATACTTTGTTGAAGATTTTTGTATCTATATTCCTGGGAGATACAGATCTATATTTTCTTTTCTTGTAATGTCTGACTAGTTTGGTAATAGAGTAGTGCTGGCCTCATAGAATGAGTTAGGAAATATTCCCTCTGTTGCTTTCCTCTGAAGGAGATGGTAGATAATTGATATAATTTATTATTTTTTTAAAGATTTATTTCTTACAGAGAGAAAGAGAGCCTATGTGCTGGGGGAGGAGCAGAGGGAGCAAGAATCTCAAGCAGACTCCACACTGGAGTGCAGAGCTCTATGCAGGGCTCTATCTCATGACCCTGAGATCACTACTAAACCCAAACCAAGAGTCTCACACTTAACCAACTGTGCCACCTAGGTGCCCCAATATAATTTATTTCTCAATTGTTTTGTGGAATTCTCCAGTGAATCTATCTGAACCTGGACTTCCTGTTTTGGAAGGTTATTATTTATTCAAATTCTTTAGTACCTATAAGTCTATTCAGATAGTCTACTCCTTCTTGTGTGAGTTATGGTAAATTGTGTCTTTCAAGGAACTGGTCCATTCCATGTAGGTTTTCAAATCTGTGGGGATAAGTGTTGTTTAAAATGTCCTTTTTCATCCATTTAATATACATGGGAACTGTAATTATAGATCCTCTCTGATTTCTGAAAATCGTAGTTTGAGTTCTCTTCCTTTTTCTTCCCCATTAGTCTGTCTATAGGATTATTGATTTTATTAATCTCTTCAAAGAACCAACTTTTGATTTCATTTATGTTCTCTATTCATTTTCTGATTTCAATTTCACTGATTTCTGCTGTAACTTTTATCATTTATTTTCTTCTGCTTCCTTCAAATTTAATTTGCTCTTATTTCTCCAGTTGCCTAAGGTAGACACTTAGAACATTTACTTTTAGATCTTTCTTCTCTCCAAATATATTCATTTTATGCTAAGAATCTCCCTCTAAGTACTATTTTTGCTACATTCCACAAATTTTGATAAATTGTGTTTTTTTCTCCATTTAGTTCAAAAAATTTTAAATTTTTCTTCAGATTTCTATTTTGACTTGTGTTATTTAGAAATGTGTGGCTTAATCTCCAAGTATTTTGGGTTTTCCATCTGTTTTTCTGTTACTGATTTCTAGTTGAATTCTATTGTGCTTGGAGAACTGACATTATACGTTTCTATTCTTTAAAATTTCTTAATGCATTTTTATGGCTCCGAATGGGTTCTACCTTGGTGAATATTACATGTGAGCTTTCAAAGAATAGGTATCGTTGTTGGATAAAGTAGCCTATAGATGTCCATTATGCCCCGTTGATTGATGATTCTATTGATCTCAACTATGTCCTCACTGATTTTCTGCCTGTTGGATCTATCCATTTCTTACATAGGAGTGTTGTAGTTTCCAAATGTAATAGTGAACTCATCTATTTCTATCAGTCTTTGCCTCAATCATTTTGACATGTTAAGTATTAATTATATCTTCTTGGAGAATTGACCCTTTTATAATTATGTAGTATCCCTCTCTCTTTATTCCTTATAATATTCCTTGCTCCATCAGAATTTAATGTAGTTAGCCTTTTTTATTAATATTAGGATGGTGTGTTTCTCTCCATCCATTTACTTTAATCTATATGTGTTTTTACATTTAAAGTGGATTTTTTGTAGACAGTATATAGCTTTATTTTTGATTCACTTTGACAATTTCTTTTAATCAATGCTTTTAGAATAGTAATATTCTAAATGACTATTGATAAAGTTGGATCAATATTTACTATATTTGTTACTGTTTTTATTTGTTGGCTTTGTTCTTTCTTTCTATTTTATCTACCACTTTTCCCCTGTCTTTTGTGGTCTTAAGTGAGCATTTTATATAAATCCATCCTATCTCCCTTCTTAGCATATCAGGTATATTTCCTTTTTTAAAGAAAACTTTTTTTAGCAATTTCCCTAGAGTATGCAATATACATTTACAATTAATACAAATCTATTTTTAAGTAACACTATCTTGCTTCCTGGGTAGCGAGGGTACCTTATGAAAAAATAATCCTAATTTCTCTCTACTGTCCCTTGTGTCATTATTATCATTCATTTTACTTACACATAAGCATACAAAGCATATATGCATACATAAGTACATACATAAGTATATGAAATTGAATAAGTTATTATTGTTTTGAGCAAGTTGTTAATATTAGATCAATTAAGAATAAGAAAAAGAAATATTTTTTTTATTTTCCCTTCACTTATCACTTATCTGATGCTCTTCCTTTCTTTACATAGATCTGTTTCTAATCTATGTCATACTTCTTTTAACATTTCTTGTAATGCAGATCTTTTGGGGTTTTTTTAGATTTTTATTTATTTACTTATTTGACAGAGAGAGAGCAGGAACACAAGCAAGGCGAGTAGGAGAGAGAAAGCAGGCCTCCTGCAGAGCAGGGAGCCCAATGTGGGGCTTGATTCCAGGATCCTGGAATCATGACCTGAGCTCAAGGCAGAGGCTTAAGGCCTGAGCCATCCAGGAGCCCCCTGTAATGCAGATCTACTATTAATTTTTTTTTCTCAATCTTTAAAAAGAAAGATTGAGAAACAAATTTAATAGTAGAAATCTTTTTTCTTTTCCTTCATTTTTTTATAGGATAATTTCACAGAATACAGAAGCCTTGTTTTGGATGGGTGTGTGTGTGTGTGTGTGCACACGTGCGTGCACTTCGCTCAACTGTTTAAAATTTCACTCCCTTTCTTCTTGCTTATATGGTTTCTAAAGAGAAGCTGGATATAATTCTTATATTTGCTCAACTAAAGATGAAATGTGTTTTCCCCTCTGGCTTCTTTAAAGATTTTTTTTTTCTTTATCTTTGGCTTTTTGTAGTTTTAAGTTATGGCCAGGTGTAGATTTTTGTCATTTATCCAGCTTGATGTCCTCTGAGCTTTCTCAGGCTGTGGTGTGATATCTGACATTAGTTTGGGGAAATTCTTAGTTGATATTGTTTCAAATACTTCTTTTTTTTTCCTTTTTGTTTATTTTCCTTCTGGTATTCCTGTTACATGTACATTACACATTTTGTAGCTGCCCCACAGTTCTTGAACTTTCTGTTCTTTCTTTCTCAGTATTTTTTTTTTCTCTTTGCTTTTCAGTTTTGGAAGGTTTTGCTAATATATCTTCATGTTCAGAGATTCTTTTCTCAGCCATGTCCAATCTACTAATAAGCCCATCTAAGGCTTTCTACAGATCTACTACAGTGTTTTTTTAATCTCTAGTACTCCTTTTTGGTTCTTGGGATTTCCATGTCTCTCTTCACATTTCCCACCTGTTCTTGCATAATGTATATTTTATCCATTAGAGCCCTCAGCATAGTAATTGTTGCTTTTGCTTTTTTAATTCCTAATTTAATAAGTCTAATATCTCTGCCATGTCTGATTCTTTTTCTGATGCTCACTTGGTGTCTTCAAACTGTGTTCTTTATCCTTTATTATCCTCTTTATTTTTTTTTTTTTTGTATCACTGAGCATGACACCCTTGTTAAAAGGAACTGCTATAAATAGACCTTTATGGTGAAGTATAATGGGAAGGAAAATGTTCTATAGTCCATTGATTAAGTCTCAGTCTGTTAGTGAGCCTATGCCATTGGACTGTGAACTTTACAAGTGCTTTTCTCTCCTGTCTGTAGGTGGGGCAGAAAGTCTAGATTTGGCTGGAGTTAGATCTATCTCTCATCCCAAATGGAAGGTTATTGAGGCTGGCTGGAGTTGATTATTTCCCTCCTCCCAAGTCAGTTGCACTCTGATAAAACCACAGCAGGTTAGGTTCCTGTTAAATAGTTTCTCCTGAGGGCAGCCTCTGCTAAGAATAGGATGCTCTGGCATTTTTTTTTTTTTTTTCAAAACTGTTCATTTTTTTTCCTCTCCCTGCTGGAAGCATGAAGTTTTTCTCCAGTGTTCACTGTGAACCAAGTAGAACTTCAGGATATAAATCACAAAAGTATTGGAACCATCAGATGACTGGGTTCCCTTGGAGTATTTATGCCTCACTGAGCCAACAGCAATTTGTCAATTACATTTCAAGTTTTCTAGCCTGGCACTGGTTCCCATGGAACTTTTCCCTCAGCTCAGCCAAGCTGTAATTCTTTGTATATGCCTGTCTGTCTCTCCAACTTGGGAAGAGCAGTTTGCCCTGTGACTTTACTTCTCTTAGTCACCTAAGAAGAATTGTTATTTTTCAGTCTATCAGTTTTTTTTTTTTTTTTTTTTTTCTTGGTAGGATGTAACAGAACCTCCAAGTTTCTCACATCCTGGTACTGGCTTTTGGAGTTTGGCTACTGGAGTTTGGCTTTTTCAGCAAGGCAAACACCTCTTCTTCCATCCAGTCTATGGCTAATTATGGTCATTTCATAACTTGCTATAGAATATCCCATCTTTGGACAGAATGGCTCTTTCCAGGTTTCTATCTCTTTTCAGTAACTTTTCTAATTCACCCAGGATAGTGTACAGAACACTAAGAGTCAGATGAGTGTTCAGAAGAGCTAAGAAATCCATACTTGATGGAAATCTTTGACTTAGAGACTATATATTTATCTCCATCCATTTCTTTCTTTTTTTTTTTAAAGATTTTATTTATTTATTTGACAGAGAGAGAGAGATCACAAGTAGGCAGAGCAGCAGGCAGAGAGAGAGAGAGGGAAGCAGTCTTCTGCTGAGCAGAGAGCACAATGCAGGACTTGATTCCAGGATCCTGAGATCATGACCTGAGCCAAAGGCAGAGGCTTAACCCACTGAGCCATCCAGGTGCCCCTAGCCCCCTCCATTTCTAAACCACCAAGTGAGAGGTACATTACTCTAGTCCCATGATAAATACAAGGATTTTTCTAATGGGCTTTCAGTATTCCTGGGCTTCATTAGCTGAATCTATACTTCACAGAAGAATGTTTGAATTGCCTCCACTCCAACCCATTTCTGAGATTATAATGTTGAAAAATATACATGAACCTAATACTTTATGGGAGAAGAAAGTTCAAATGTCATTGGCTTCATGTATAGTTTTTGAAAAAAGATATATTACACTCGTTTCTATTTGACTTGACCTCTGGTCTAGTTAACCATCATGTCCATATACAGTCAATTTTATTTGTTATTTTATTAGCCAATTTGGAGGGGACTAAAATTTTCTCATTTAGCTGAGATTTTATCCTTGATTTAGGAACTCTTCTACAGAGAGCTGTTTTTGCTATGATAGGAATATATTTATTCAGGGGAAATACCTGTTGTTTGTAGGCTCTGTTGTAATGGGTGCACATATTTTTGTTCCTCTATTTTTCTAAAATTTGTTGATTTTTTTTTGAGAGAGAGAGAGAGAAATTGGGCCCCCCTTGCTGTGCTCTGTGCTCAGTTTGGAGTCTGCTTGAGATTCTCTCTCTCCCTCTGTCCCTTCCTCCAATCACTCTCTCTCTAAAATAAATAGATAAAATCTTTTTTAAAAGGGTATGATTTAATAGTGTCTAATATTTGAAAGGCATCTATTAACATATTAGGTAATCTGCCATATAAGGAAGTACAACATGTACATTATTTTTCCCCATGCAATCCCATATAGAAACTCAAAGTTGATTTCACCATATGAAATGGTTTAGCTCCTTCAAAGTAATTGTATTTTTTTAATTTTCTTACTAAATTCTAAAAAAGTTTATCTCTTTTTAAAGCTGTGATCATGGGGTTCAAACAACTATTCTCCTGAAAACTGTTCTAAAATATTATTACTAATAATCTTGTAAGTAAGAATTAACCAAAGGTTTTATTTAATTCAATTCCTCAACCATCTCCATTCCTTAGCCTCCTCCCTTCACTGGTTTCTATCACTAGGCTCATAGTGAGATGAAATAATAAAGAAATATTATTCTTCCATGTGCACCACATAGAATACTACCTCATTTCCCTTTAGAACTCACACTGTTTTCTTCATGAATTTAATGTATCTTATATACATTTCTGGCAGGTGTTGAAAAATCCTACTCCCTGCTTATAGAAAAGTCGTGTTTCACAGCTAGAAATGGGATGGAAATGGAGGGTTATATTTCACTGGAACAAATACATGTTTAAGCTAGTAATTACCATTTATAGTGCTGTCCTTAAAATGTCTAACAGCCCCTAGGCTTGCCTGCACCATTCATGCTAATTCACAGACAAGAATTTCCAAATGATAATAAACCTTATAAATCTTTCAAAGTGATCACAAAGATACTCTTTGTGAAACTATAAAAAACATTAGATTGTCAATGGTAATACTTTGTGCATGGACATATCTTAAACTCATGGATCTATATCATTTAGCAACAGGAACTCAATATGCTACATAAGTAGCAAGCACTGTGTAATTATCCCCATTATCAAAAGGGACAAGACAGAGTGTCAGAAAAATGAAGCAGCTACCAAGAGGACATACAAAAAGAACTCATGTATTTCACAAAGAATTTTCTGTTTGTTGTGAAAAAGACAGTGATGAAAGAAATTAATAATTATTGAGGGCTTACCAGGTGCATCTGTGACACCTGGTTATCTTTGGTATCTTGATTTTATTCTCAATGCCAGTCATATTTCATTATATTGTAATGTCATGGGTACATTTTATTATCTTCAAACCTCAAATTTAGTGTATATTGTATGATAAGAAATTTTATATTCCACTAAACTTTATAACACCAAAAAAGTTTTCCCATTCCTCCCTTCTCCTGAATTTTACTCTTTTGGTGTTATTAAAGATGAAATTCTCATAATGACTTATTTGTTCAGTAATGTTTAGAACACTGTTAGATGACAAGTATGACTCATAGTTACCTACCTCTTCATATTTATGGGCCTTAGTTCCTTTATCTGTAAGTTGAAGATATTTGGTTAGTGTATTCCCAAGACCCATTCTAGTCCAATATTCAATAGTTTATAACTGTGTTGTTCCATACATTACCCCCCTTCAATATGGCAGCTTCCCAGTCAAAAAAGAAAAAACAGTATTACTCTATCTGCACACTTTAATTCCTCATCCATCCCTTTCATAAAGAACCAAATTGCTCCTTAAATGACAATACTAGTTTTATTTAATAATATGTTGAATAAAAAAAAAAATCCAGTAACACAGATTACTTCTGCAACCCATTCAAACCACTTAAACCAGTAATGGGAAAAGAATGGTTTCTTAAAGTGATACTGGACAAGATAAAATTGTATCTCACTCACTCTACTTTGGTAAGTGAAACAGAAAAGGAGGTTTATTTTATTGAATGTTAGTAGTTACAGTTTAGCATCATTATTACATAATAGGGAATATTTGCTTTGGAAAGAGATGTACTAAATTCCCCTGTGTACAGGAGATACTATTTGCCCTAAAATAAGTAGTTTATTAAAATCTGTAGTTTCAACAAGGTGCTACCTACTAGAATTTTACCCTGATAATAATTTAAAATTTCATTCCTAGAGCATAATAGAATAATAGTCATTTATATACACCAATTATTCTAATGAATATGTCAAAATTTTTATTACAGTTAGTAACATAAAATTTTACTTTAGAAAAGGCCATTGCTTTATCCAGTTTCACCATTCCCTTTGTACCACAACTTAAATTTATCTTTGTAAAATTCAGATATTTTCAGAGAACACTTCAGAATAATATAATATATTCTTCCTTAGTACCTTGGGCATTTTGTAAATATGATTTCATTTTGGGCTTTTCTTTTTCCCCTTTAAATATTGATGCTTAATTTATCAATAACTAAGTAAGCAAAAACCTTTTCTAAACTTTTGGCCAGAATATTTGGCTTCAGGGAATGGTTTTCTATTTTACTGATATTCAAACAATTTGCTTCGTGCTAAAGCTGCAAAATAGTTCAGGCTGTAACAATGTATAATAAAGAGTGTATGATACCTGCCAATGAATTTATCAATGACAAAATTATATGATGTGCCTTCTAAAAAAATGTGCCTATTATTCAGTACAGGTTAACTCATTCAATAAATAAAAAGGAAACAAAATAAATTGTACATATATTCCTGTTTTACAGTTAGAGGTTGTTAAATAAATGGGCCAAAGAGGGCCCTTTTGTATTGACCTACATGGATGCATGATGCTTATGTCTTCCTGGCAGACAGGACTATTAGACCAAAGCTTATTGGTGCCAAAATCAAATTCCTACATATCAAATCAGTTTAAATATAGTCTAAATAAACATATTTTTAGCTATTTAGAGTCTATCAACTTTGTATACACTACAAAACTGTGCTTAGTATCTGATAATCATAGATAAGACAAATCTTTTGGTTATGAAAACCCCAAACTACAGATCACCTCTAGAGCAATGACCTGGAAACTCTCCAACTTGCTGTTGAGTGACATTGAGACACATTTGCCCCCTCTGTGATCTTTCCTTTTCTGGGGAGGTCTACTTTCTTCCCTACTTCTCCTTCCAAGTGGTTCCTCTTGCCACTGTCTCTGGAAAGCCTTTTCCTAGGAGAAAATTCACCTCTCATACATCTCTGTCCAAGGACTGACCAATGAGTCTTGCGATGTATTACTACCTCTCCTGGTTTTGTCTCTTCCTTGATCAATTCCAAAATCCTCAAGCTTACCTCACAGTAATATACATTTCAAATTACATAGTTTCTAGGTCTTGCTCTAACACTCAGAAACTAAGATGAGTAAGAAAATATAAATTATTTAATTAAAGTACTATCTATGAATTCCTAAGTGGAAAACAAAAATGTAATGACAGCTGTTTTAAAAATACTGCAAGGTGGCAATATTTTGTACTTGTTTATTGTCTGGCATTTCATTGAATGGAACAATCCAAGGATAAATATTTTGCAGGAGAAGATTTTATAAATATTTAAAATTATAAAGCAGAACAGAAAATGGACCTATTGTCCTCCCCCATAAATTTAAGAAAGAAAAGTAAGGAGGAGAAGAAGGAAGAGCAAAATCAAACACTATCTTTATATGCCAGTATGGGAAAATTAATAAAACTGAAGAAGTTTGATTAAAGACAATAGTGTCTTAAGTCAAAAATAAAAATAAACATAGATCTTTTGATTTTCCTATAGTAATTAAAACATTTGATTTTATATTAATACAAAAGCTTTGTAAAAAGGAGACTGCTTTAATACTAAAATTTCAAAACACTATTTGCATGTCCATCCAACTGCTATTCTGATCATTCATACTTATCAGCTCAATCATTTTCCTTTCAGAGAAAAAAGAAAGCCATAGGGAGAAATGTTTAGTGATTAATGTTGCAGTTTTCAGGGACAATTATATTACACATATTTTTTTTTCCTGGATTCTTTTTGGGAGACAAAAATAAAAGTAAAGCAGGTGGAAATAAATATCAACTTTAAAATTGTGAAATTTGGATTAGAAGACTAAATTTTCCTGTCTGTGAACAGTGGACTTATAAAGAGAGTCTAGACAGTCTGCAAAAAGTATGCTTATCTCATCCATCAGCCTAGAGTCTTCCTCTTATACAAGTATTCTTATGTAAATATTAGGCAAAGGCTTAAGGTTAAGTCCAATAGTTAAAATCAAGAGGTTTTTAAAAAGATAATATTCAGGTCAAGATGGTGGAGGGGTAACAGGCTGAGATGACATCAAGTAGCAGGAGTTCAGCTAGATAATTAGTTATCAAACCATTCTGAACAGCTACAAATCCAACAGGAAATCAAAGAGAAGAGCAGCAATTCTAGAAACAGAAAACTGACCACTTTCTGAAAGGATTTCTGCTTCTAAAAAATTGGGATAGAACTTCTTGTAATAGATCAAAATATACCCTAACCCTAGCACAAGGTTTGTTCTAGCTCCAGCCTGAGCAAATTCTCTCCACTTTCTTTTTCTTTCTTTTCCCAACCAACTTATATTATCAACTCCTTTTTTAGAATTTTTTTACATTTTCATATTTACATTCATATTCCATCCCTTCATAATGTTTACCCTCATTTGTGTGTGTGTATATGTGTGTATGTGTATATACATACATATATATATAGATAGATAGATAGATAGATAGATATCTTTAAAAATTTGGGAGGTAGTTTCTTCTATGAGACCAAAATACTCCCAAAACAAAGTGGGTGGCCCTGTTCTATTCACCAGTCTAATATATATATTTTCTTTTTTCTTTTTATTTTTTTTTTTAATTTTTTTACCTTCTTTTTAACCCTCCGGAACCTTCACCCCATGATTTGGGGTCTCTTCTGATTTTGTTAATGTGCATTTTTCTGGGGTCCTAGCCACTCCTGTAGTATTTTAATCTCTCCTTCATATATTCTTATCCTGATAAAATGACAAGGTGGAAAAACTGACCACAAAAAAAAAGAACAAGAGGCAGTACCAAAGGCTAGGGACCTAATCAATACAGACATTGGTAATATGTCAGATCTAGAGTTCAGAATGACGATTCTCAAGGTGCTAGCTGGACTCAAAAAAGGCATGGAAGATATTAGAGAAACCCTGTCTGGAAAAATAAAAGCCCTTTCTGGGGAAATGAAAGAACTAAAATCTAACCAAATTGAAATCAAAAAAGTTATTAATGAGGTGCAATAAATGAGGTGCTAAGATAAATGAAGCAGAAGAGAGAATTAGTGATATAGAAGACCAAATGATGGAGAATAAAGAAACTGAGCAAAAGAGAGATGAAGAACTACTGGACCATGAGGGGAGAATTCAAGAGATAAGTGATACCATAAGATGAAACAATATTAGAATAATTGGGATTCCAGAAGAAGAAAGAGAGAGAGGAGCAGAAGGTATATTGGGGTGAATTATTGTAGATAATTTCCCTAATATGACAAAGGGAACAAGCATCAAAATCCGGGTGGTGCAGAAAACCCCCCTCAAAATCAATAAGAATATGTCCACACCCCATCATCTAATAGTAAAATTTACAAGTCTTAGTGACAAAGAGAAAATCCTGAAAGCAGCCTGGGACAAGAAGTCTGTAACATACAATGGTAAAAATATTAGATTGACAGCAGACTTATCCACAGAAACCTGGCAGGCCAGAAAGAACGGGCATGATATATTCAGAGCACCAAATGAGAAAAAACACGCAGCCAGGGATACTACATCTACCTAGGTTATCATTGAAAATAGAAGGAAAGATAAAAATCTTCCAGGACAAACAAAAATTAAAAGAGTTTGTAAACACCAAACCAGCTCTACAGAAAATATTGAAAGCAGTCCTCTAAGCAAAGAGAGAGCCTAAAAGTACTAGATCAGAAAGAAACAGAGACAATATACATAAACAGTCACTTTACAGGCAATGCAATGGCAATAAATTTATATCTCTCAAAAGTTACCCTGAGTGTAAATGGGCTAAATGCCCTAATCAAAAGACACAGAGTATCAGAATGGATAAAAAACCAAAACCCATCAATATGCTGTCTACAAGAATCTCATTTTAGACCAAAAGTCACCTCCAGATTTAAAGTGAGGGGGTGGAAAATAATTTACCATGCTAATGGACATCAAAAGAAAGGTGGGGTGGCAATCCTTATATCAGATCAATTAGATTTTAAGCCAAAGACTATAATAAGAGAAGAGGAAGGACACTATATCATACTCAAAGTGTCTGTCCAACAAGAAGATCTAACAATTTTAAATATCTATTCCCCTAACATGGGAGCAGCCAACTATATAAACCAATTAATAACAAAATCAAAGAAACACATTGACAATAATACAATAATAGTAGGGGGCTTTAACGCCCCCCTCACTGAAATGGACAGATCATCCAAGCAAAAGATCAACGAGGAAATAAAGACCTTAAATGACACTTTGGACCAGATGGACATCACACATATATTCAGAACATTCCATCCCAAAGCAACAGAATACACATTCTTCTCTAGTGCACATGGAACATTCTCTAGAATACATCACATCCTGGGTCACAAATCAGGTCTCAACTGGTACCTAAAGATTGGGATCATTCTCTGCATACTTTCAGACCACAATGCTCTGAAGCTAGAACTCAAGCACAAGAGGAAATTTGGAAAGAACCCAAATACATGGAGGCTAAAGAGCATCCTACTAAATAATGAATGGGTTAAGCAGGAAATTAAAGAAGAATTGAAAAAAAAATTCATAGAAACAAATGATAATGAAAACACAGGTGTTCAAAATCTGTGGGACACAGCAAAGGCAGTCCTGAGAGGAAAATATATAGCTGTACAAGCCTTTCTCAAGAAACAAGAAAGGTCTCAAATACACAACCTAACTCTCAACTAAAGGGGCTGGAGAAAGAACAACAAAGAAAGCCTAAACCCAGCAGGAGAAGAGAAATAATAAAGGTCAGAGCAGAAATCAATGAAATAGAAACCAAAAAACAAAAACAAAAACAAAACAAAACAAAAAACAATAGAACAAATCAACAAGGAGCTGGTTCTTTGAAAGAATTAATAAGATTGATAAACCCCTGGCTGAACGTATCAAAAAGAAAAGAGAAAGGACCCAAATAAATAAAATCACAAATGAAAGAGGAGAGATCACAACCAATACCAATGAAATACAAACAATTATAAGAAAATATTATGAGCAACTCTACGCCAGCAAATTTGACAATCTGGAAGAAACGGATGTATTCCTAGAGACATATAAACTACCACAACTGAACCAGGATGAAATAGAAAACCTGAATAGACCCATAACCAGTAAGGAGATTGAAAGAGTCATAAAAAATCTCCCAACAAACAAGAGCCAGGGCCAGACGGGCTCCCAGGGGAATTCTACCAAGCATTTAAAGAATTAACTACTATTCTCCTGAAACTATTCCAAAAAATAGAAATGGAAAAAAAAAAAAAAAAAACAAACACTTCCAAACTCATTTTATGAGGCCAGCATTACCTTGATCCCAAAACCAGACAAAGACCCCATCAAATAAGAGAATTACAGACCAACATCCTTGATGAACACAGATGGGGAAATTCTCACCAAAATACTAGCCAATAGGATCCAATAGTACATTAAAAGGATTATTCACCACCACGAAGGTAGATTTATTCCAGGACTGCAAGGTTGGTTCAACATCCACAGATCAATCAATGTGATACAATACATTAATAAAAGAAAGAACAGGGCCACCTGGGTGGCTCAGTGGGTTAAACCTCTGCCTTCAGCTCAAGTCATGATCTCAGGATCCTGGGATCAAGCCCTACATCGGGCTCTCTGCTCAGCAGGGAGCCTGCTTCCCCCCTCTCTCTCTCTCTGCCTGCCTCTCTGCTTACTTGTGATCTCTGTCATATAAGTAAATAAAATCTTTAAAAAATAATAAAAGAAAGAACAAGAACCATATGATTCTCTCAATAGATGCTGAAAAAGCATTTGACAAAGTACAGCATCCTTTCTTCATCAAAATTCTTCAAAGTGTAGGGATAGAGGGCACATACCTCAATATTTTCAAAGCCATCTATGAAAAACCCAGAACAAATATCATTCTCAATGGAGAAAAACTGAGAGATTTTCCACTAAAGTCAGGAACACGGCAGGGATGTCTGTTATTGCCACTGCTATTCAACATATTACCAGAAGTCCTAGCCTCACCAATCAGACAACAAAAGGAAATTAAAGGCATCCAAATCGGCAAAGAAGAAGTCAAACTATCACTCTTTGCAGATGATATGATACTTTATGTGGAAAACCCAAAATACTCCACTCCAAATCTGCTAGAACTTGTACAGGAATTCAGTAAAGTGTCAGGATATAAAATCAATGCTCAGAAATCAGTTGCATTTCTATACATCAACAAGACAGAAGAAAGAGAAATTAAGGAGTCAATCCCATTTACAATTGCACCCAAAACTATAAGATACCTAGGAATAAACCTAACCAAAGAGGCAAAGAATCTGTTCTCAGAAAACTATAAAGTACTCATGAAAGAAATTGAGGAAGACACAAAGTAATGGAAAAATGTTCCATGCTCATGGATTGGAAGAACAAATATTGTGAAAATGTCTATGCTATCTATAGTAATCTACACATTTAATGCAATCCCTATCAAAATACCATTCATTTTTTTTTCACAGAAATTGAACAAATAATCCTAAAATTTATATGGAAAGACCCCAAATAGCCAGAGGAATGTTGAAAAAGAAAGCCAAAGTTGGTGACATTGCAATTCCAGACTTCAAGCTCTATTACAAAGCTGTCATCATCAAGACAGTATGGTACTGGCACAAAAACAGACACATAGATCAATGGAACAGAATAGAGAGCCCAGAAATAGACCCTCTACTCTATGGCCAACTAATCTTTGACAAGCAGGAAAGAATGTCCAGTGGAAAAAAGACAGTCTCTTCAACAAAAGATGTTGGGAAAATTGGACAGCCACATGCAGAAGAATGAAACTGGACAGCCACATGCAAAAGAATGAAACTGGGCCATTTCCTTACACCACACACAAAAAAAAAGACTGAAAATGGAGGAAAGTCCTCAATGTAAGAAAGGAATCCATCAAAATCCTTGAGCAGAACACAGGCAGCAACCTCTTTGACTTCAGCCGCAGCAACTTCTTCCTAGAAACATCGCCAAAGGCAAGGGAAGCAAGGGCAAAAATGAACTACTGGGACTTCATCAAGATCAAAAGTTTTTGCAGATCAAAAGAAACAGCCGACAAAACCAAAAGACAACTGACAGAATGGGAGAAAATATTTGCAAATGACATATCAGATAAAGGGCTAGTATCCAAAATCTATAAAGAACTTATCAAACTCAACACCCAAAGAACAAATAATCCAATCAAGAAATGGGCAGAGGACATGAACAGACATTTCTGCAAAGAAGATATCCAAATGGCCAGCAGACATATGAAAAAGTGCTCAACATGACTCCACATCAGAGAAATATAAATCAAAACTACAGTGAGATACCACCTAATACCAGTCAGAATGACTAAAATTAACAAGTCAGGAATGACAGATGCTGGCGAGGATGCAGAGAAAGGGGAACTCTCCTACACTGTTGGTGGGAATGCAAGCTGGTGCAGCCACTCTGGCAAACAGCATGGAGGTTCCTAAAAAGTTGAAAATAAAGCTACCCTATGACCCAGCAATCATACTACTGGGTATTTATCCTAAAGATACAAATGTAGTGATCTGAAGGGGCACGTGCTCCTGAATGTTTATAGCAGCAATGTCTGCAACAGCCAAACTATGGAAAGAACCTAGAGGTCCATCAACAGATGAATGGATAAAGAAGATGTGGTATATATACACAATGGAACACTATGCAGCCATCAAAAGAAATGAAATCTTGCCATTTGTGATGATGTGGATGGAACTAGAGGGTATTATGCTGAGTGAAGTAAGTCAATCAGAGAAAGATAATTATCATATGATCTCCCTTATGTGAGGAAGTTGAGAGGAAAAGTGGGGGGGTTGGAGGGTAGGGAAGGAAAAAATGAAACAAAATAAGATCAGGTGGGAGACAAACCATGGGACTTAATCTCGCAAAACAAACTGAGGGTTGCCGGGGGAAGGGCTAGGGAGAGTGTTGGGGGGTTATGGACACTGGGAAAGGTATGTGCTATGGTGAGTGCTGTGAAGTGTGTAAACCTGGCAATTCACATACCCATACACCTGAGGCTAATAATACATTATATGTTAATTAAAAAATAAAAAAAATAAAAATAAATATATAGCAAAGAAAAGAAAAAAGAACATATTCACACAGCTTCATTTCCTGTAACCTATATAAACTTGAGAACATTTATTTACATGTCCACGTTTTTGTTTCCTCTTTATCTAGTATGAGGAAAAATCAAAAGTTGTTCCAGAAAGCATTGAGAGGGATTAGTAAGGCTTTTAGAATTGATGTAACCAAGCAACCCTACAGTCAAATTAATTTTTGTGTATTTATTTTGTTCTATTCTGGTCAAGAAAGTATGTCTTAGTCTTTCATCCATCAAATATCAATAATACAAAAAAATTTTCAATAATGTTTTAATTTTATTGTTCTTGATGATTTTGAATATCATTTAATAAGTGTATTGGGCATTTATATTTATTCTTTGGTGAGTTGCTAATTATCATTCATTTCCCATTTTTATATTTAGTTGTCTTGTTTTTCCCTAAATATATATTTATGTATACACACACACACACACACACACACACACACACACACATACGTATATAAACCCAATTACCACGAATTATGGTACAAACTCCTCCAGTCTAGTTCTTTAACTTTATACAAACACACACACACACACACACACACAGAGTTTACCTGTTACACATATATACATATTTTTTTTTGCTTCTGAATAGATGGAAATATATAAGTGACACACATACAGGAGAACAGGTGGTTTACAAGGGAAAAAACAAACAACACTGAATGACATTAAATGAAAATTAAAAAATAAATCCTCTTCTTCTATCCACACCTACTAGAGTTTGCCTTCTTTACATAATTCTGTTTTTTAGTTATTCAGTGGTTACCAAGATAATTCTAAATAATTAAGTCTATATTCATTTCTTGAATACCACCATTGCATGGTTTCTAATGATGAATTTTCTTAGTTATAATGTTTTCAATTTCATGTATGTAACTCAATCTGGCTTAAAACATGTGTATTATTATTTTATTTCACATAACTTCATGATTTCATGGTTTCACAGGCCTCAGGATTAATTATTTTAGAAGCTCAGTCATATTATCAAGAAATCAGGTTTTTCTGATCTAGTTAGCTAACCACTGAGTTTATTTCATTTTTAGACAAAGCAAATTGATTACTGAGGTTGTAGTCCTCAAATAGTTCACATAAAATCCAGAGGAAGAAGAAAGAACATCTTGTCTTATCACCTCTTTTAGGAGTGAAATTATTCTCACAAAACCCTGAATAGTTTTCCTTTTTCTACTCATTGGTTGGAATTAAGTGACATGATCGTTCTTAAACTGATTACTGTGAAGAATAATTGGTTTACACTTTGACTAACCCACACTTTCCTGGATGTGACAGTGGAGTTAACTTCTTCTGAGGTGCATGGCTTCAAGGACAATGTGAATACCTGAACAGTACTGACACTTGATTAGGAAGCGAAAAAAATGGCAATGGGCAGTGTTGGTAATCAGCATTATTACAGATTCCAAAATAAAATCAGAGAATAGTGTACTTATGCTTTCTCTCCTCCAATTGATACATTTAATTTTTAAAACATTTTACTCTGAAGTAAATTTAGAGGAAAAGGATTGCAGAAATTGTATAGGGAGTTCCCATACACTCTCTATCTGGTTTCCTCTAACATTAATAACTTCCAAAACCACAGTACAATTACCAAAACTAAAAAGGTAACATCAGTAGAATACTGTTACCTAAACTATGCTATCTTTTATTTGGTTAATTATATTTTGTAGTTTGTCTATTTGTTTTTTCCAAAAATTTAAGTAGAATAAATTGACCTTTCTTTACTGTTTCATGAACTTCAATCCATGTTTCTTAATTCCTTATTATGTAAGAATAAGAATGTAATGCCCTTATTCCAGCACCTGTTTTTCCACTTCATCAGTTTCCTTCACTACTACCTTCTATACTATTGCTTTTACATCGACATGGTTTATAATATGCTGTACTCGTAAATAAATCATTTGTTTCTTATTTTCTTTTGTTGGTCATAGAAAGATGCTGGATGGGCAATTTTAATTTTAAAATTTGTAACAACTCCAACTATAGTTTTGAATTTCTTGGCCAATATTTGTTATAGTTATAAGTTGTTTTTTGAAGAAAAAAATACATTTTTTTGGTCCCAGTTAGAAAAGCTCACTCCATTAAACTTTCTAAATTTATGATAAAGATAAAGAGAGTTGTTAAACAGGACCATTTGAACCAGATGCCTGTATACTTTGCTTAGTTGGTTTTTTGGTACAATAATCTTCCTATTACCTCTATTTGCTAAATTTGCTGGTACTCCCTCTTATATCCCATATCTTAGAATCAGTTTTCCTCAATATTCAGTTGAGTATTCTCTTGTCTTCTCTTATAAATTTCTCCTTAGGTCATTTTATCCAATCTCAAGGATTCATACATCATCTAGTTACTGACTCCAAAATTATCTCCACCTAGACCTGTCCTCTGAGCCCCATTCTACACATTCATTTCATCACTTCACATTTATCTTAACCCTTCCATATCCCAAACTAAACTCTTGATTGATTAAATAAAAATGGCTGTGTCATTCACTTTCTATCACAGTCATTCCTATTCCAATAAATTCTTTCCTTCTGAATGGCCACACACATCAAATTAAACAAAAATCAACAAATTTTGCCAATTTTATATATCCAAATATATTTTTATATCCAAAATATATACTGAACATATACTAACATTCGATTTTTGTCCAACTTCCTAGGCATTTGCTTATTCCATTTTTGTCCATTTATCCAAAATATATATTAACTTATTCCATTTTTTTCATCTTCCTAGGCATTTGCCTAATGCACACCAGAATTATCTCCTCTGTTGCCCACACCCATCCTGTCATAAAGTAGTGACATCCCTGTAATCATTCTACATAAACAGTTGCTTCCCCTCAATTCTTTTATCTACTCCTTACTCATAGCATTGTACTTAGATAATAAATCCTGACTGTTGGAAGGCAATTACCTACGGGTTTCTTGCATTTCTACATGTCCTGTGAGCAGAGACACTGATCTCCCTTTGTTCTGGATTATCTTTTCAAGGATGTTTGTATAGCAAAGAGAGAAAGTGTATCCTACTGGAGAAAAGATCAGGCATGTTTACTATTCAATATAATAAAAATCATGTCTTTTCCTGGAGAAAAGGACAGATTTTCTTACTATCCATTACAAAAGATTAATATTCTGTAAGTGCAGGGTCCCTCTCCTGCAACACAATCCATTGTCTGTTCCAGCACCGATCTGAGTCCATCTGCATTGCTGTGATGGGAACTGGAGGCAGGGGAAACTGGCACAAATATCTTGATCCTTGCATTGCTTGCTGTGCCATGAATAGTAATGTCTTTTGTCTCTAACTGAGGAGTCTCAAGTCCTCTACCAGTAATCTATTTGACTCTGACAGGCTAATTTATAAGCTTGCAAGTGTGGGTAAAATCTCCAACTATTCACACATCCTGATACTGTCACTCTCTTGCATCATTGTTAAACCACAGTAACATGAAGAAAATCTGGTCTCTTTTTCATGACCTGAGATGTCCAACATGGTCTATAAGTCTCTCTCATTTGATAGAGTGCAACTTTCTAAATGTTAGCCTACACAACCTTCTTTTATTTCTTGCTTTTGGGATGCCCCCTCCCCTCCTAATCTTAACTTGGCCTTCTTAACCTTGGAGAATCTGCCTAGTCACTTAAGGAAGTCTGTCTTAATTTACCTTGCACTTCTTCATCCATACTCCCCCCCCCACCATCATTCACTATCAGCTGCTTGGTTCTTTTCCTTTTTTATCACCAGTATATATTATGTTATTTGGTTATTTCCACTGCTTTTTCCACTAAATTATATATTAGATCTTAGTACAGAAGTGAAATACAGTAGGTTTTCACTTTGTATGCCAAATGTGATTGTGACAAATAAGATTTCTATGTCAAATTTATCTTAAATTTAAAAAAAGAAAACCTTAATGGTCTCAAATACTTCTTATACTAATTATGCTTCTAGAATAAAGAGGAGAAATGTATGTTATAAATGATATATTTTTTTAATTTGCAAATAGTTTTTATCATGTAGGTAAAATATAAACTTCCAGTAACACAGTTAATAACTTTCTGTTATCAACCAGAAGAGAAATGTAGTGACCTAAAATCTACAACAGTAATCAATATTTTATCTTACCTCTATATTAACATAGTAGCTATTCTAAGTGTTAAACACAAAGTGATCAATACATATTCTTAAACTTTTATTTCATTGTGGAAAGAATAACTGACATGATTTATATCCTCTTAACAAATCTTTAAATGTAGAATGCATTATTGTTAACAATAGTTACAGTGGTGCACAGCATTCCATATCTTGGCTATTGTGGATAGTGTTTCAGTGAACATGGTTGTACTAATATCTCTTCAAGACCCTGATTTCTTTCTTTCTTTCTTTCTTTTTTTTTTTTTTTTTTTGATAAATTCCCAGAAGTGGGATTGTTGGATCTGGTAGTAGTATTATATTTAATTTTTTGAGGAACTGACATACTATTTTCCATAGCATCTATACCATTTTGCATTTTCACCAGCTACATCAAACTAAAATCCTTCTGCAGCAAAGGTAACAATCAGCAGAGTGAAAAGGAATCTACAGAATAGGAAAAAATATTTGTCAACCATATATCTGATAAGGGGTTATTTTCTAAAATATGTAAGAAACTCTTACACTCAATAGCAAAATCCCTAATAATCTGATTTTAAAATAGGCTATGGACTTTAGTGGACAATTCTACAAAAAAGACATACAAATGACCAATAGGTACATAAAAAATACCCAATATCACTAATCATCAGAGAAATTCAAGTTAAAGCCACAATGAAATATTTATTTTCGGGGTGCCTGGCTGGCTCAGTTGGTATAGCACACAGCTCATAATCTTGAGGTTTGTGAGTTCAAGCCCTGTGTTGGGCATGGAGCCTAACCCCCCGCCAAAAAAAAAAAGAAAAAGGAAAAAGAAATATTAGTTTTAATTGATTGAGGGTATATGCACATAAGCACTTCACTGAACACAAAGTGGAGAATGGACTAGCATTTTAAAAAATACTGAATATATTTGGAACTACAGAAAATGATCACCTTAATGTCATTGGCTTAATTCAATTGTACTTGTTTGTCTATAATATTTTATTTCAAAATAATTTAATACTTGATTAAATAATACATTAATATAATAATTTATATATTATATATAATTTATATCATGCATAATAAATACTTCAATACTTTTCAAAATAATTTAATATTTCAAAATAATTTAATTTAATTGGTGAATTTTCTAAGTTGGAACTGAAAAAATCTTTTTTTTTAAAGATTTTATTTATTTTACTTAGAGGCATGAGCGATGATCATGATCCTAGCTAAAATCAAGAGTTGGCCACTTAACTGAGCCATCCAGGCACTTTTGGAACTGAAAATTCTTAAATGACTTAAGTTAAAAGTTTTGAAAGTTTGTTTGAAGCAATAGTTGAAATTCCTGAGTTACCCACAAATACAACATACTGTTCAGTCCATGGTGGGAGGTACATGTATCATTCTGTTATAAATGGAGGATCCTAAGGATGATCACGTAAGACTGGCTGTATGAAATGCAACCATAGAGCAGGCATATCAGACTATCTAAGTGATAATATCTCCCAAGCTGCTAGTAGAAAGATACCTCTAAAAGGATGAGGAATTGACAATTGCAGAAAGTGTAACTTGACTCATTCTGTTGGGAGAAATATTGTCTTTGGTTAAACTGATCGATTCAAAGAATTATGTGAGTTATGCGAACAGCAGTATTGCTGGAGGAGTGACAACTGCTTTAAAATCTCCATGATTTCTGTCATACCTTAAGCCCAGCACTTACCTCAGTTTCCTCTGGGGTCCTTTTGCCTACAGGATGGAAAGCCTGCACTAAGAGGTTTGGGTTGAGGACTTCTCTGAGGCTGCGCTGTGAGAAGCACTTGTCCTGGAATATATATGAGAAAAAAAAAAAAAAAAACTCAATGTTATTTTGTTGTTTGTTGTTGCTGTTTTAACTTGAAGGGAACCAAATATCATTAACCAGGCTTTATCAGGTTCTGATTTCACAGTTTCTTGAGATTTCTGAGAACGTAACATGGGAAAGATGTCACTAAACATGAGAAAGATATATGATTACTGAAATGATGTCTCAAATCTGAGTTCAGCCAAAAGCAGGAAGGAATAAAATCAACGTATATTTCTTTCTTTTGATTTTCATTAACATTTTGTTCAAGGAATCCTGAAATTTGTCTGTTTTAGTTTCTCTATCCATAGGAAAGAATGCCATTGTGTACTGTGTGTGTGTGTGTGTGTGTGTGTGTGTGTGTACATGCATACATGTGTATCTGCCTGTGTGCATGAGTAGGAGAGGCCAAAGAATAGAGTGTTGATAGATTATGTGTTGACATAGTCATTCTTAATGATATATGCCTACAAAAATCACAACTGTCACACATATTGGATAATTAGAAATGAAGGAAAGGAGAAGCCCTGGGACAAAGTCTCCAAAGTCCAATTAAATATACCTTCCTAGGTTTTCCATAGGGATAATTCTAACTATAAATTTTCAGAACATGCATGCATGTACATGTGTGTGTGTGCATGAATATGTGTGTGAATGTATATGTATACGTATCTGTAAATACCTCTTTAAAGGAGTTCCTTCAACAGGGAGCTGCATTTTAATGGCACTGTTTTGCTTTGTTTTTAAGATTTTATTTATTTTTTTGACAGAGAGAGACACAGTGAGAGAGGGAACACAGGCAGGGAGAGTGGGAGAGGGAGAAGCAGTCTTCCTGTGGAGCAGGGAGCAGGATGCGGGGCTTGATCCCTGGACCCTGGGATCATAACCTGAGCCAAAGGCAGACGCTTAATGACTGAGCCACTCAGATGCCCCAGTGGCACTGTTTTTTCAAAGATGTTAGAAATTAAGCTATTGAAGACACTTTGGTTAATCTGTTGGTAGATCATTTTAGAAGACCTATGTTTCTGCTAAATTTATTCATATACAGTTTTGTTGTGCTTGCTAATTTAATTTACATTAATCAATTGCAACCTTCTCCAGAACTTAAAGGTCTACTAAATTTGGTTCTTTTTATGGCTTTTCTCACAGATGTCAAAAATAATTACTGGGAATTGACCAGTTAAATATTTTGTCATTTGTCAAATTTTGTTTGCTTTTTTAAAATTAATTTAAGGATAATTTTCCAATGTTTTCAAGATAAGGCTATCATACTCATGTTTTAAATGTCATTCTGCTATGGTGGACACTTAGAAGGCAACTGCCTTCAACCACTTTTTAACAAACACCAAAAATGTTCACCTAATTCCAATCTCATCCTTACATTAAACCAAAAATATCTGTATTAATTGGCTACAAACATATGTAAAATTACATTTATAAAAATTCTTAATGTCCCTCCTTAAAGAGAAATGAAGAGTTAATTCATTTATGTGTTTTATGACCCATCTGATTTGGGAGGAGGGTATACAATGTCGGAAGTATGGGCAATTAATTGCTTAATCTATTAGCATGCTTAAATGATCTACTTCATTTATTAACCTCCATTCTGATTTATACTAAACTGAAACACACGTCACATAATAGCCCATAGGCTTCTAAGAAAATGTGGCACAGATAATTAAGTTTGGGGGTTAGAGGTAAAAATTTACATATATGGAGTACTTGGGGATAGTTCTATAAAGCACCCAAATAGGGCGGCCAAATTAAAGATATCCATTAAATTAAGTTTATGTTTAAACTTAAGTTTAAATGTAAGTTTCATATGAAGAGTAAAATAAATTTACTTAAGTTTAAGTTTCATATGAATAAATCATTTTCAGTATGTGTGTTCTAAACAATGCATGAGACACAACTATACTTAAAAATACACATGTTGTTCATCTAAATTTAAGTGTAACTGGGATTCCTGCATTTTTTGCTAAATTCTGCATCCCCAGGCCTAGGGCACCAAGGGCCCAACATGAGGCCATCAACTGTTGCAGTTGGGGGGAAGGAGCCATGCTTAAAAGTTATGGGTGTAGAGGTGACAGCAAACAATCTCTCAAATTTGTGTTGGGTTAGTCTAGGGTAAAAGGATACACAATTGGGGGTTTTATAAAATCTCGATATTACTGGCTGACTGAAATATCAGTTAGGTGCATTCCTGATTAGGAATTTTACATCTAGAACTATATATAGTAAGCATTAGTAAATTTATAGTCCTATTTAGCTGCCTGTAAGTACTTGTATCCATTATAGAAAGACTTCGTTAATGTTAAGCTATAGTTTTTAGGGACTAAGTTATTTCAGCACTATCTAGAAACTTCATAGTTTGGTTGGATTTCATTTCGGTATTTTTACAATTTGTTAGAAAATGAAATATGCTTTAAGAAATTATATATTTTTTATCATTTTCTTGTCATTTCAATTAATGTCTTGGAAAACAGTACTATTTGGTTCTGTTGAGTATCATTTACTCAGTCTAGTCTGATTATAAACCTTAATCTCTTTCATGGTTGGACTGAAAAGACAGTAACAGATTTAGGTTTATCATTCAAGTTGTCTGGGTTAAACAATTTTCCGAAGATTTATTTTGATAAATGTGCTATTCATAAAATAAGATAAATGTGCATATTTAATAGATAGATTCATTAATTTATAAGTCAACCAGTGAGTAAGCTAACAGTCTTTTTAAAGTCACTTGTTAAATGGAGTGGTTACTATCTATAAATAAGAATTATTTGTAATTCTTATTTGTACATCTGCATGTGCCAGAACTCTTCTAGAGTTTGAAGGTATAACAGTGAAGGAACTAGAAAAAAAAAATGGCCTTTGTGGAAGTTGTTTGTAAAGTGAGTGTCAGACTATGAATGATATAAATGGATAAATGGATAAAATAAGTAAAATACATAGTATATCAGATGGTGAAAAGTGCTATAGGGAGAACATAAATCAAGGAAGAAAGATAAGGAATACAGGGACAAGTGAGTTTTCAGTTTTAAATTAGCATGAAAACCACTCACTGAGACGGTGACAAGTAAATTAAGACTTGCGGAGGATGAGGCAACTGGCCATGTGAAAATCTGCAGGAGAGTACTGCAGGCAAAAGAGCAGTATGTCCACATCCTTGAGAAGCAAGCATTCCTAGTGTGTCCTAGGAACAAAATGGAGGCCAGAGGGGCTGAAATGGAGTAAGTTGGAAGAGAGTAGGAGAAGGAAGTCATGGAAAAAGAGAAAGCCACCGTTCTGATTGTACGGCATTAGCTAGATCATCTACATGAACGCCGAAATCACTAAGAAAGATATCAGTACTAATGGAGAAGGACAGTCAGCTAGGAGCCTAAAGACTCAGTATTATCAGGAAGTGATTAAGGATTGTTAGATTCTTCACAAAATAAGGTAGTAATTTGATAATATAATATTCATTTTCAGGCTCAGTGGTCCCCAAAGTATGGCTGAAAAAAGATCATCATTTGTTCAGACTGGATCGGACAGTCAAGTTTTATTTAGAGGAAGAGTGCAGGAGATCTTTCACAAAAGAAATTAAAGGGAATTTAATGGTTCTAAAGGCATAAAAGAGAGTTTCAAGAGTCCAAGAAGAGTGAAAGATTGGACAGAAAAGGCAACGTGGAAAGGACATTAGATTCCAAGAGTAAGGAAAGGCCTGGGAGTGTTGTATTTTTATGTGATGATGAGAGATTGCTCAAAAACAGAGACAGGGAGCACAACAGTATCTGTGCTGATAATGGTTGTGAGGTTGTGAATGTTAGGAGAATACTGAGGTCTTTCCAGAATACTACAGAATTTGGAGCTCCTGGATTTGCACTATGGGAAGCATGAAAGTCAGCAAGGGGGTGGCCTCTGGGGCTACCAAATGACACTTGCAGAGGTGAGTCAGACCCAGTAACAGAGACTCCTATATTGGACATTGGATAATTTTTTTAGTGCTTATTCTAGAAACTGAAAATGATATTTCTCTACTTTATTCCTATATTTTCACTTTGAAAGTTTTGAATCTATTAACTGATAGTATAATGTCACTTAAAAAAAAATAACATATAGCTTAGTATATCCATCCTGGACTATGCCAATAAAGAGTCGATCATTTCAATTAGCCAGAGGAAAAGAAGAATGTAAGAAATATTTCCTCATGTGTGTCTCTATGTATCTATATGCATATACATACTAATATCATTTTTATATGTGTTCATGTGATATGTGAGCAGGTATTTTAGGGGAAAAATAAAGATGCCACAAAGCCATGTGGAAAGAAATGTCTTTTTGTCAAAAACTAGAAGACTGCCTTACTCATATTCAGAATAAAAATAGTTTTCAAAGAGAAATTCTAGAAATTTAAGTGCACTATTTACTAGTATTCTAATAGCTACACATGTTAACTGTATTTTATTTTTTCCTTCATAAACAAACTTATTTTTAGGAAATCATTAAGTCAGCCTGATACATGATAATAAACTATAACATCAAGGATTTTATGCAGGTATTATTATATTTGCATAATGGATTCTCTTTAAATTTGTTGCAGAAACATTTATTACCTTGAGCTTCTATAACAGCAAGGTATAATGCACCACACTGAAAATATTGATCCCCATCTGGTTTAAAGATTGCCAAATGGTATAATGATATGTGTGCTCTAGAAGATTTAGAAAGGATATTACATGGCTTAAAAGACACTTAGCTTTATGGGTTTTCAGCAGAAACATGATTGCTAGAACTTACTTATAGGGTCCAAATATTGTTTATATCCATTACTTGCTGGGAAATATATTTTTCTTAACCTTTATGCTTCAGAAGAAATATCTACATGTTGCTATAGTGGCCTTTAAGACCAGTGAGTGATTTCCTGTCAGTAAAGAGAAGAAAGAACATATCAATGATGTTGCATGTTTTATCTCATGGGCTTACTGTGTGATCCTAGGCAAAGGAGTATACATTATTCTTCAACAGAAAGTCATGTAAGTGAAAAATTTTAAGTCATTGACTTGTAACTGGTAAAGCTACACAATAAATAAACTGCTATAAGTAAGCACAGTTTATGCAAACATGTGAGTCAGTAATTTGGTTACATATCAAAGATTCATAAGAAGCTCCTTCCTCTGGTCTACTGAAAATAGTTTTCTATCTAACCAGTGACTTAATGTCATAAAAGAGACTTTTTTTTTAATTGGAAAAAAATGAAATAGGAATTTGACCTTCATTTTTCTCATTTCACATTCTAAATTCTTCCTCTTCTTCCTCTCAAATCTCCGCTTAGAGGAATAGATGTCATCTCATCCTTCCTGCCCTCTCCCACACCTTTCCTCATCTTTGATTTGCAAACCTCTAATGCCCAACTGTGTGTGAAATTTAGAGTATGGCTTCTCAGACTTCAAAAATCTCTTCTGCGTGAGCAAAGGTCTAGTAATAAGTTTCATTTCCTGATGGATTATCAAAGCTGACTTTGCAAGAGATCCATTATCTCACTGCTCCCTTAACCAACTAGTCAAAGCTAGATTATTCTTCTCACTCTCCCATTTATGACTACATATCCAAACTACTCATTGAAATATATGATGAATAGATTTATTCATTTTCATGTATATTCCATGCAACATTAGACCTTCAGGCACCCAAATTTCAATACAAAAAAAGTAGCTTGCAGTAGAACAATGCTTTCACACAGAATGCTTTAAAAATCCAGATAAATTTTTTTAAAATAACTAAAAGTAACTTTAAAGATATTTGAGAATTGTCAAGTCAAAATAACATGACGAAGAAAATAATTCAAGAAGAAATGTAAACATATTAATATATTAGGGGATAGTTGACAACTGTTTTCTCTACTGGGCCACTGGGCTAAAATTCTGAGTCCAGTGACTAAAGGTGCTTTGTACAAGAGAAAAAGGCCTCTACCAAGAGGCAGATCAACTAGAAGAGATGAATTGATCCTGTGGGGGGAAAAACTTTTCAGTTTCAGCTGTCCAATAAGAAAAGAGAACTCTAGGTCAAACTGCCTAATGTACCTCTCTGCCCGGATATTTGTTAAACTGTGAAACTACACAAAGCATAAGGCCAAGAAGTCAATCAAAATGCCTACAAAAATAAGAGCAGGTATTTTGACAGTCTTGCAGTGCTGGGGAGATAATGATTAAAAATAATGATTGGAGTCCAGGACCTATGTGTGGATAAGTGGCTGACTGGCTTCATGAAACACCCTAAGGATCCAGATAAAACTATCCTATCAGATTATGCTCTAATTAAATTGATTAAGCAACCCATATTCCTTTTTTTTTCTTTATAAAGTGTGAATTATCCTTGTAGGAAGAGACCATTCATATACTTCATAATTTTCTCAAATGCATTGGCAAGTATTTAAGGAAAAATGACTAGGCACAGAAAAGGGCAGAATAGTAAAAAAAAAAAAAAAAAAAAAAAAAAAGATTGATTCCTAGGTATCTTATGGTTCTTGGTGCTACAGTAAATGGAATCAATTCTCTAATTTCCCTTTCTATTTTTTCATTGTTAGTGTATAAGAATGTAACCGATTTCTGTACATGGATTTTGTATCCTGCCACATTATTGAATTGCTGTATGAGTTCTGGTAGATTGGGGTGGAGTCTTTTGGCTTTTCTATATAAAGTATCATGTCATCTGTGAAGAGAGAGTTTGACTTCTTTTTTGCCAACTTGCATACCTTTTATTTCTTTTTGTTGTCTGATTGCTGTTGCTAGGATGCTAGTACTATATTGAATAAGAGTGGCGAGAGTGGACATCCTTTCCGTGTTCCTGATCTCAAAGGGAAGAATGTCAGTTTTTCCCCATTGAGAATGATATTTGCTGTGTGTTTTTCATAGATAGATTTTATGAAGTTGATGAATGTTCCCTCTATCCCTATACTTTGAAGTGTTTTAATCAGGAATGGATGCTGTATCTTGTCAAATAATTTTTCAACTTCAATTGAGAAGACCATGTGGTTCTTCTCTCTTCTCTTATTGATATGTTCTATTGATTTGGATTTGCGAATGTTGAACCACCCTTGTATCCCAGGTATAAATCCCACTTGGTCATGGTGGATCTTTTTTTTTTTTTTTAAAGATTTTATTTATTTATTTGACACACAGAGATCACAACTAGGCAGAGCAGTGGGCAGAGAGAGACGGGGAAGCAGGCTCCCCACTGAGCAGAGAGCCCGATGTGGGGCTCTATCCCAGGACCCCAGGATCATGACCTGAGCTGAAGGCAGAGGCTTTATCCCACTGAGCCACCCAGATGCCCCTGGATCATCTTTTTTTTTTGATTTCAGCTTTATTATACCGAAAGAAGACCCAGTTGTGTTTTAAACTGCCTCCATTTTGACCTCAGACTGTATTTTCTAACTTATTAAGTTCTTCTTTCCAGCTTTAACTCAGGTGAAAGACCCAGCAGGTAAATTATCCTATTATGGGGACAAAAACTACCCCCTCAAGCAATAAGGACTGCCCTGATGCAGCAAGACCCTACATGAATGGCCCCAAGACAATATTCAACCTGACCTTTGCTGCCCATCTGCAACACCCACTGACCTTTGTACCACATTCCCCTCATATACATCTAGAAGCATTTTCAACACTTTGGAGACATTAATCCACTGGCTTCCCTATGTGGGCTTCATGGAAATAAACTCCTTTTCATCACCACTTGTTTCTTTGTCTTTGTATTTTGTCACCTGTGAGTGGCTAAATCTGGTCTATTTGGGACAGACCCCTGGAACCAGGTGATCTTGCACCCTGGGCACTGGTTACAGTTTCCTGGGAAGAAAACCCAAATACTCTGTGCTGGACTTTTGGCCTACAGAAATGTGTGCTAATAATGATTGTTGTGTGAAGCCTCTATTATGGTGATTTGTTATGCAGCAAAGCAAAACAAAATACATAATTCATAATACATAATACAAAATATGTATTTTAAAATTTTAGGAAAGTAGAAAAATGACTTTAATGGCTACAAAAAAAAAAATACATCAAGCATCAAACCTAATGTTGAGATATTCAAAATTTCTCCCTATTAGATCAGAACCAGGAAAAATATTATCACCATTTTTATTCAACATTGTACTGGAGTTTCCACCCACAGTGATAAGTACATGTAAATAAATTGGAAAGGAAGAAATAAAAATATTGCATAAAATAAAATTGCCTAAAATTGATAATGAAATATGTGGAACATTCAAAAGAGTCTATAGACAAACTATTAGAAAAATACCTTATTTTTTTCTGGAAAAGCTTAACCTACAGAATTAAATTATTTTTGTATTAACCAGCAACAAACAAAATATGAAATAAAAATACTATTTATACAAACATAAAACATTCTTTTTTAAAATTTTTTTAGAGAGACAGACAGAGTGTGTGAGTGGGGCACGGAAGGGCAGCGGAGAGGAAGAAACTCTTAATCAGATTCCGTATTGAATGTGGAGCTCAGTGTGGAGCTCAATCTCATGACCCTGAGATCAGACTCAAGCAGAAATCAAAAGTTGGATGCTCAACCAACTAAGCCACCCAGGCACCCAAACCTAAAACATTCTAATATCTAGAAATAAATTTAACAAGAAGATACAAATTTCTATTCTGAAAATCATTAAATATTATCAGGAGAAATTAAAGACAAGCCAACTCACTAGAAGAATATACCATATTTGCGAAAAAGAACACATCATATTCTAAAGCTGTGTTATATCCAAAATGACCTAAAAAAAAAATGTAAGCAAAATAATAATCCCAGCAAGAGTTTTGAAAAAGACAGACTCTAAAATTTCCATTCAAATGTAATGTTATGAATAAGCAAGAACTGAAGAAGAACGAAGTAGAAAGACTCCCATTAACACATACTAAGCTTTTATAACGCTATGTTAACATGGTCAATATAAATGTGAGGATAAAGAAAAAATATATCAAACTAATAGGTTACAATGCTTTCTAGAACTAGACCTAAATATATATTGTTAATTGATTTATGACATGAATGGCATGACAGCTTTATAAGAAAAAGATGATCAGGGTCCCGGGTAGCTCAGTTGGGTACATGTCCAACTGTTGATTTCAGCTCAGGTCTTGATCTCAGGGTTGCAAGTTCAAGCCCCAAGTTGTGTTCCATGCTGGGTGTGAAAAGAAAAAAGAAAAAAAAAAAGATATCTTCCAATAAATACCATTGAGTCAACTGGATGTCTATGTGGGACCATTATTCTACCTTACCTCATATGACACACAAAAATCAATTTTAATTGTATTATAGAACTAAATGCAAAATACAAAACAATAAAAGATACCTTAGCAAGATAAGAAAAAGCCATAAAAAGGTAAGTTGCACTACATTAGAATTAAGAATTATACCACTGAGAGCCAAAAGTTAAGCCACAAATTATCATAGAATATATTTTATGCCTTATTTGATGAATGACTTATATTTAGAATACATCGAGAACTTTTGCAATTAATAAGAAAAATCTCTGACTATACAATAGATAATAAGGTCAAATTATTTTAATTTATACATTATAAAAATCCAAAAAGATCAATAAATTCATGAGAATATGTTTAATATCATTATTAATCATCAGGAAATGTGATTTAAAATTATAATGCAATACAACTGTGCATCCAAAAGAATGACTAAAATAAAACATAGACAATACCAAATGTCAGCAAATATATGGTGCAAGTGGAAATCTCATACATCTCTGATGTCAGTTTAAAAGAAATCATCCAACCAATTGTTTTGTATTGTCTTCTACTGCTAAATATGAACACAACCAATGACACAGCAGTTCTCTTCCTAGATATTTATCCAAGAGAAAGGTGTACATTATTCACCAAAGACATGTGTCAGGGTGTTTTTAGCAGCACTTTACATGATAGCCCCAATTTTGAAATGCTTATCAAACATAGTATACTGTGATATATTCATATAATGTAACACTATACAGTTGAGGGTACAGACGAACTTGCTATATGCAACATCATAGATAAATATCGAAACATAATGCCACAAAATAATTTATACTGTAGGAGTCCATTGTTATATAGTAATAGGGCATGCGCAAATGGTTCAAAATGAAGATATGGATTACTTTATAGGAATAACACTGAGTAGGAAACAAAAAGAAGGTTTCCGGAGTTATGTTAATATGCTTTTTTGTGTGTTGATTACATGAGGTGAGTTTAGTTTGTATATACTTAGATTCTATGCATTTATTTATAATCATTTTCTTAGGTAACTATGTAAACTCTAAAATTATTTTTCATTTTTACATTTGTTATACTTTTATAAAATGAATATTTTGAAAAGAAATTTCCGTTTATTTAAAAAAATATATAAGAAAGTATGGCTTAGGATTCAAAAAACAAACCAACACAAAATATAAGTAAGAGGATCTCCTAGAATTGACAGCCAACTGTATCTAAAATACAGTTTAAACTTTGAGAATTATGGTATTTGTAAAATAAGGGTGAAAGAGCAATTTCTGGGGTGATGGAAATCTTTTGTACTTTGATAGTGATATAGGTTATATGAATACAATTTATTAAAAACTCATTTTATGAGTATAATTATTAAATACTCATCAAATTATCTACTTTAAGATTTAAGCATTTTCTTTATGCAAATTGTATTTTAAAAATAACTGTAAACAAATGTTGAACTCCAGTTACTAGGTCTGCTTTTCTCAGTGCTGTTAGTTAGCAATTCTATTAGTGCTATTAGTTATCATTACTATAGTGATATTTGAGGCTTGAATCAATGAATGAATGTATTGATGATCTGAGAGCCAGATCTCTCACTTTGGGAAACTGAGTCAAAAAAATTGAAAGGGAGAAGATAGCGTGCAACTTGTGTTTTTTGTTGTTTGTTTTGTTTTGTTTATATATTAGGATGAGGGAAGGGGAAAAGAAGGATAGGAAAGAGACTGAATCTCCAAATACAAACAATAAGAATAGCTACAATATCTACCTTCTTTAGCTCTGTCCAGAGAGTAACCTGAAGCAATAATACTACAATACCAAAGACCACTTTATTACTATCAAATCACATTTCTCATTCAAAGAAACCAATGCTTCTTAGAGTAAAAGCAAAATCCAACACTGAAGCAGGGAAAGTACAAAATAATACTAGAATATCTGAATCTTATTGTGCCTAAAAGTGCTCAAAGAATAATAGGAACACATCAAAAGGACAGAGATGATGTCATGAAGGGTCTCTCATAGGTGCAATCTGGAATAATTTGAGTATCAAAATAAAGGTAATAATGGATTACAACACACCAAATAATATAGAACAATATGAATTCACATTAGTGTTAATAAATTAAAGAAAAAATAAATGTGGTAGACAGAAAAGCCCTTCTATACATTTATTTATTTATTTATTTATTTATTTAAGATTTATTCATTTGAGAGATAGTGAGTGTGCACATGCATGGGAGGTGGAGGTGGCGGTAAGGACAGAAGGAGAGGGACACAAGCCCACGGGGCCTGAGTGGGAAGCCCAAGGCAGGGTTTGATCCTGGGAGCCTAAGATCATGACTGAAGCCAAAATTGAGAGTTGGATGCTCAACCGACTGAGCCACCTAGGCATCTCACCCCTTCTTTACATTTAAATGACAAGTTAAAAGTATAGATGAAGTGATAGAGTTAGAAATCATCCATTAATACTAAATTTAATGATAATTTGATGAAGAAAAGGGTTTCCATAAGCCCAAAACACTTAACAGTTTCAAGAGGAAAAGAGCAAATTTGCAGTGTAGAAAACCAAGGAACATTATCTTAAAGAAGTTATCACACTTGACATCAAAGACACGAAGCATTATAAAATACCATGACTGTGGTATTCCTCCATAAAGTGCATAAGTTGAATCAAATGCTGAGGAACCATCCCACAAACATAAAATGGAAGACATTCTACTGTGCAGAAATGTCCAGGTCAAGCAAGATTAAAAAAAAAAAAAAAAAGTCTGAGAAATTATTCCAAAATAAATGTACTAAATGTACAAAATAAATGTACTAAAGAGATATAGCAATTAAATGCAATGAATAATCCTCTATTGCATCTCGGACCAGGGAAATAATAAAACCTGAAGAACATTACCAAACAACTGACAAAATTGCCCTTGTCCTTGTTTTTAAGGAAACACACACTATAGTACTAAGAGGTAAGAGGCAGTACTCTCCAGTGTAAGATTCATTTTCATATCTGATTGTGTCCATCTCTTTGTGATTATCCTTTCAAAATCATCTGAATTTCCTGGATTTAATCCAGGAAAGAAGGGGCTATAAAAGCCATCTTCTTACAAACGAGTGAGATACTGGTCAGAGCTGTATATTTGATTTTTTGTACAAATGATGTTACCCTTTAATGAAGCCCTATTTGAATTGGATCTAAAACAATTTCAACACTCGCTAGCTCAACTGTGCATTGTGACCTTAAATCTGCAAAGGAAATATGTACATACAAACTCACCTTGAAATTGCTATTTGGAGGCAGTTCATACTGAGCTTATATTTATGTGTTTATATCCATGTACTTGACATATTATTTATGTTAGCATATGCCACTTGAGTGCTGGATTGACTATACACCGAGGTTTAAAACAGTATACAGACATTTCAGAAACAACCCATCTGGGTAAGAGAAGGCAATTACCATTATTGCCCACAAGTTATGTAAGTTAAATCCCACCTATAAATATAGTCTCAAGAGAAGGTGATAGATTGCCTCTTTGTTAAATTAAGGAGGTTCAAAGAGTGCCATTTTGTAAAACAAACAAACAAACAAACAAAAAAAACCCACAAAAACAAAACCTGTTGTTGCTATGCAGGCTTTACTACTCATATTTGAAATCAGACTCAAGTATACAATTGGATAGAACTTATCTGGATTCAAAGCTCTGCTTTATATCTAGAGATTTTCTTTTGATGAATGTTGTGTTGTCAGTAAGCTCATTGGTGGTATGTGAAGTTAGAGTGAAAAACATTAAAACAGTCACAAATCAATGACTAAAGTACTTTATCTTTTTATTGGCACAATCAGAACACATTGAACATACTGACAGGAAATGAAGATGATTGTGATATGTTTGCATATTGTTTTTTTCTTTTAGCTACTATGAAACAATAATGTGATCATGAGATCAGTATGGGTGGAATAGTATAACATTGTCTCATATACTGTCCTATGTGGGTATATCTATAACCGTTAAAATGAAGACTCTGAATATAAACTTAAAGCTAAGGCACATTGTCTTATCTATATTATTACCATAAACAAATAAGAATAATAGCAATTTGCTATTTACTATATTTAACACTTGAATCCATACATTTCAGGGAACACTGAAAAATGTATTCAATTATTTGATGACTTTCAATTTTCTGTCACATCTGATCAACAGGAATTATATACATACTTGTCTTCCAACACTCAGCATACATATGATAGGGTGTCAGTGTGTCTACTTCAGTAGACACTCCATTTGGGTGAGATAGAGCCTGAATTAGTGATGTTTGTCAACATATTTCTAGAGCCTACCATACCATGATACCTAATACACAGGATTTACCTAATATTTCTCAATAAAATTTTTTAAGAATAGATTAGGAGGGAGATAAGGAAGAAAAGTTAAATCATAAGAGCTGGTCAAAGATGGAAGATACTGCTCTGAGTAAGTGTGTGGAAAACACTTAAGCATAGATTCAACAAATGATGGAAAACAGAAACATGGAGTTAATTGGGGCTTGATGTACTATCAGTTTCTTTCAACTATTTTTAGTCTCTGAGCCATTGGTATAACTGACGTCTCATGAGGAATTTTTATTTATAAATTTTGTTTTATTTTGTTGCCTTCTAAAAATTTTGATACATAATAGAAACATTTCAAACTAGCTTAAGAAAATAGGATATGTGAGATGTGTTGGCTCATGTATGTAAAACAATCAAGGATGAGTTCAACCTTTGTCAATGGAGCTATAGTAATGTTATCAGTACTTGGTGTCTCAGTCATAGAGCTTTCTAAAATTTAAGTGCTCCTTAATTATTATCAATATATCAATCATCATTTCACCAACTTAAGCGTCTTGATTATGAAGTGTGTGTGTGTGTGTGTGTGTGTGTGTGTGAGTGTGTGTGCTCAACCATTATTAATTGGCCAACTTCAAATATTTCTAATATATATCAAACTTCATACAGTAACTAAACATTAGACTAGTTAGTTCTAAAATGTGATCCCAATTTTACAAGTGTAGAACAAGCATACCAAAGAATTAATCTATCACAGGTCACAAGGAAATTAAAACCAGTGTCTAAAATCATATTTGTGTACCTTATGATGTCTACCTCATGGTCAGTGTTTGCAATTTAAATAACTGAATTAAAAAATGGGGAAAACTCCTTTAGGTTCTTGACACTACACAGTAAATATGTGCACACCTTCTTTCTAAATGGCAAAGCATCTAAAGGAAAAGGCTTTTTTTTGTCAATTCACATGCACATTTTTCAAACCTACTTAGGAACTGCTACCTTTCAAAAGTAGCCTTTTCTTTTGAGTCATAAGTCCTTGCTTCTATGTCCTACACATTTCTTTGAATATAATGCTTGATAGAAATCAGAAAGAAAAAACAAACAATTCTGTCTTCCTTAGGGTTGAAATTTGAGGTTCAAGTAAATTGGCTTGTCATTACTACTTTTTCTTGGAAAGCATGGTGGATTCAATATGCACTCCAGGAATTCCCTTTCCTAAAAAATGCATTTTTTTGAACTTAATACCATTTTTACTTTCCTCCCTTTTGTCATCTGATCACTCCCAATAGGCAAATACCTGTTTCCACCAAAACCAATCAACGAACCAACCAAAAACATACAAATACTTCCGGCACTGACCAAATAGGCACGTGGGAAATTGCTTGAAGATAAGCTTCAAAATGATTCACAAAGCAAAAAAATAGCTGAAAAGAAAGCAGTATGAATCAGACTTTCTAAATTGTTGTAGGAAGGTGCATAGCTCTCTAACTCACTTATTTATTTACTCCTCAAACTGTGTTGGAGTTCTGATATCAGAATTATCTTTAGTTGTCTTCTCTAGAGTATTATTACCAGCTTGTTCCAGAAGAGATCTATGTGCAAATCAACTGATAGAGAATAAAGAAGCCTCAGAAACATCCAGAGATGAAATATCTACCCACTCTGTTACTCTTTATGCCTCTGACTCTCATGCATTTTCTCTAGGTTTGAGAAATGATATGACTAAGTTCCCTCCTCCCAACCTCATGGTCATTATAATCCCAGGTAGTACTAAAAATTGGTAATATTCATTAAAAGTTTTTGATCATACATACTTTTCTTAGAGTTTTATATTCAGCATCTCATTTAAAATTTACAGTCTAGTCTAGTCTGTAGTCACAGTCTAGTCTGTGACCTATTTTATCCACTTGACATTATCTACCTAATTAAAGACTTACTTAATACATACCACGTGTTAGAACATTTACACAGGGGAAGAGGAGATCTCTCAATGCTTTCTTAACATGAAGATGCCAAATGTTACATGATTCGGTCACTGATATTTGCTTTAGTCTTTCAAAAGTTTGGTAATTTGTATTATAGACAAATGACCTGTAACCTGAAGGGGAGTGTTGGTATTCTCACAATGTCTGAGAGCCATTGTTCAAAATTTGAATATGAGTTAGAAATAAAAGTATCATCAATCAATCAATCAATCTTACATAAAGAGTAAGAACATATAAGTAAAAGGGTTTAGCTAAGACTTCTTAACTTCAAATAAAATTTGAAGAGGAAACAATTTAACCTGTGTAGGCTTTGTCAGAGTTGCCAATGAATAAATATAATAAATTCTTAGTATAACTCATACATTTACCCTAATCTTCTACCTAATATTGCAAATAAGTCTTGTGATTCTTTTCCATCATTTATCCTTGAAACACAAAAGTCATATCACCCTGTCTCTTGATATTGTGTTAGCTGCTTTACTATACCATGCCCTTGATGGTGGTTAGTCATTTCTTAGCTGTTTGCCAGATAAATATATGCATGGGTTATTGGTGATTTTAGTGAGGTAGTGATTTTTTTGGAAAGGGGTACTAGTTCTGAAACATAACCAATACTACCTAATTGTATAATCTCTAACCTGCCCATGAGAAGAGGGGTTAACTGTATAACATAAATCTAAAAGTCAAGTTAAAAAAATATAGCTTTACTTTATAGATTTTGATTTTTTTTTTATTCTCTAAGATGCAAAGATTACATGCTTCCAGTTATTAAGTAGGAGCTTATGAGTAAAACCTGAGGAAATATACTATTCCATATTCTCAAAATATATTATTGGTAAATATTTTATTTCATTTTGCTATTTTATTTTATTTTATTTTTTGAGTATAGTTGACCCAAAATAGTACATTAGTTTTAGTGGTCAATAATTGTTTAAAACTAAAATGTTTACATCCCCTATTCTTTGGGATTTAAATAATGGAAATTCCACTAGATGGCATAAAGGTGGGGAAGGGAACAGTCCCTTCCAAAGATGAGAAAGTTTAAGTATAAATGAAGAGAAGGAAAACAGTAACTATGGGTAAAGGAATTAATAAATATATCATATAATGAGGAAATTTATTACATTAACACCTCAAAAGAAGCTCAGATCAGGAGATGATATTGTCTCTTACTTAGCTTGATTATACCAGATGCCTGAAAGAATGAAGCCATGTGTTGCGAAGACCATTCCTGCTTTTGGAACCTGACCAAATCAAATAGAAGCCTGAAAACTTGGGTGGGCTCACCCTAGGAAATATTTTCATAAAACGTGATAATGGACTAGATATTAATGACTGAATGATATTCTACTAATGTGCCAGTATATTTTGACTTTTATGATTACTTTATTGTAATGGATCTATGCTCAAAGACCAGGGGGTGGTCTGTGATACTGTTATTTATAAGAAATATGTATTTCTTACATATATATGTACCTACATACATATAATATATATGAAGACCCAAATGACCAAATATATGTTTCTTACATATATTTGTTTTCATCCATAGTTCCTAGCTCATAGGTCCACAAATCCTTAGAATTTCCTGAGCAATAAGAGTATCTTCTATCATAATATTTGGTCTGTTATTCTCGGTTCCAGAAATCCCTTCAGAGCCATAAAGGTGAAATAAGTGTCTTTTGTTATTCATAGCAAGCTCCTTTCCATCACAGCTAAGTTTATATTAATGAGGTGACATTGGGAAAGCACCCACAGATGGGGTTGGTTGCCAGGGGAATCAACCATCTGGTTAGAAGGTTGAAACTTTCTGTCCCACCCCCTGGACCTCTGGAGAGTAGAAAGTGACTAGAGGTTGAATCAATTGCCAGTGGCCAATGATTAATCAATCATGTCTATTAATGAATCCCTCATAAAAATCCAAAAGGACAGGGTTCAGAAAGCTTCTGGGATGAATTCTGTTCACTAGTATTTTATTGAGGATTTTTGTATCAAAGTTCATAAGAGATATTGGTCTGTAATTTTCTTTTCTTGCAGTGTTTTCATCTGGCTTTGGTATCAGAGTTATGCTGGCCTCATAGAGTGATTTTCGAAGTGTTCTCCCCTCTTCAATTTTTTGGAAATGTTTAAGAAACACTGATATTACTTTTTTAAAAATGTTTGGTAGAATTCACCAGTGAAGCCCTTAAGTTAAGGGCTTTCCCATGTTGGGATATTTTTGATTACTGATTCATTATCTTTACTCATTATAAGTCTATTTAGATATTCTATCTCTTTGTGATTCAGTCTTTGTAGATTTTGAGTTTCTAGGAATTTGCTTCATCTAGGTTATTGAACTTGTTAGTATGTAATTGTTCAGAGTTCTCTTACGATCCTTTTTATATCTGTATTATCAGTAGTAGTGTCCCCTCTTTCATTTCTGATTTTAGTAAATTGGATCTCTCTTTTTTTCTTAGCCTATCTAGCTAAAATTTTGTCAATTCTGTTGATCTTCTTAAAGGACCAACATTTGATTTTATTGGTTTTCTCTATTTTTTTTTGCTTTTCTGTTACAGAAAAATTAATCTCTGCTATCCTCTTTATTATTTCTGTCCCCCTACTAGCTTTAAGTTTAGTTTGTTCTTCTTTTTCTAGTTCCTTTTGTTGTAAAGTTAAGCTGTTGATTTAAGATCTTATTTTTTAGTGTATGCATTTATAGCTATAAATGTCCCCTTGTGCATCACATTTACTGTGTCCTCTAAGTTTTGATATGTTGTTTCCATTTTTATTCATCTGTAAGTTCCTTCTAATTTTTCTTGTGATTTCTTCTTTGATTCATTGATTGTTTAAAAGTATGTTGTTTTCCATGATTTTGTCATTCTTGTTGATTCCTATCTTCATCCTATTATGCTCAAAGAAGATACTATGGTATCTATATTTTAAATTATACTGAGACTTATTTTGTGGCTAAATATATGGTCTATCCTGGAAAATGCCTCATGTGTTTTTGAGAAGAATGCATATTCTTTTGTTGCTGGGTAGAGTGTTTTGTTTATATCTATTATATCTAGTTGGCTTATCATGATGTTTAGGTCCTCTGTTTCCTTGCTTATCATCTGTTTTGTTATTCTATTCATCATTGTGAGTGGGGTGTTGAAGTCTCCAACTATTATTGTAGTACTGTTTCTCCCTCAGTTCTCTCAGTTTTTGGTTCATGTAAATTGTGGGAGGCCACGATAAGGCTTGAGACGAGAACCAAACCAGGCCCTGACTTGTGCCTCCTTTAAAGGCTGAATAGCCGAACAAAAGGCTTAGGTCAATAAAGTTGAGTAGCACTGAGAAAGGGTCTGTGCTATGTGTTGTGCACTCACCTACATGACTTCCCACACATTTGCTAGTCAGATAGAGACGATTTGGCCGGGGTCAGAAATTCTTGGCTGGTCCTTGCTCTCCTTGCACGGGCTATAGACTACACCATTGCAAGACTGTGCTGTGCTTACATAAACTATGTCTTCAGTGGCCTTGAAGTCAGTACATCTGGCGCTAGAAGGTCTGCTATTGGTGCTTGGGAAATAGATAATGGGAAAGCTTGAAGGATTTTCTGTGCATGTTGCAAACTCTTTAGTAATCAGCTAAAAATAGATACTTTCTTATGATTGTTTCTGTTAGCTATATAATGCCTTGCTGCCTTGAATAAAATTGGCACTACTGGATATCCTCCTTGGTGCACCTCCTGCCCCCATCTCTTTGTCTCTTAATTTCTTTTCACCATCCTCTTACCCTCTTGACCCTGGTTGATTTGTCACGCCGGCCGCGATATAAATTTGATGGACTGTCATTAGGACATAAATGTTTATAACTGTTAACATCCTTTTACTAATACATAATGTTCTTGTTTCTTGTAACCATTTTTTATTTAAAGACTATTTTGTCTAACAGTAATATAGCCACCTCTGCTCTCTTTTGGTTACCATTTTCATGGAGTGTCTTTTTTTCATCCTTTCACTTTCAACCTTTTTGTCTTTGTATTGCAAATGAGTCTCTGGTAGACAGTAAAAGGTTGCCTCATGTGTTTTTATCCATTCTGCCAATCTTTGTCTTTTGAGTGGAGAGTTTAATCCATTTAAACTTTTATTATGGATTTATTTCTGTCACTGTGCTATTTTTTTCCTATATGCCTTACAGCTTTTTTTGTCCCTCATTTCCTGCAGTACTATATTCTTTTGTGTTTATTTGAGTATTTGTAATACAATAGTCAGATTCCTTTCTCTTTCCCTTTTATGTATATTCTGCAGCTATATTCATTGTGGTTGTTATGGATGTTATATTTAATATCTTAAAGTTGTAACAGTCTAATTGAATTTATAGCAGCTTAACTTCAATTACAAAAAAAAAGTATTCCTTTACAGCTCTGTCCCCACCTCTTTTAGTTGTCAATGTCATAAAATTTCATCTTTATATATTGTGTGCCCCAAAACATAAACTAATAATTTTTTAAAATGTGCTTGTTTCTGGGCTGTCTGTCTGGTTCAATCAGAAGATCTCAATGTCAGAGTTTGAGCCCCATGTTTGGTGTAGAGATTACTGAAATATTTAAAAAAAATAAGCTAGTTTCTTAAATTATATAGAAAACCAAATTTGGAATTATAAACCAGTTATAAACCAGTAACACCAGCTTTTGCACTAATTTTTTTTTTCACTAAAAGTATAAGTTTCTTAGGTCCTGCAGAAAATAGAAAGTAACAGTTACAAACCATTGTTACAATATTAGGTTTTATAATTGCCTGTGTATTTACCTTTGTTCAGATTTTTATTTCTCCATATGGTTTTAAATTAGGTCCAGAATTCTTTCATTTCACCTTTTAGGACTCCCTTAAGCATTCTTTTGCAGGTCAGTTCTAGTGATCACAAACTCCTTTAGCTTGTGTTTACCTAGAAATATCTTAATTTTTCCCTCACTCTTGAAAGACAGTTTTGCTGGCTATAGATTCTTGTTTGAAAGCCTTTTCATTAGTACGTTGAATGTATCAGCCCACAGTCTTCTGGCTTCCAGTTTCTGATGAGAAATCTACTGATAATCTTATCGATTATCAGTGGGTCTATTTGAGTTCATCTTACATAGAATTAATGGGTCTTCCTCAATCCAAGTTCATATCCATACCTTTAATCAAATTTGGAAAGTTTTCAGCCATTATTTCTTCACTATGATCTTTGCTCCTGTCTCTCTCTGTTCTCTTGCATATGTTGCATATGTTGGTCTGTTTGAAGGTGACACACAAGTCCCTTAGACTCTGCTCATGTTTCTTTAACTTTCTTTCTTTCTTTCTTTCTTTCTTTCTTTCTTTCTTTCTTTCTTTCTTTCTTTTTCCTCAGACCTGATAATATCCATTATAATATCTTTAAGTTCACGGATTCATCTGCCTGCTCAAATCTGCTTTTGAATGAGTCCCTCTAGTTATTTTTTTCATTATTATAATTTTAAGCTCCAGAAATTCTTTTTTGTTTCTTTTTTATGTTTTCTATTTCCTTATTGATATTTGCATTTTGTCCAGGCATTGCTTTCTTGATTGTCTCCACATGTACCTTTAGTTCTTTCTTTTTAAAATAGCTGTTTAAAAATTTTTGTCTAGTACATATGCCATTAGGTCTTTTTCAAGATATTTTTTATTTATTGTTTTCCTTTGAATGGACCATTTTTTCCCTGTTTATTTATATGCCTTTTTTTCCTCTCTTTTTTGTATGTTATTTTGTTTTTAATTGTTGTAGGCTGTCTCTGTGCTGAAGATCAGCCATAGGTATAAAAGAAAGGTCTTCTTGGGTTTTTACTGAGCCTTCCCCTAGGTATGCACAGTTACTTTCCAATTTTCCCTGTATATGCAGCTGTTTTTTAATGTCGTTGTATGTAATGTCTAGTTCCTAAAACAGGGGCAGACAGAAAATGAAGAAGACCCTTTCAGATCCCCTGAAGTTTCTTCAGCCAGAGACAGTAAGGGTAGGGCTTACAACAATGAAAGGAAGTCCAGCTCTGTCTATACCTCTGTAATTGGAACAACAATCAATAATCAAATTTAGAGGGCAGGGTCTTTTATCCCCATTCTCATTCCCACAGACTATGTGAAAGCTGTTCTAAGAACATAGGCACAGCTGCTTACCAGATAGTTGGGGATGGTGGATGGGTAGGTGCTACTGTGATAAGAGGTAAAGGTGACTAAAATTAATCACAATTTACTTTCCAAGTCTTCTCCTGGAGGTTGCAAGCCTTCAACAGACCCCAGAGTTCCAAAAATAGTCACACAGACAGGTTTTGCTAGTGAAGTTTTTGGCTAGGTGGAGAGCCAGTTTTCCTAGGGTTATTTACTCTACCATCTTCCCAGACCATCTTTGACATATATTTTGAGAAACTCTCAGCTGAACTTTGTACAAATTTTGCCCTTAGTCACGAATTTTAGTTCCAAATTTTTGAATAAGAGATACTCTGATTTTGATATTTAGACCATTTTTCTTTTGATAAAATATGCATTAACTTACTTAATCTCTGCACCTATCCAGTCAGTAGTATCATTACTATCATTGATGTCGTTTGCCAATGTGAAAATTTAGAAACAGTGAGGTTATGTAATTTCCTTAATGTCACACAGCCAATAAATGACAAAATTTAGATTGGAACAAGAGAAGCATCACTCCCAGATTTGTACTCCCAAACTCTACATTATATTGTAAAGTAGTTATGTGACCAATTAGGAGAAGGGATGTTCACCAGAGTTTTTACATTCATTATACAAAATAGTAAATGTATTAATAGTTATTGTTATGGTTAAAAATCTTGGTGTTAATGATACATCCAAAATGTAATAATACGTTATAAAATCTCTTTAAGTTCACAACAGAAAAAAAAAAATGCACACACAACAGTCTAGCTTTATCTCCAACCTGGGACGCCAGGTCTTCCAAATCTATTCTGGTTAAGAAAAGTTCAAAAGGTTAACTCAAATGTTCATGTGCTCAAGTGAAGGCTGGCCTTAACCACCGGCATGTTCACACTTTCACATTCCACAGTGTCACCTCTAAGTTACTTCTATAAGTAACTACATCAGTAGGCTTCTGAAAGACAATGGTTCTTATTCTCCAGGAGTTCAGCTTACACATATTTTCTAGGTGTACAGAAATATATGTTACAGGACAACTCTTTGACCCTGTTAAAACGTTGTAGTCCTATTAGTTTAAAAATTAGTGAAAATGGGAAACTAAAAGAATTAAAATAATACAAATTAGTAGGTGTGCAGAAAGTTCTAGGCCGTCAGCCTCAATACAGTCATTTGATTAAAAGCTGATTTACTGTGTATTCAAATATAAGGGGAAAAAGTTTCTTTGCCTAAATCTAAAAAAAATAGTTTAGATGGCAGGTGCTCAGAGATGGGCATTTAATAGCAGTGAATGACTGTACCCATTTATATAATGAGTAGCATCCTGTCAGCTTTTCCTGATGGAAATTGACATAGACTGAGGAAGATGACAACTTTTCTAAGTTTGAGATCTGTGAAGTGTGCCTGTTATGCAGACTGCCTCTTCAATAGATTGAAAAAGACATCTAATAGAGAGCAGAACTGACTGTTAAGAAATATAAGGGTCCTGGCTCCCAATCTTCCTTCTGAGAGCAGCCATTTAACCTACTCACTGATGCAGAAGGCTTGATGCTTATAAGGTTTCTTAAAAAGGAGTTTTGAATTGTTCTGAGTCATGCATAAGGGTTGATCTCCCTATTAAACAGAATGTCAAAGGGTGTTTGGATCTCAACTCTTCTAAGAGAATTTTGACTGGGCACAGCTTCACACACAGCATTTCAGTATAACAGTAAAAATGTTATTTTGAGTAGTTCTGCCTCTTAATTGTTCAATTTATGATATCTAGCAAGATATTATAATTGGGTTGTAAGTTTCCTGCTTGTGTGGTTTCTTTTCCTGAGCAGGCACTACTGATTGATTTTTTTTTTTTTTTACCAGTTCCAATGTGTTGATTAAAATAGGCACTAACTAAATGGTTCTCCTATCTCGATAGTTTTGTGTTGGCCCCCATCATTGTTGTTGGACTCTATCCCTAATAACTTATTAAACCTCAAATGAGCTAGACAAATCAATGTAGTTTGAACTCCTTGCTGTGAAAATAAGAGAGCTGGTCCAAGGAGATCAATCAAGTTGTCCAAAGGTGTGTCATGTTTTGTATTTGTTTATGTATATCCTGTCATGATCTAGAAAAGATTTAGGGCAGCTTATAATCAGGCTTGAAACAAAGCAAGAGTGTTTAATGAAAACTAACTAAAAAAGAAAATAGGCAAACAAGATGAACAGTAATAGAAAAGAGATGGGGATTCATCTAAAATAGAAATAAATACAGTGAAATCTTATACATTTTCTAGATGTGGGACATTAATTAGTCTCTGAATTTTTAGGAGGAATCTAAATAGGAAGACCACATCAGTAAAATAATTTTAGAGTGTTGAAGGATAAAAATCACAAAAAATTACTCAAGGAAAGAATAAAAATTAATGATGTTATAACAGAAGTAAATTTATCCAAACACCCTCATAATGAAGAATTTGCAATAAATCTTAAATACATTTCTTATAGCAGAAAACAATGGGTCTTAAAATGTCTCTAAATTTAAATCAATGATGTTCTATAAAAACACAAATTAGTAAATATATTTGTATGAAGACTAATAAGAAAAACTGTAGTTACCCAAGATTTTGCTAGCTTTGCTTACTAGAGGCTCATTTTATATTATTTGATATAGCTAAATGCCATACATTTTTTAACCAATTCTCCATAATTAATTGTGTCTTTCAGCTGAACATTTTATACCTTTGAGTAGCATTCCATTAAAATTATGGTATCCAGTAATACAGAAAACTGCTTTGCAATCAGTTTATTTTTTCTATTGTGTTAAATTATAAATCTCTTTCTCCTTCTCTCTTACCATGAGTCACTGACTGTGCAAATGATCTGGTCCCAAGCCCAACCAAACTCTCAAACCCATGAGTGAAATGTATACAGTTGTAAGCACTTAAAATATAAGAACTGTTTGTTCTTTGGTATAATCCCAGAACTACCTAATAGAGTTATCAAACACAGAATCTTACACCCAATTATACACATCAGAGAAAAGATTGGCATCATATTTTTAATATAAAAACTACATCATTAAAATTTAACAAAAGGCTGTCCAGATTTGGTTTCAGATTTAATCCGAGGGAAAACATAGTGAGATCAAAACTAGTTTTGCAATGACTCCTAATTATCCCAGCCTACATTTCATTTCCAGATGTTGCCCTCCCTACCACAATTAAATATAACCAGGGCAGCTGAGATAGACTTCCCTCAGGGCTAGTTATCTATATCAAAACAACCTTCCTTGTCTGGGAATAGACTTCATAGTGATAGGTAGGATCCCAATGATCATAAGTCTGAATTTTTTTTTCCTAGCTGATTTTTAGGAATATATATTTGACCTAAATCAAGCTGAAATTTAAAATTTGGGATAAAAAGCTAAGGAACTAGCAGTAGATGAAATAATGTAACGTCAGCTGGTAAGCCTTTCTTCTATTTCAATAATCAATATTCTCTTCATCTTTCTAAAATTCCATACCCTCTACCTTTTTCTATCTTTTTTTTTTTTAAATCCAGTTGGGAACAGTTGATAATATGTGCAAAGTAAAACAGCAAGTTTTGTCAAAAGGTAATTTTTTTTTCTGACAAGTGCAACTGGGATTAGTTCCTTACACTGATTATTTTCTGAATGGTTTTTGTCTCATTTATATCACTTATAAGCCCTATTGCTTTTTACATTGCAAAAACCCACCATGTCCAGGAAAAATAATCCTTGATTATAAAATACTCTAGATTTTATTTTTATATACTGTCCTTTAAAGGGAGAACTTGGTACAGAAACTGTTACACATATTTTTGTTACTAGTACAAAGGAATCAAACCCAGGTTGGTTGTTTCAATGTTATTTGGCAATAATAAAAAACAAATTTTATATTTTCATGTTTCAGTTGTAAAGAAGATTGTTGTTTCTCATGTTGACACTATGCATTCACACAGGCAGTTAAACTATCACCAATCTTCTATTTGGCTCCAGGTAAAGGAATTAACAGCTTGTGGGAAAGCTAATTAGATCCAATTATTACTCACCTGACCTAATTTGACATCTGATGTCTGGGAAGAAGTCATCTGAATTAACTGAACAGAGATTTAGCTACTATATACACATGAGTTCCATGGATAATTTATTCCTAATGAAACTCGTTTGGAAAAGAGGAATGTACTGATTAAGACAAAATAATCAAAAAGAGGGAGAAGACCTAATTCAAACTCCTAAAGGAATATAATAGTGCATTATTACTCATATTCATTCATTATTCTACTCATTTACTTATTTTTTCAGACTAGTCTCTTGTAAGTTAAAAAAAAAAAAAGTCCTTAATTTTATTTTAAGGAGTCTGCGCTTTGATTTGCTCATATGATAAGGTGATTAGGTGAACTGATCAATAAATCCTTTTTTCTTTGGCATTTTTTGCACTATATGTCATTTATTTAACATGGTAACTAGATGCAAGACACATCTTGATTTTGTACTTTTCTAGTTGGCTAACAAAATCCATACTAATTCAAATAGATGATTTCTGGGGTATGGCAACATCAAGATATCTTAATATCTGCTAAGTATATAATGGAGTGCCCTGAGCAACATAAAATAATCAATGGGGTTAAATTTCCACCCAGGTAGCTTGAGCATGAAAAAATTTCCACACTGGCCTGAGCTTATAATGAGAGTTTTTCAGGGGAAAGTTGATGGGCAGATGGAAGAAGATCCACAAATATGTGTTCCCATCTATTGAACTATTTGTATTCACTGGTAAGAAAACAGATGTTCTGAACTAAGGCAGCTTTATCAAATTGTGGCCAGGAATGACAGAGTGAAAATAAACTATGGAAAATAATAAGATTTACCTCTCAAAAGCAGCTATTATACAAAAGGATGATAAAGGGTTAAAATTAAATGAGCAACATGGTATATGATTATAAATATCCCCTCAGATCTCTGAAGGAGTTAGCAAGGCATATCACTATAAAAGGAGTAAAGAAACAATCTCTCTTAAACCTTCATTCTTCTTAAGAATTAGTCAACTCTACACCCTATAGCAAGGAGAATCTTCTAATCTGTTCACACAATGCTACCTAACTAGTAGGTGCAGTCCTAGTGGTATGTCAGAGGCAAGCCATGGAGGGAGAGCAGTCTTATACCCTGAAGAATTTGTCACATCCTATAATAGACACCTGACTCTGTCCTCTCAATTTCATCCTTTTAGTTTGACCCTTTATATAGTCTTAAAGGGCCAGTAACTTTGTGAAATTTAAACTGTCATTGGTCATATCTAATTTAGGGTAATTTCAAGTTCTGAGAGTAGGTTTCAAGGAAAGATAAGGAAGAAAGACAGCATGAGAACTTAAGAAAACATAAAGGTGTATAAAGGTGTATAACAATAACAGGACAAACAAAAATTACACAGAGAAGAGAGTATGAAGAACTAACACTGTTCCTTAGCTAATGATAATTATTCCTGTGCTCGTTTCAGCAGCACATATACTAAAATTATTCCTGATGAGCTCACTAGCTCAGAGAATGTCACTGGACTCATCTATTTGTATGAAGGGGATCGTGAGTATTCATCCCTATTTCTTTACCTAACTCCATCAGAAAGATCATATAAGCTAGAAGGGACAAAATCAGGTCTGACAATTTTTTTTTTCCTAACACTGGTAAACTAATAACAATGTTTGCATTTGTGTGAATGAAAATTCTAATATGGGCCTGAAATGCTACAAAGTGTTTAATAGGACATACACATACAGTTTTTAATGCAAAAAAATTATGATCCCTGTTTCAAAGACGATACTGTCGCACAGAGAAGTTAAACATATTTCAAAAGGACATAGGGGCCACTGTAAGTGATGTAAGTCTAGGCTGTCTGGTTATGGGCTTAAACTGTAGCTTAAACTGTAACTTTGCTGTGGTGTCTCATTAAAAAGACAAAAGACTATAGAGTCAGAATATGAAAAGAATTCATCCAAAAGTGAATAAATAAGTACATTTCAAAAATTTTAGGTAGAGAATATATCTTTGACAAAACAGTAAGTAGAAAATTATGTGTAATTTAAGACAGACTCAATACACTTAATACACTTATTTTCATTCATACAGCAGCAGATTTCCTTCTGTCTTCATATTAGATGGATGGAAATTTTCAGCAACCTAATTTTTGGCTCTGAGTCACTCTCAGAAAACTGACCAACAGTTTCCTTGATCTGATCAACTCAGTAGGCCAGCACAGATGGGCCTCCATAACCTCCTGTCATTGAGTGCATTAGTGTTCTCAGTCCCCAGATCCAATTACGTGAATGCTACTTAGCCAAATACCACAGAGGCTTCCTTGTCTCCACTGTCTCTTTTTTGAGGTATGTACAATATCATTTTGCCACCTGATGCTGGAGGTAGCCTTCTGGCTAATCTGACAAAGAGATCAGAAAAATAATGTGACCGAATCCAATGCTGGCAACTACCTCAGTGTTGTTATTTTTAACATTTGTAATCTTATTTCTTAAATAAGACACAGCTGTTTTCCCTTGCCAACTGAGACTCTAATGACTTGGGATACTATTTCTCACTTAGAATCATGGGTGCAGTATGTAGATCTCCATTCTGCAGATGAGACTCATCACACAAGCTTTTATACTCCTTCCCCATCTGACCCCAACACATTATCCTACCACAAAGATAGGATTAAAGTTAGGATTAGCTTTCCTCTGATATAATTTCAGTTTCAATATTTAAAAATAATTTTGCTTTTGATTTCTACAAAGTGCCAACATTATAGAAAAGCCTTAGGACTAGAAAAATATAGTTTTGTTTTGTTCGGTTTGGTTTTTAGTTTGTTTAGAATGTCTATAAGCCATATATCACCAGCTAAAGCAATATTTCTGCTTTTCTAATAAAGAACTAAAATAACTCAATAATTACACATTTGCCTAGAGGAACCCAGAATGTTTTTTTTAAGATTTTATTCATTTACTTGACAGAGAGAGACACAGCGAGAGAGGAAACAGAAGCAGGGGGTATGGGAGATGGAGAAGCAGGCTTCCCACTGAGCAGGGAGCCCAGGAGCCCAATCCAGGACTTGATCCCAGGACCCTGGGATCATGACCTGAGCCAACCACGTGCCCCATGGAACCCAGAAATTTAAAACAGCTTATATTCACTGTTAAAGTCATTAGATTTATGCTTTATTTTTTCAGATTCTTCATTCTCTAACTATAACAGAATCATGATAGTAGCCATGTATACGGTGAGAGCAGAACTATGTCTATAGCTGTCTGTCATGTTTTACATCTAAATTTCTTTTCCCCTTCTCCTTAGGTCAGGAAGATATCTTGGGGTTTTCCAAATAAAGAGTAAGAATTACACTCATTAGTTGCTCCCTGTCTTCTTATACACAACTAATGAATTGCTGAACACTACATCAAAAGCTAATGATGTAATTACTTTATGTTGGCTAACTAGACATAGGAAAAAAGAAAAAGAATTACACTAATTTGAAACTGGTCAGAAAGTTGTTTCCAAATCTGGTTTAAATCATGAGTTAGGGTGGAAGCAAGATGCTGGAGGAGTAGGAGATGTAAATTTTGTCTGGTCCCAGGAATTCAGCTAGATAATTATCAAATCATTCTGAACACCTACAAACTCAACAAGAGATCAAAGAAAAGAATAGCAGCAATTCTATGAACAGAAAAGTGACCACTTCCTGGAAGGTAGGCCAGGCAGAGGATTGAATCCAAGGTTACATTTGGGAAGACAGACCATGGGGGAGGGAGTCTCTGTCAGCCAGCTACTAGCAAGTGATAAAACAGTGGAGCACAAAAACAGAACTATTAGAAGTCTGCTCCCCTGAGGGATGTCGCTCCAGTGGCTAAGTGGGAGGTGGAGCCCTCACTAGGATAGTGTGGTCTCAGGACCCTGAGAGTCACAGAAAGATGGAGGGTACCTGAGTGCTCCAGAGCTCCAGGTATCAGAGAGAGGAAGCAGGCTGCAAAGACGGAGCCAAGGAGGGGGTCTCAGCTCGGGGTTGCCATAAACCATGACCTGTGGCTCAGCTGTGCCACTACTCTATGAGCAGGAACCCCATAAGTGGCTGATCCAGGGAGACCCCCCACTTTATCCACCAGGAGGAGTGGTGTGGGAGCATGCTGAAGGAATCTGCTGGGTTTGGAAAATCCAAATGGGGTCATGTGCCAGAGATAGAAATGCTGGGTCCCAGGTCTAGCATGGAGTGTAGCCAGAGACCAGGGAGACAGGAGTGATCGACTGCTTTTCTCTAAGGGCTCACTGAGGAGTGGGACCGCAGTTCTTGACTCCTCCTGGGCTAGAGACTGGGAGGCTGCTCTTTTCATTCTCATCTTCCAAAGCTGTATGGAAAGCTTTCAGGGAACAAAAGCTACCAAGAGCAAACCCAAGCAGATTACTTAGACTGGCCCCTGGCAATGACGGTGCCATTCCATCTCAGACAACAACATTTAAGAATCACTGCAACAGGCCCCTCCCCCAGAAGATCAGCAAGAACATCCAGGAAAGACAAAGTTTACCAATCAAGGAGAACTGCAAAACTCCAGCACTAGGGGAATACAGCACATAGAATTCATGGCTTTATTCCCATGATTCTTTAGTCTTTCAAAGTTAATTTTCTTTTTACTTTTCTTTACTCTTTTTTTCTATTTTTTTAAATTTCTTCTTTCTTTTTTCAACCAACATCTTGTCATATCAATTCCTTTTTTAATATCATTTTTTTAATTGTCCTTTTTATAGTCATATTCTATCCCTTCATTTTATTTACCCTTCTTTTGGTATATGAATAAGTTTTTTGTTCTTTAAAAATTTATTTAGTGTATATTTTTCTAGGGGTTGTTGTTACCCTTTTAGCATTTATTTCACTCATTCATCTATTCTTCTCTGGACAAAATGGCAAAACAGAAAAAATCATCTCAAAAAAAAAGAACAAGAGGTAGTACCAACTGTCAGGTACCTAATCAATATAAACATTAGTAAGATGTCAGAACTAGAGTTCAGAATGATGATTATAAAGATACTAGCTGGGTTTGAAAAAAGGATAGAAGATTCTAGAGAATCTCTTTCTAGAGAAATAAAAGAACTAAAATCTAACCAAGTCATAATCAAAAAGGCTATTATGAGGTACGCTAAAAAAATGGAGGCTCTAGCTGCTGGGATAAATGAGGCAGAAGAGAGAATTAGTGCTATAGAAGACCAAATGATGGAGAATAAAGAAGTTGAGAAAAAGAGGGATAAACAACTACAGAATCATGAGGGGAGAATTCGAGGGATAAGTGATACCATAAGACAAAACAATATTAGAATATTTGGGATCCTAGAAGAAGAAGAGAGAGAGAGAGGGACAGAAGGTATACTGGAGCAAATTATATTAGAGAACTTCCCTAATTTCGGGAAGTAAACAGGCATCAAAATCAAGGAGACACAGAGAACCCCCCCTCAGAATCAATAGCTATATGTCAACACCCCATTATCTAATAGTAAAACTTACAAGTCTCAGAGACAAAGAGAAAATCCTGAAAGCAGCTCAGAAAAAGAGGTCTGTAACCTACAACAGTAGTAACATTAGATTGGCAGCAGACCTATCCACAGAGACCTAGCAGGCCAAAAAGGACTGGCATAGTCTCTAAACAAGAATATGTAGCCAAGAATACTACATTCAGCTAGGCTTCATTGAAAAAAGAAGAGATAAAAAAGACTTCCAGCACAAACAAAAACTAAAAGAATTTGCAAACACTAAACCAGCCCTACAGGAAATATTGAAAGGGGTCCTCTAAGCAAAGAGAAAGACTAAAAGTAACATAGACCAAAAAGAAACAGAGACAATATACAGTAACAGTCACCTTACAGGCAATACAATGGCAATAAATTCATATCTTTCAATAGTTACCTTGAATGTAAATGGGCTAAATGCCCCAATCAAAAGACACAGGTATCAGACTGGAATAAAACAAACAAGCAAACAAACAAACAAAAAACAAAACAAGACCCATCAATATGCTGTCTGCAAGAGACTCATTTTAGATCCAAAGATACCTCCATATTTAAAGTGAGGGGGGTGGAAAACCATTTACCATTCTAATGGATATCAAAAGAAATCTAGAGTGGCAATCCTTATATCAGACAAATTAGATTTTAGAACAAAGACTATACAAAAAGATGAGGAAGGACACTATATCATACTTAAAGTTCTGTCCAACATGAAGATCTAACAATTTTAAATATCTAAGCCCCTAACATGGGAGCAATTATATAAGCCAATTAATAAAAAAACCAAAGAAACACATTGGTAATAATACAGTATTAGTAGGGGACTTTAACACCCCCTCACTGAAATGGACAGATCATCTAAGCAAAAGATCAACAAGGAAATAAAGGCTTTAAATGACACTCTGGACCAGACAGACTTCAAAGATATATTCAGAACAGTCCATCTCAAAGCATCTAAATACACATTCTTCTCTAGTGCACATGGAGCATTCTCCAGAAGAGATCACATCCTGGGTCACAATTAGGTCTCAACTAGTACCAAAAGATTGGAATCATTCTCTGCATATTTTCAGACTGCAATGCTTTGAAACTAGAATTCAATCTTAAAAGGGGAAAGTTGGAAAGAACTCAAATACATGGAGGCTAAAGAGCATCTTACTGAAGAATGAATGGGTCAACCAGGAAATTAAAGAACAATTTTTAAAAATTAATGGAAACAAATGAAAATGAAAACACAACTATTCAAAATCATTGGGATGCAGCAAAGGTGGTCCTAAGAGGAAAGTACATAGCAATACAAGCCTTTCTCGGGAGACAAGAAAGGTCTCAAATGTACAACCTAACTCTACACCTAAAGGAGCTGGAGAGAAAACAGTAAATAATACCCAAACCCAGCAGGAAAAGAGAAATAATAAGATCAAGCAGAAATCAATGAAATAGAAACCAAAAGAACAGTAGAACAGATTGATGAAACCAGGAGCTGGTTATTTGAAAGAATTAATAAGACTGATAAATCCCTGGCCAGACTTATCAAAAAGAAAAGAGAAAGGACCCAAATTAATAAAATCATGAATGAAAGAGAAGAGATCACAACCAACACCAAAGAAATACAAACAATTATAAGAACATATTATGAGCAATTATACACCAACAAATTAGACATATTGGAAGAAATGGATGCACTCCTACAGACATATAAACTACCAAAACTTAACCAAAAGAAGTAGAAAACCTGAACAGACTCATAACCAGTAAGGAAAATGAAGCAATAATAAAAAATCTCCCAAAAAACAAGAGCCCAGGGTCAGACAGATTCTCAGAGGAATTCTATCAAAAATTAAAGAATAAATAATACCTATTCTTCTGAAACTGCTCCAAAAAAAATAGAAATGGAAAGAAAATTTCCAAACTCTTTTTATGAGACCAGTATTCCCTTGATCCCCAAAACCAGACAAAGACACCATCAAAAAGGAGAATTATAGACAAATATCCCTGATGAACATGGATGCAAAAATTATCACAAAAATAATAGCCAGTAAGATCCAACAGTACATTAAAAGGATTATTCACCACAACCACATGGGTTTTATTCCTAGCTGCAAGATTGGTTCAAACATCTGAAAATCAATCAATGTAATACATTAGTAAAAGAAAGAACAAGAACTATATGAACCTCTCAAGAGACGCAGAAAAAGCATTTGACAAAGTACAGCATCCTTTCTTGATCAAAACTCTTCACAGTGTAGGGATACAAGGTACATACTTCAATATCATAAAAGCCATCGATGAAAAACCCAGTGAATATCATTCTCAATGGGGAAAAACTGAGTTCTTTTCCCCTAAGGTCAGGGACACAGGGACACAGCAGGGATGTCCACTATCACCACTGCTACTCAACATAGTACTTGAAGTCCTAACCTCAGCAATCAGACAACAAAAAGAATTGAAAGGTATCCAAATTGGCAAAGAAGAAGTCAAACTCTCACTCTTCACAGATGATATGATAATTTATGTGGAAAACCCCCAAAAAAACCCACTCCAAAACTGCTAGAACTCATAGAGGAATTCAGTAAATTGTCAGGATATGAAATCAATGCACAGAAATCAGTTGCATTTCTATACACCAACACAAAGACAGAAGAAATTAGAAATTAAGAAATTGATTCCACTTATAATTGAACCCCAAACCATAAGACACCTAGGAATAAACCTAACCAAACAGGCAAAGAATCTATACTCAGAAAACTATAGCGCACTCCTGAAAGAAATTGAGGAAGACACAAAGAAATGGAAAAAGGTTCCATGCCCATGGATTGGAGGAACAAATATTGTGAAAATCTCTATGCTACCTAAAGCAATCTACACATTTAATGCAATCCCTATGAAAATATCATCAACTTTTTTCAAAGAAATGGAACAAATAATCCTCAAATTTTCATGGAACCAGAAAAGATCCCAAATAGCCAGAGGAATGTTGAAAAAGAAAGCCAAAGCTGGTACAATTATCAATACAGTATGATACTGACACACACAAAAAAGACACATGGATCAATGGGACAGACTAGAGAGCCCAGATATGGGCTCTCAACTCTAGGGTCAACTAATCTTTGACAAAGCAGAAAAGAATGTCCATTGGAAAAAAGACAGTCTCTTCAACAAATGGTGTTGGGAAAATTGGACAGCCACATGCAGAAAAATGAAACAGGACCATTTCCTTACACCACACACAAAAAAAGACTCAAAATGGATAAAGGACCTCAATGTGAGACAGGAATCCATCAAAATCCTTGAGGAGAACACAGGCAGCAATATCTTTGTCCTCAGCCACAGCAATTTCTTCTTAGAAACAGGAACAAAAGCAAGGGAAGCAAGGGCAAAAATGAGCTACTGGGACTTCATCAAGATCAAAAGCTTTTGCAGAGCAAAAGAAACAGTCAGCAAAACCAAAAGACAACCATCAGAATGGGAAAAGATATTTGCAAATGACATATCAGATCAAGGGCTAGTATCAAAAATCTATAAAGAACTTAGCAAACTCAACACCCAAAGAACAAATAATCCAATCAAGAAATGGGCAGAAGACATGAACAGACATTTCTGCAAAGAAGACATCCAATGGCCAGCAGACAGATGAAAAAAAGCTCAACATCAATCCACACCAGGGAAATACAAATCTAAACCTCAATTAGATACCACCTCACATGAGTCAGGATTGCTAAAAATCTGTCATGAAATGACAGATGTTGGCAAGGATGGGGAGAAAGGGGAACCCTCCAACACTGTTGGTGGGAATGCAAGCTGGTGCAGCTACTCTGGAAAATAGTAAGGAAGTTCCTCAAAAAGATGAAAATAGAGCTACCCTATAATCCAGCAATTGCTCTACTGGATATTTGCCCCAAAGATACAAATGTAGTGATTGGATGGGACATATGCATCCCAATGTTTATAGCAGCAGAGTCCATAATTGTCAAACTATGGAAAGAGCCTAGATTTCCATCAACAGATGAATGGATAAAGAAGATGTGGTACATAAATACAATGGAATATTATCCAGCCATTTAAAAAAATGAAATCTTGATATATGCAATGACATGGATGGAAATATAGGGTATTATGCTAAGTGAAGTAAGTCAGTCAGAGAAAGACAACGCTTATATGGTCTCACTGATATGAGGAATGTGAAAAACAAGACAGAGGCTCATGGGGAAGAGAAGGAAAAATGAAAGAAGGCAAAAACCAGAGAGGTTGACAAAAAAACAGAGACAAACCACAAGAGACCTTCAATCATAGGAAATGGACTGAGGGTTGCTGGAGTGGAGGGGGATGGGAGGGATGGGGTGGCTGGATGATGGACATTGGGGAAGGTATATGCTATGATGACTGCTGTGAATTATGGAAGACTGTTGAATCACAGACCCATGTCCCTGAAACAAATTATACATTATATGTTAATAGAAAGAAAGAAAGAAAGAAAGAATTGAAAGAATTTATAACTGACTACATATACCCTTCCACAGAACCATAAATTAGTTAAAATCCAGAATTAGAAGTTACTATAACTTTGTGTCTCAAAATAAGTTAAATGAAAACCAAAAACAAAAATTAAAAAAAAAAAAAGGAGGAAAGAAAGGAAGAAAAGGAAAGGAAAAGAAAACATAAACAAACTCTGGACAAGCAGTCAGAGACTTGGTGTAATTTACTTCTTGGTTTCATTAGTTACCTTTTGGATGACCTTAGGCAAAGTATTTAATAGATTGGATTCTCCTTATTTTAAATATATCATATAAAAGATTAATAGAATGTTGCAACTTGAAGGAAATAAGAGATAGTTCAAAGGGATTCATGGCACTTTAGGTATTAAAAATTATCAAATTTATTTTAATCAATAGATTTTATTTCCTAACTTAAAGCTTCAATAATAAATAATAAGTAACATTTGGTCCTTACTAACTGTTAATTTCTGGTTGAATATGCATTTTGTTTTCAAAATTTGGAGTTAATTTAGAGGCAAAACTTTTATTAAAAACATTCTTTCTTGTTTAACTATCTTGGAAAATAGACCCTGGCACAAAACTGGTTGAAGGTAGTTTATGCAGGACATGATCCCAAGGAGAGTAAATGAAAGAGTTGGAAAAGTGAGACAGTGAAAGGAGAAAAGATACTCAAGGAGGCTTATTGTAAAGGTCACTACTCTGACCACCTGGAAGTGTAACCCCTCTAGAAACCCTCAGAGGAATGGTGTAGAACACATTTCAGACTTGTTTCCTTAAGGATAAGTTCCTTGAATAATTTATCTACCAACTCCCAATTTTATTGACAGAGGGTTGTTCCTGGGGATGTTAAATCCCAGCACTTCAGTGCTATCTTCTCTATGGGCTGACTAAGGCTCCATGGCTCATGAGAAAGCTCTCAGGAAGAAGAGGAGAAAGATGCACATTCCTTCAGTATACATAGAAAATTTTCACTGCAGCAACAGGTGAACTTCCAGATGAACAGAAGGGATTTGCACAGGGCTGGGAAAAACGGCAACACATGTTACACAATTAAAAGGAGGGCCACATTACCCATAATATAAAAAGGTAATACACTATTATAAACCATGACAGTGTGAAAATATAACTAAGGAAAATCAAAAGGTATAAAGAGAAAGGAAAAGTGAATTGTAATAATGAAAACAACCTTAAGAGAACTAAAATATATAATAAAATCAAGAGTTGGGTATATGGGAAAAAAACAGGAGGTAATGTACAGATGCACACTGTTCTGTGCTTTTTGTCTGGACTATCAGCATCTTTATAATTGATGTATCTATTAATAGAAATATAAATGCATTATTTCACCTTAAAATAGTTTAAGGGAAGTTAGAATGGCCCCGGGAATTATTTGCACAGAAAAGAAGTCATAGCATTTTATATAATTCTTTTTCTAAAATCACACACGTTTTAGTTTTTTTTTTTTTCAGAAAAGTAAAAAAAGGGACATAAAGAAGTGAAGAGTGTAAGGTTGTTTACATGATGATGACATACATGGGACTTGAATATGGTCCCATGGTTTGCAATCCCAAATTTGTGTATGTTATATAAGTCATACTCCAAGTTTCAAATAACTTCTATGTAAAAAAGATAAAAAAAAAATTCTTGAGCTTTCTTTTCTTTCTTCCTATCAAATGATCATCCTAATTTAATTCCCAAGCTTTTGGTTTTCCTCTTCTCTGTGTTTATATCAATCATTTTAGGCTAAAAGTATTACTACTTTTTCAAATGTTTAAATAATAATAGTTTTGGTTTCAAACATGAGAAGCATCTATGGGAGTATAATTGGGGCAGCAAAAGCAATTCTCGGTAAAAGTGAGAGCTATTTACCTGAGTTACACTGGCTCAGCTAATAAAATGGAAAGTGGTTTTCCTGATAATGACTTTTGGTCAAACTTTATGTACAGTTTCCCAAAAGGGCATATCTTGAGTGTAGCATTTATTCTGAAAGAAAAAAATAAATAAAGAGGAAAGGAAGAGAGCAGCACTATTTCTGAAATTGTTACTAACCATCTCCTAGGAAATCCCACACAGTAGGATTTAAACATAGAACATTTCCTGCTTGTCTCACTCCTGTAACATTATTGTCTTTCTCTTGTGCACTGTCTTCTTTAAAGAGCTATTGGGTAACTATTTGTCCTGGAAATGAAATGCCAAGTATGCTGGTATTTGAAGGCATACAGGAGAATTTTGACATTGGAAATGAGAGTAGAAACAGATAAATTGTGAAATGGGGGGGGGGCAATCTTAAATATATTGATATAGAATCTTATATTTTAAATGCTAAAAATATTACCTTATGATATCGTCCCTCCCTCAGTTATGTTTTTATTTAGAGAGGAAACATGTGCCAAGTCCTTCCCAACAAACTGGGAGTTGGGATAATCAGTCAATCCAAACATTAATTCTCACTTTAGTTTATCATATAACAAAAACTTATTTTACAAGCATGTGATCAAGTGTCACATGAAACAGAAATTTGCATATATATGTGCTGTGTGTAATCTGTAAATATTCATCTAATATCTAGAGACTTTTATAAAGTTTTGACAGACTTAATGTCCTCTTCAAATATCTTTGTTTCAAAAATACTAAAAAATTTGAAGGAGGGGGGAGGAGTCAAGATGGCGGAGAAGTAGCAGGCTGAGACTACATCGGGTAACAGGAGATCAGCTAGATAGCTTATCAAACCATTGCAAACACCTACAAATCCAACAGGAGATCGAAGAGAAGAAGAACAATTCTAGAATCAGAAAATCGACCACTTTCTGAAAGGTAGGACTGGCGGAGAAGTGAATCCAAAGCGAGGGGAAGATAGACCGCAGGGGGAGGGGCTGGCTGCCAGCAAGCAGCGGAACAACGGAGCACTAAATCAGGACTTTTAAAAGTCTGCTCCAATGAGGGACATTGCTCCAGAGGCTAAAACGGGGTGAAGCCCACACGGGGTCAGCACGGCCCCCAGGTCCCGCAGGGTCACAGAAGGATCGGGAGTGTCTGACTATCGCAGAGCTTGCAGGTATTAGAGCAGGGAAGCCAGCTACAGAGACAGAGCCAGGAGTGAGTTCCCAGCTCGGGGTTACATTGAACCTGTCACAGGCTGGGTGAGCTCGGAGCGCAGCTGGAGGCCAGGGAGACGGGAGTGATTGAGCGCTTTTCTCTGAGGGCGCACTGAGGAGTGGAGCCCCGAGCTCTTGGCTCCCCCGGGCTGGAGATTGGGAGGCTGCCATTTTCATTCCTGTCTCCCAGAACTCTACCAAAAGTGTTGGTAAACAAAAGCTCCTGAGAGAGAACCCAACCAGATAGCTTATCCTGGCCCCTGGTAAAGGTGGTGCAATTCCACCTCGGGCAAAGACAGTTGAGAATCCCTACAACAGGCCCCTCCCCCAGAAGATCAACAAGAAATCCAGCCAAGACCAAGTTCACTTACCAAGGAAAACAGCGGAATTCCAGAGGAGGAGAAAGCAAAGCATGGAATTCATGGCTTTTTCCCCAAGATTCTTTAGTCTTACAGTTAATTTAATTTTTTTAATTTTATTTTTTTTTCATTCTGCTAATTTTTTTAATGTTTACCCTTTTCTTTTTTAAAGTTTTTTAACTAGTTTATCTTAATAATACCTTTCATTAAAAAAAACATATATATAATAATCTTTTCTGAGCCTTCTTTATTATGTTCATATTTTATCCTTCATTGTATCTAACTTTATTTTTTGTATACACATAGGGATTTTTCTTCTAAAAAAATTGGGGTACAACTTCTTCAAATAGATCAAAATATACCCTAATACCCTAAATCTATCTCCGGGTTTGTTCTAGTCTCCAACCCAAGCAAATTCTCTCCACTTTCTTTTTCTTTATTCACCCAACCAACTTACTTTATCAACTCCTTTTTCAGAAATTAAATTTTTTTTTCATTTTTATAGGCATATTCCATCTAAGAGACCAAAATACTCCCAAAATTAAGTGGGTGACCCTGTTCTACTCACCAGTCTAATATATATATTTTTTTTTCTGTTTTTTATTTTTTCTTTCTTTTCTTTTTTTATTTTTTTTCCCTGAACTTCTTTTTATTCCCTTTCTTCCCCCAACGACTTGGGGTCTCTCCTGATTTGGTTAAAGTTCATTTTCCTGGGGTCTTTGCCACCCACTTAGTATTTTATTTGCTCCTTCATATATTCTTATCTGGAAAAAATGACAAGGCAGAAAAACTCACCACAAAAAAAAAAGAACAAGAGGCAGTACCGAAGGCTAGGGACCTAATCAATACAGACATGAGTAGTAGGTTAGATCTAGAGTTCAGAATGACGATTATCAAGGTACTAGCCAGGCTCGAAAAAGGCATGGAAGATATTTGAGAAACCCTCTCTGGAGAGATAAAAACCCTTTCTGGAGAAATAAAAGAACTAAAATCTAACCAAGTTGAAATCAAAAAAGCTATTAATGAGGTGCAATCAAAAATGGAGGCTCTCACTGCTAGGATAAATGAGGCAGAAGAAAGATTTAGTGATATAGAAGGCCAAATGATGGAGAATAAAGAAGCTGAGCAAAAGAAAGACAAACAGCTACTGGACCATGAGGGGAGAATTCGAGAGATAAGTGACACCATAAGATGAAACAACATTAGAAAAATTGGGATTTCAGAAAAAGAAGAAAGAGAGAGTGGAGCAGAAGGTATATTGGAGAGAATTATTGTAGAGAACTTCCCTAATATGGCAAAGGGAACAAGCATCAAAATCCAGGAAGTGCAGAGAACCCCCCTCAAAATCAACAAGAATAGATGCACACCCTGTCACCTAATAGTAAAATATACAAGTCTTAATGACAAAGAGAAAATCCTGAAAGCAGCCCGGGAAAAGAAGTCTGTAAGATACAATGGTAAAAATATTAGATTGGCAACGGATTTATCCACAGAGACCTGGCAAGCAAGAAAGAACAGGCATGAAATATTCAGAGCACAAAATGAGAGAAACATGCAGCCAAGAATACTATATCCAGCTAGGCTATCATTGAAAATAGAAGGAGAGATAAAAAGCTTCCAGGACAAACAAAAACTAAAAGAATTTGCAAACACCAAACCAGCTCTACAGGAATATTGAAAGGGGTCCTCTAAGCAAAGACACACCCTAAAAGCAGTAGATCAGAAAGGAACAGAGACAATATACAGTAACAGTCACCTTACAAGCAATACAATGGCACTAAATTCATATCTCTCAATAGTTACCCTGAATGTTAATGGGCTAAATGCCCCAATTAAAAGTAACAGGGTATCAGAATGGATAAAAAAAACAAAACCCATCAATATGCTGCCTACAAGAAACTCATTTTAGACCCGAAGACACCTCCAGATTTAAAGTGAGGGGGTAGAAAACAATTTACTATGCTAATGGACATCAGAAGAAAGCTGGGGTGGCGATCCTTATATCAGATCAATTAGATTTTAAGCCAAAGACTATAATAAGAGATGAGGAAGGACAATATATCATACTCAAAGGGTCTGTCCAACAAGAAGATCTAACAATTTTAAATATCTATGCCCCTAACGTGGGAGCAGCCAACTATATAAACCAATTAATAACAAAATCAAAGAAACACATCAACAATAATACAATAATAGTAGGGGACGTTAACACTCCCCTCACTGAAAAGGACAGATCATCCAAGCAAAAGATCAACAAGGAAATAAAGGCCTTAAATGACACACTGGACCAGATGGACATCACAGATATATTCAGAACATTTCATCCCAAAGCAACAGAATACACATTCTTCTCTAGTGCACATGGAACATTCTCCAGAATAGATCACATCCTCGGTCCTAAATCAGGTCTCAACTGGTATCAAAAGATTGGGATCATTCCCTGCATATTTTCAGAACACAATGTTCTGAACTTAGAACTCAATCACAACAGGAAATGTGGAAAGAACCCAAATACATGGAGACTAAACAGCATCCTTCTAAAGAATGAATGGGTCAACCAGGAAATTAAAGAAGAATTGAAAAAATTCATGGAAACAAATGATAATGAAAACACAGGTATTCAAAATCTGTGGGACACAGCAAAGGCAGTCCTGAGAGGAAAATATATAGCAGTACAAGCCTTTCTCAAGAAACAAGAAAGGTCTCAAATACACAAACTAATCCTACACCCAAAGGAGCTGGAAAAAGAATAACAAAGGAAGCCTAAATCCAGCAGGAGAAGAGAAATCATAAAGATCAGAGCAGAAGTCAATGAAATAGAAACCAAAAAATCAATAGAACAAATCAACGAAACTAGGAGCTGGTTCTTTGAAAGAATTATTAAGATTGATAAACCCCTGGCCAGACTTACCAAAAAGAAAAGAGAAAGGACCCAAATAAATAAAATCATGAATGAAAACGGAGAGATCACAACCAACACCAAAGAAATACATACAATTATAAGAACATAGTATGAGCAACTCTACACCAACAAATTTGACAATCTGGAAGAAATGGAGGCATTCCTAGAGACATATAAACAACCACAACTGAACCAGGAAGAAATAGAAAACCTGAACAGACCCATAACCAGTAAGGAGATTGAAACAGTATCAAAAATCTCCAAACAACCAAAAGCCCAGGGCCAGATGGCTTCCCAGGGGAATTCTACCAAACATTTAAAGAAGAATTAATTCCTATTCTCCTGAAATTGTTCCAAAAAATAGAAATGGAAGGAAAACTTCCAAACTCATTTTATGAGGTCAGCATCACCTTGATCCCAAAACCAAAGATCCCATCAAAAAAGAGAATTACAGACCAATATCCTTGATGAACACAGATGTTAAAATTCTCACCAAAATAGCAGCCAGTAGGATCCAACAGTGCATTAAAAGGATTATTCACCATGACCAAGTGGGATTTATTCCACGGCTCAAGGTTGGTTCAACATCCGCAAATCAATCAATGTGACACAACACATTAATAAAAGAAAGAACGAAAACCATATGATACTCTCAATAGATGCTGAAAAAGCATTTGACAAAGTACAGCATCCCTTCCTGATCAAAACTCTTCAAGGTGTAGGGATAGAGAGCACATACTTCAATATTATCAAGGCCATCTATGAAAAACCCACCGCAAATATCATTCTCAATGAAGAAAAACTGAAAGCTTTTCCACTAAGGTCAGGAACACGACAGGGATGTCCATTATTACCACTGCTATTCCACATAGTACTAGAAGTCCTAGCCTCACTAATCAGACAACAACAACAAAAAAATTTAAAGGCATCCAAATCGGCAAAGAAGAAGTCAAATTCTCACTCTTTGCAGATGATATGATACTATATCTGGAAAACCCTACAGACTCTACTCCAAAACTACTAGAACTTGTACAGGAATTCAGTAAAGTGTCAGGATATAAAGTCAATGCACAGAAATCAGTTGCATTTCTCTACACCAACAACAAGACAGGAGAAAGAGAAATTAAGGAGTCCATCCCATTTAAAATTGCACCCAAAAACATAAGATACCCAGGAAATAACCTAACCAAAGAGGCAAAGAATCTATACTCAGAAAACTATAAAGTACTGATGAAAGAAATTGAGGAAATGGAAAAATGTTCCATGCTCCTGGATTAGAAGACCAAATATTGTAAAAATGTCTAGGCTACCTAAAGCAATCTACACATTTAATGCAATCCCTATCAAAATCCTATCCTCTTTTTCAAAGAAATGGAACAAATAATCCTAAAATTTTTATGGCACCAGAAAAGACCTTGAATAGCCAAAGGAATATTGAAAAAGAAAGCCAAAGTTGGTGGCATCACAATTCCGGACTTCAAGCTCTATAACAAAGCTGTCATCATCAAGACAGCATGGTATTGGCACAAAAACAGACACATAGATTAATGGAACAGAATAGAGAGCCCAGAAATAGACCCTCAACTCTATGGTCAACTAATCTTCCACAAAGCAGGAAAGAATGTCTAATGGAAAAAGGACAGCTTCTTCAATAAACGGTGTTGGGAAAATTGGACGGCCACATGCAGAAAAATAAAATTGGACCATTTCCTTACACCACACGCGAAAATAGACTCAAAATGGATGGAGGACCTCAGTGTGAGAAAGGAATCCATCAAAATCCTTGAGGAGAACATAGGCAGCAACCTTTTCGACCTCAGCTGCAGCAATTTCTTCCTAGGAACATCGCCAAAGGCAAGGGAAGCAAGGGCAAAAATGAATTATTGGGATTTCATCAAGATCAAAAGCTTTTGCACAGCAAAGGAAACAGTTAACAAAACCAAAAGACAACTGACAGAATGGGAGAAGATATTTGCAAATGACATATCAGATCAAGGGCCAGTGTCCAAAATCTATAAAGAACTTAGCAAACTCAATACCCAAAGAACAAATAATCCAATCAAGAAATGGGCAGAGGACATGAACAGACATTTCTGCAAAGAAGACATCCAGATGGCCAATAGACACATGAAAAAGTGCTCATCATCACTCGGCATCAAGGAAATACAAATCAAAACCACAATGAGATACCACCTCACACCAGTCAGAATGGCTAAAATGAACAAGTCAGGAAACCACAGATGTTGGCAAGGATGTGGAGTAAAGGGAACCCTCCTACACTGTCGGTGGGAATGCAAGCTGCTGCAGCCACTCGGAAAACAGTATGAGGTTCCTCAAAAAGTTGCAAATAGCGCTACCCTACAACCCAGCAATTGCACTACTGGGATTTACCCTAAAGATACAAATGTAGTGATCTGAAGGGTCATGTGCACCTGAATGTTTATAGCAGCAATGTGCACAATAGCCAAACTATGGGAAGAACCTAGATGTCCATCAACAGATGACTGGATAGAGAAGATGTGGTCTACATATACAATGGAATATAATCCAGCCATCAAAACAAAAACAAAAACAAAACCACTAAAAACAAACAAACAATAACAACAAAAAAAAACACAAAATCTTGCCATTTGCAATGACATGGATGGAACTAGAGGGTATTATGCTGAATGAAATAAGTTGATCAGAGAAAGACAATTGTCATATGATCTTTCTGATAGGAGAGGCAGGGCGGGGGGGCCAAGGGGGTAGGGAGGGAAAAAATGAAACAAAATGGGATTAGGAGGGAGACAAACCATAGGAGACACTTAATCTCATGAAACAAATTGAGGATTGCTGGGGGTTGGGTCGGGAAGGATAGGGTGGCTGGGTTATGGACATTGGGGAGGGTATGTGTGCGATGGTGAGTGCTGTGAAATGTGTAAGCCTGATGATCCACAGACCTGTACCCCTGGGGCAAATAATACATTGTATGTTAATAAAAAAAAAAAAGAATTAAAAAATTCCAAGAAAATATATGAAGCTAGAAGGTAAAATATATGGGAATAAATAGTGAGTGGTAGATGTGCTTGGAGGGACAAGTAGACCTTCTTTTCCAGTTGCTTCTATTTTCTCAATAAAACCAGAAGCAAGATCATCATGTAGAAGTGAAGAGGAGATAAAATGTTTTGGAGATCTGATGTAATTTAAATTACTAGACTTCTCTGTCTCCTGTTCTATGCTCTTTATCTTTAAATGCATAAACAATACTGTTTTATGTCACCTAAAATGTCTACATGGATCTTGACAGAAAGTTTAAAAAAGACATGGGCATTACTTCTCAAATAATTAAATATTTATAACTTGCTATTTAAAATTTTTAAGTTAGATTGACAAGGTTCAAGACTTCTCTCCTAATAACATTGAAATGTTTTTAGAGAATGACTAAAGGTATTGGTGCTAAGGCTTCAAAAACCAATTTTGTGCCTTCTTTTTTATTTGACGTTTTCCTACAGAGTAACATAGTTTTCTCCATTGTAAAGGGAAAAATAAAAGCAGAATGGAACTTAGAATGTTTTGTGTGTCCTCCTGTAAAAGAGAAAATATAGCTCTCCCTTCTCACCAGTACAATGTAAGATGATAACAGCTATAATTGAACAGAAATAAGTATTTTAGTTGCAAATGTGTAAATTTAAAGTGAGTGAATTTAAACAAACATTTATTTAAAAGCCTTTGTCTCTTTGTCATTCAAAACTATTTTTTTGTTTTGTTTTTTGTTTTGGTTTCTTTGTGGTCATTCTTGATTTTCACCTGGGTCAAGGTAAAAGAAATAAATCAATGGGTCAACAGATAACTAGAGCCAAAGTCAGACTGTCTGAGTTCTGGTCTCAACTTGTAGGATACAGATTCTTTTAACATGATTTAATTCCATTGCCAGGCCCAGCCAGTGACTGGAAAATAGGTGAAGTACACTGTATTATTTCAACTTGATTTCATTTGGCAGCTCTGCCGTGCCCATCTTATTAACTAGAGAACTACTTAGCCATATAAATCTCAATAATGTCACTGGAAGACACACCCACTTTCTTTACTTCATTGCTTGCTGGATAGGGAGTAATAGCAAGGATCATATGTATGATTCATAAACTAGGAAGCGCTTGAAATAACTACAGTTCTAAACCACATGTGCTTCCACACATTAGGTGAAGAGGCAAAAATAATACCTTGATGAAAGATGTCACTTTTGAAGAAGGCCATTGGAGATGGTGACAAAAATCTAATTAGGTATGAAACCTCAGCAAATCTGTTAAGTGTCAGAACAAAAAGAGGCTTCCTAACCTGTGTCAGTTAGAAATCTATGTTCAGACTTTTCTTAATAAGCCATTGAAAGAAGGTAAGAATATAACTACAAAAAGAAAATGGAATTCAAAGTAACTGGAGGAAAGAAGACAAAAATCAACAACTCCTATTGATTCAACTTAGTATCTCGATTCTCTTCTCTTTTGTATTTATGAGATTACAATGGACGAAACTCTTAACCTTTATTCTGTCCCCTATAGGGTTGGCTTAAAGCAGCCTAAGACACAACTTATAGGGCTGGAGCCACAGTCATACAAAACAACTACCACAGTCTTTACTTTTATGTTTATGTATTTTTATACATATACATATACACACAGAGATACACACATATGATATCACATAACATACATAACATATATATCATATGTATCTTCCTCTCATCAAAGCAATGCATTAATATGAAAAAACAGAATTGACAATTTAACAAATTACAATGAGAGCAATAAGGAATAATGAAAAATTTTACCAGGAAGGGGAAACAGTGACAGCTATATAGATATAGCAACCTTTACTAAAATTACATTATAAAATTTGATATTTAAAAAAAATTACAAATTAACTCTAGTGTTGCAGGATAATGGCTGCTCAATAAAGTATCTATGTATTTTAGGAAAAACTAAGCCATTATTCTAGATAGAAAACAGTAAAACACATAATTCTTAAAAAGTAGAATAAAGAGTCTCAAGGTTAAGCTGAAAAAGTTTCCAAAATCATGAATAATTGTTAGTAATGATTAAGTTGAATAGGGCACAAAAAGTATGAGTGTTCAAATTTACATGAACAATACTCAGATTCAATTTAAAATAAGTTGGCTTTATTTTTTTTTTTCTATCTGATATTTGAGAACACAAAGAACTAACAATTTGGCTTAACTTCTTAGAAATGTAAAAATATATTGCTAACAGTGGCTTATGAAACTTTAAACATCACTCCTTTTGGTAGTGCATCTTTGGGTAATGCACTACTTAACTAAACTTTCATTTGTCCTTTTTTCAATGGTGGGCATCACAGTTGCTGCTATCCATTCAAAGAGACACAATTCTCTAATAACAATTGTTAACTTATAAACATAATTCAAGTACCTCAGCACTTCCAACCACAATTCCTGTTTCTCTGCTTAGGAAATCTTAGTCAAGCATCTTGACAATGACAAACTTGTGTATGTAACTGCCATTTACCCAAGATGCTTGTGTTAAATATCTGATTAGTTACATTGTGCTACTCCTACTCTTTTGATTATATATTGATTTATGTGAGATCTGATCCATGCCACTGTTGGATTTACCCTGTTTGATGAGAAAACTTGCTCAATATCAAAATGATACCCTCTCATGCTTTCTTTCTTTAGCAATCTCATTCTTAACTCCTTTCTCTTTTTCTACATTTAACTGGTAGTAACAAGTTATCTATATTCTTGCTTCCAAAATCTCCATGCTTTGTTTTTGTTTTATTTAAAGGAAGGACTGTAATGAAAAATAATAGAAAATACTCCAAAACAATATTCAAGAAATTATTTTAAAATACAGATACGTCAGCTGGCATTTTTTTTTTTTTAATGTTTTGTATTGGTCTCTTCTCCTCTTGTGCCATAAGAAAAAAATATAGCAGGAAGAAAAAAGAATCAAACTCCTTTTTTTAAAATCACTTTTGGAAGATAAACATGATCGTTAGACTGCGGTACATATTAAGGTTACCCAAAATGACTGAAGTCTTAAGAACCCACACTGCACAAAGTAAAGAAGTGGACAAATGCAAAAAGGGATCATGGTGAGAATTTTTAGAAAACACCAGGAAGGGAAAAAAAAAAAAAAAAAAGGAACGGTTAATTTTGAAGTACAAAACGTATCATTTTGCAACAATATGTGCTAGAACCCAGCATTGGGCAGACAGGGACTATATTGATATATTGAGCATCATTGTCTCTGGAACATCAAGAAGAAAGTATTTTAGTTTCTGAGTTAGGAAGAGTACATTGCATGCATGCCAGGGAGTTTTTACAAATAAACATCTGGTTCTGGTTCAACAAGATAGATATTGCCAGGGCCCCTGCAATAAAGAGCTCATTATTCAACTACACTAAGTGTTAACAGCCTTTAATCAATGCTTCAGCAAAGGAGTGGTATAAAGGTCTAGCTATCCCACCTACTACCCTTTACCCTGCCACACACACACATAAAAACACAGAACTCCTCTAAAAGATGGTCTTTGCTCTGGAGCACCCTGATGGGCAGGCGGAATTAAGTCTGCATTTGGATTTGAATGTTCCCTGCCCAATACAGCTTCTTCCCCTCTTCTTTCACTGGTGTGACTTTCTCCAAAACCTTTGCACTCCCACTCCCACAGTCTGCTGGCCAGAAGAAGTGCAAATTATTAAATGGTTAACAACAACAACAAAAACACATACAATATTGATATAAAGGTGCTATATGGAAAAGCAACATGGGAACTCAGCCCAACTTGCTTACAGTGAAAGATAACCATTAAAAAGATGCTGCTGGAGGGGAGAAGGGTGGAGGGATGGGATAACTGGGTGATGGACATTAAGGAGGGCATGTGATGTAATGAGCACTGACTCTCAGTCTTACATAACACTGATGAATCACTGACTTCTACCTCTGAAACCAATAATACGTTATATGTTAATGGAATTTAAATTTTTAAAAAGTCAAAAAATGCTGACTTTAGAGAGTCAAAGACTGAATATTTTATCATGAATTAAAAACCAAAAATATGGCATATGTACCTTTATAAAGTAAAGCCACAAATAAGAAATGTAAGAACTCCTAAGATAGCTAGACAACAAGATAGCTAGATAAAACTTGAGTCATCCAAATTTGAGCAAGAAGAAACATTCCAAAAACACAGAAATAAAGACAAATAACAAACATGGAAAAGTCAAATAGAGATAAATCCATTAAAGACATCAGAAGAGTAAATTAAATGAAGTAGGAACTGAAAATAAAATATTGAGAAAATTATAGAGAAAGCAGGCAAAGGATATCCAATACCCACAAATAGTAATCCCTAGAAAATAAAAACTTACTTGAAACTATTATTTGACAATGAAACTAATTTAATTTAGAGATACGATTCAAATGGATATTATTTTTGTGAACAATTTATATATCAAATGTATATTTATATACTGAATTTCTATAATAAAATGTTATACCAAGAACCATGGGGGGGGAAATGATTGAAACTATGAAGGAATTAACCCCAAGTAAACAGAATTTTTCTAAGGAAACAGGGCAAAATGATGGGTGGTGAACACTAAGTGATAAATGAAAGTATGGATTCTTAAAAAATGAGGGAATTTTATAATAGGATAAGAACATGGTATTGGTTCAATTAATAAAAATTGTGAAGGAAAGCAAAAAGATGGTATTGGTAGAGTAAATTTTCTGATTGCATTGTAATACCTGAGTGTCAAACCATAACTTTAAATGAGTATGAAAGCAGTGGAAGAATAAGCATATTTAGCAGCACAGAGTTTATCACAAAATGATCACGTTATTGGTTAATGTTATATATTACAAAAAGAAGGTGGGGTTAGGGGAGAAAAAAATGTGCTAATTTTGCCACTGACTCTCACAGTGAATTAAGAAAATATAGGATTAAAGACCCTTATAAGAGCAATTAGTACAACAAAAATGGATGCTCTTCCAAATATTGAAATAATTTTTGCAAATAGCAAAGAAACCAGACATTTAAAGTACTACGAAGAGACAAAATACATTGTAAGAGAACTAAACCAAGTATATGTAATTTAAAACATAAATAACTAAACCTCTTATTAACAGAAAATGATTTTCATCTTACATTAAACCACAAAGCAAGATCTAACTGCAGTTTGCTTATAGGAAGTAAATCTAATTCAAAAGTATATAGAAGTGTGAAATTAAAGACAAAAGTAAAATTTGTACAACAGAATTAGACCAGCAAAGTAGAAACCAAAATCAAACAAAAAGCATTGAATAAAACAAAGAAGGCCACTTCAGAATGTTAAAGGGTTTAATTCATAAAATGAAGATATAACAGTTGTGAATATTCATGCACAAATTATCCTAGCAGCAACAATCATAAATCAGAAATTGAATGAGACGTAAGGAGAACTGTGGAAAACATACTATGGAGACAAATTTATCTTTCTCAGCTAATCCAATGGTAAAACAAATAAAACCCTAACATCTTGTAAGACATAAATGATATCATTAATAGGTAAACATAATTGATATATACATATATGTATGTATATATAAAATATCTATTTTATTTAGACATTATTCATTACAGTTCTTGGTCAAATAAAATTTGTTAACAGAAAGAGTTTTAACTTTGCATACTACTTACTATTTTACTTAACTGTTTGAATCCTTTTTCTCTGGATTGCATCACTTATTTTTCAACATTTTTTGTTTTCTTGAATCCTATTCTTCCTTTAAGTCCTTCCACCCTAATTTATATGTAATTAAGGTACAGCTGGGCTTTGGCTATAACCTTCCAGTGATCATCCAACAGAGTAATCATACAGAGTAATGCCAGAATAATCTTGCCAATGTGTAATACTTTTATGGCTTTTCCCTGTAATAATCTTTGAAACCCCCTTACTTCTAACTAAATTAAGTAAAGATTTCTCTACCTATTGCAAGTTTCTCCAAAATTTATGATGAAACCCCATGTGTAACTATCCTTATTATATTCTCTTGTATTTGTTTTACCCTTGTCCAGTATATTGTTGCTTTCTGAATGCTGCACTCATTTTCTAGCCTTCTTGCTTCCCCTTTATTAAAGAACTCCTTTACTTCAAATTCCCCCTTTTCTTTTCACTGCTAATTCACCTAGAATTAGGCATTTGTTTTACAGTCATTGCAAAGCTGGAAGTTCTTGAGAGCCCTATATATATGTTCTTCATATCTGTATAATAGGACATAATGTGATTCTATTAGGTATTTAAGTGTGGGTAATATTTTGGGAAGAGTAGAATTCTGTGCACTACTTCCTATGCTATAAATTACATTCAGAGTCTGAGTCTCCTATCTTTATCTTTTCTTGTTTTATATTTTTAAGGAACTTTTAGACAAAGAAGATACTGCTTATACTCTAGATGACAGAATACTGTAGATTTTATAAGGCTTTCATTGATATGAAAGCAAGTGAGAAAAGCAAACAGGTGTGAAAGAGATTTAGGATTTAACATTGACATACATTAGTTGTAGATGAGATCTGATACTTCAGTCCTCAATCATTTTCCAGCCATTGTCTAATTTCTCTTCTGTGCTTTGGACACAATATTGTTTAGAGAGATAGTTATCCTGAATTTCATTTTCTCACCTCCTTCTTACTTAACAGTGTATTCTATTTTAGCTGTCACCAAAATAACCAATGGCCACATTGTAAAATTCAATGAATATTGAGTTTGACACTTTTGGTCACACTGTTGTTCTTAAAACGTCTGTGGTGATGATGAATACCAATTAAAAAATCTATATGCATAATTATGTAACCTTGTTTTCTATTAATGGCATCTTTAGTTGATTTCTGGACCTCATTTCAGCATACCAGTGAACAATGTAACCACTGTTATCCTTTATGAGGGTTTTTATACACTTGAATTGTGAATGTGTGCTCTCATGTAATCACAAGGCACTTGGGGGATTTGATGCCCCAACTATTCCTTAATAACAACCCACATGGGTTGTTTCTGTGATGGACTTAGTCCATGTTCACAGGGCTCTCCCAAGTCTAGTGTCTCTCTGATTTTTCTATCTCAGTTGTAAGGCTATTGAAGCTCTCACATGACTTCATGTGCAATATGTACCAGGGATCCTTTGATACTGCTATGAAAGATCTTGGGAACTCTCTTCTCCAATTATTTCTATTTTCCTTTCCCTTTTTAACTCTTGCAAACCTATGGGGGGAAAATTTGAAGATTAATGGAAAATAGCGCCTCCTATTTTTTCAAGGAATTCAGTCTATGCCCATAGATCCCCAACTCTGACCCCCTTTGGTACCTGGTCCCACTTTCATTCATTTCTTCCAAAAAAATGTTCTGGCATTTAAAAGACAAAAGACAGAATGTTTGCTATAAATTTCTGATTTCCATCTCTTTCATACTTGAGAGCATAGCATTAAATATATGTTTGAATTGGGGAAAAGAAAAAGGAAGAACAAGAAATAGAGGTAAAAATTTAAAGAATGATTTTTTGGTATTTTGCCACATTTTTTCCTAGCTATCTTGTGTTCTCAGAAAAGTTTGTTAATGTTTCTTTATGTGATTCTTTGTTTCCTTTATGTGCACAGGATCATTTTGACTATAGTTCTCAGTTTAAGGCACACTTTTTTTCCTAAATTTATTTTTTTAAGATTTTTATTTATTTATTTATTTGACAGAGAGAGCGAGATCATAAGTAGGCAGAGAGGCAGCAGAGAGAGAGAGGGAAGCACGCTCCCTGCCAAGCAGAGAGCCCAATGCTGGGCTCGATCCAAGGACCCTGGGATCATGACCTAAGCTGAAGGCAGAGGCTTTAACCCACTGAGCCACCCAGGCACCCCTAAGGCACACTTTTGTAATCATGTCATGTCCTTCCTGTTTTGTTTTATTTATATCATTTATTATATTTTATTTATTTTCTTCTTCCTTCATCCACTATACACATTATATATTTAATGTATGTCTTCCAAATTTATTTTCAATACATACACAAAATACACACACACACACACACACACACACACACACACACACACACAGTGTGTGTATATCTTTATGTCTGTATATAGATATAATTAGGTTTATACATTCATATATGCATACAAGAAAAACACAAGATATTGAAATGTTTTTTAAAAGAGATGCAAGATTGGGGCACCTGGGTGGCTTAGTCAGTTAAGCATCTGCCTCTTGATTTCAGTTTAGGTTATCATCCCAGGGTTGTGAGATTGAGCCTACCATAAGCTCCACAAGGGGTGTGGAACCTACTTAAGATTCTCTTCCTCTCTTTTAAAAAAAATATTATGAATACAACAAATCACATTCCCAGCAGAAATACTTTTTCATGTAAATTCTCATGTTATAAAGACGTCCCCTCCCCTAAGGTCCCCATGGCATTCAAACACTAATCTAGGTACTGCTGTGATGTGACTTTTCAGATAAAATTAAGTTGGCTTATAGTTGGCTTTAAAGAAGGAAAATTATCCTGTTTTCTGTACAAGGCTAATGTAATCATATGAACTCTCAATAGCAGCAGAAGGAAAAATTTGAGACTGAGAGGTAGGAGGTAGAGGAAAGAGGAGGCAAAAGTGAAGTCATAAGAGATTCAGAGTAGAAGAAGGCCTCCACCTGTTATTGTTGGCTTTGAAGATAGAAGAAGGAAATCAGGAGCCAAGGAATCCATGTGGCCTTTTGAAGCTAAAAGCAGCCCCCTGGTTGACAGCCAGCAAGGAAAGAGGGACTTCAGTTGCTCATTCACAAATAACTGACCTCAGCCATAACCTGAATGCATATGTCTACCACCGCATCCCCATAAAATCCCAACCTGCCAACACCTTGATTTTTTGGCCTGTGAAACCCAGAGCAGAAAAGCCAGTTGAGCCAACCCCAAGTTTTGACTGACGTAACTGTGAGATGGTATATGTTGCTTTAAACTATGAAGGTTGTGGTACTTTATTATGAGAGCAACAAAATGCCAATCCAAGTAATATACCATTATTACTTTTTTTAAAAAGATTTTATTTATTTATTTAAGAGAGAAAGAGAGAGAATGAGAGAGAGAGCATGAGAGGAGAGAGGTCAGTGGGAGAAGCAGACTCCCTGCTGAGCAGGTAGTCCAATGTGGGACTTGATCCCAGGACTCCATGATCATGACCTGAGCCGAAGGCAGTCGCTTAACCAACTGAGCCACCCAGTTATTACTTTTAATTTGTAGTCTGTTTCTGAGGTTGTAAATATATTCAAATAATTACACATTCATGTTTCACCTCCATAAATGACTGGTTCATAAATGTCACCAATTGGGGTTTCCTCCTTTATCATACACATTTGTAAGACTTTATGTCTTTATTTTTGTATATTTTTCAGCAACTAGAAATACTAAAAATAGTCTTTCACCTATCTGCTAATCTTCTATTGTGCCCATCACTGAACAGAATTTTTAAGTTTTATGAAGTCAAATATACCATTTATTCCTTTGAAATTTGTGCTTTTAGATTCTTCTTCAAAAAAACTATCAGTCCATTGTTACGAGGAAATGGTTTTATATTATGCACACTGGTATTAGTTTCCTTTTTACATTAAGACTTTAAACTACCCAAAGTGTTTTGCTTATGGTGTGACATTACAGTCACTTTTCACCCTAAACATAAGCCAATTCACTTGAACACATTTTATTAAATAATCTCTCATACTTTGTAATATTACTATAGAAGTGGTTCTCAATCTTAGCATGCAACAGAATCACCAGCTAGGGTTCAGTCAGAAAAGCGGGGATTTGTCACAGGAACTTGACCTTACATAGTTGTAGAAGCTGGTTAAGCAGCTTGGAAGCCTAGTGTCTCTGTGTCTGATGTTGAAGCTTGAAGTCCACAGAGCAGGTGATCAGAAATAAAGTTCTATGTAAAGTAAAAGAGACTGAGAACAAACTAGATCCCCCAAGCACAAACTGGAGATCACAGGGAGGAAGTGAAACCGTAACAAGTCTTGTTGCCTTTCACCGTGATGGGAGTGGGTACTAAAATTACACACACACCTTGGCTGGAGTTGAAGTAGAAGGATAATCCAGGGAAGGGAGAGGGAGAGCTGCTGCAGACACACATACTGCTTCAGGCCAGTGAGGTGAACCAGCAGGTAAGAGGTATGCTCTTACCTCATGAGAGGTATGAGCTGCAAAACGGCTGCTGCTCCAATTCCACCCTACATATCTCAAAAATCTCTGTTTCGGCGCTCCCTAATCACATACATATAGAAAAGAATATTCTGGGAAATTACTTCAACCGAGTGAAGTTCACACCTTACAAAGACACCACAGCTTGTTTTATGGAGGTTGTTGGAGCGCAACATCAAACTTTCTGATTGGCCAGATCGGGGTGAGATCACAAGTCTTTACTTACACAACAAATTCTCCAGAGATACTGCTGCCCTGGAAACTACAAATTGAGAATTATTACAGAATTAAGATATGCATATAACTATTTTAACAAGTGCCAGGTCTGCTGATAATCCAGTACTTTAATTAATATGTCTAAGTAATACGTCTTGATATTCTTCTATAAAAATGTCTTATGTACCCATAGACTACATATGCTCACCTGTATTTTAGAATTGTTAGGTGAACTTTTGCTGAATTTTTAAAATTAGAATGCATTGATACTAAAGATGTATCTCTCTGTCCATGTCTTTTAATTGTTTTAATAGACTTTACCTTGCTTTTCAATAATGGTCTTATAGATTAAATTTGTTATATAATTTTTTTAAAAAATTATGATTTATTTATTTATTTATTTATTATGAACATGCAAGCTGGAGGAGGAGCAGGGAGAGAATTTCAAGTAGACTCCCCACTGAGTGTGGACCCAGTGAGGGAAGGGTTTGCTTTCACAACTGTGAGATCATGACCTCGGTTGGCACCAAGAGTCAGCAGCTCAACCTACTGAGACACCCAGGCATCCCTGTTACGTAATTTTTATTGCTCTTGAGAATACCATTTCTTATATTTTCTAGCATTTATTTTTCTAATAATAGATGCTGATTTTTTTCATGTTTGTCTTGTATTTGTCAAATTGGTTGTTTTATAGTTCTAATAGTTTTATATATTTTTCATTTAAGTTCTTTTGCTAATAGAAGAGTAATTTCATGTTGTGGTTTTAATTCGTATTTCCTAAATAGTTGAAATCCTTTTCATACGTTTTCCAGCCATATAGATATCCTCTTTAAAGCTATCATTTTAGGCTGTTTAACCATTTTGTTTTATTGTCTGTTTTTTTGTTTGTTTGTTTGTTTTGTTTTCCCTTGTTGATTTGTAAGTCTCTACATATAATGTTCTTTTTTGGATGCTTATCTGCAATTAAATCTCTTGCTTTGTGCTTCTCTTGCTTTTCACTCTCTTAGTAAAGTCTTATGAAGTTTATTTAGTTCTTACTCTTAACCCAATGTGTAATTTTCTCCCTTTTATTATTACCTTTTCTGCCCTATTTAATATATCTTTGCCTGTCCTGGGTTCATGAAGATGCTCTGTTTTTCTTTAAAGCACTTTTTGGAGCTTTTGTTTTAAATGGGTGTCAGAGTTGGGAGTTTATAAATGTTCAGGCATCACATTTCATTAGGACCAAAGTTGTAATAAATTGAAATGAAATATTTTTCTCATGTTATACTGTGATAAACACTACTTCATATGATATATTGTCATTTTTTACATGCAAGTGACCTTAATTATTTTATTTAGATGTTTTTACATTTATGTCTATATTTGAAATTGTAAATTCATTTTCTTGTATTCTATTTTTCAGGTTTTGTTATCAAGATTATACTTACTTCATATAATTTTGCAGCACTTCTCTTTCTGTTTTTATTTCCAGGAAGTGTGGAATAGAATTATCTATTCTTAAATGTTTGGTACAATTTGACTAAACTGCCTGGACATGGGCTTCTCATGGGTAGTTTAAAAAATTGCCATGTCAGTTATTTATGTTTGTTTTTTTTTTCTATTTATGACTTACATTTCATCTTGGACCAATTTTGTAATATATTTTTCTACCTTATCAGAATTTGAATTTTTAAATATAATAGGATTGTATTTGTTAAATAATTTCAATACATTAATGATGATTTTTTTCTCTTTTCTATGTTTTGTTTATTGTGTTATTTCCCTCACCATTTTATTTCTGATTAGTCTTTTCAGACTATTTTATCTTATTTTTTCAGCAACTAATTATACCAGCTTTTTTTTCTTTCTTGCTTTATCTACTCATTGATTCCACATCTTTTGTTATCATTTCATCTCATTTGTTCTTTGGGCTTCCATGGTTATTTCCTTTGCCTAGATCCAATAGGCATTAAATTTTGCAAACACATTTTTCTGTAGCCATTGAAATGATCTTATTACTTTTTTTTTCTTTTATTCTGTTAGTGTGCTGAATTATATAGACTGATTTTCAAATATTACACCAACATGTTCTGTTTTGCCTCAAATAGTTCTAGGGATGCCTGGGTGGCTCAGTCAGTCAAGCATCTGTCTTTGGCTCAGGTCATGATCCCAGGGTCCTGGGACTGAGTTCCACATTGTACTCCTTGCTTGGCAGGGAGTCTGCTTCTCCCTCTCCCTCTGTCTGCTGCTCCCCCTGCTTGTGACCTCTCTCTGACAAATAAATAAATAAAATCTTTTTTAAAAAGTTCTAAGCAAAACTATATATATGTATATACACATAATATTTTTGTTCAAAGGCCTAGATGAAATATGACTGTCAAAATATTGATCATTAGAGACTTGAGTTCATGGCAGTATGTTATTCTTCCTTCTATCTGCGTATAACTGAAAACCAATCCAGCAGATAATATTGTATACTTGAAACATCAATCATCCTCTTTCACAATAAGCCTGTTTCATCCTCATGGAGCAAACAGATAAACTGTTCTCAGTGTTTAAAAGGAAAAAGCAAACCCAAAATGGAGTCCCTTAGGCTAAATCTCACCAAGACTTAATAAGTAACCAACTGCAGCTTCAGCTTCTCTCATATATGTGACCCCTAACCAGTCAAACTGGAATTTCCCAGATAGCACTAGAAAGTATGTGCTTTCCGGAAGACCCTTTCCATTCCCCTTAGGAGGCTGATGCCTAAAACAATGCATTCACTGCTAATAATTTCCTTTTCTCCCACTCCATCTCTGCTGTAAAAACATTTCCTTTTCTGCACCTCAGTGGAGCTCCTTTCAATTTGTTAGATGGGATGCTGCTCAATTCATGAATCTTTAATAAAACCAATCAGGTCTTTAAAATTTACTCAGCTGAATTTTCTTTATGCAACAATGGTGGCAAGGATTTAAGTCATACTTCTGTTCCATCTTGAGAGCAGCAGCAAAAAAGCATGAATCCTTTTTATAATACCATACCTTAGACACCAGGCAACACCCTGGTGTCTAGTTGTTTAAGTGGAAAGCTGACATTATAAATAGGACATTAGTTTATTACTTGTGGAACAAACACATTTTAGATCCAGGTAAATTTTGCATTCAAGTCTGTGGACATATTTTATCAACCTCTCAATTCCTTGTTATTGTTTTTCATTGGCTTTCAATCAATATTTATTTTTTTCTCACCAAAGTCAAGGGTACTATCACTTCATATTTGCTTGGCAATCTGAACAATGCATTTCTCTTCTTAGTCAATACTTCACAAAGCTTTAATCAAGTCAATCAAGTTTTAGCTTCCTGTACTGATTATTCTAACTTGGGTTAATCTATTACTATAGGCATAAACTCACTAAAATAGACTTGACAGTATTTTTTAAGTCTTCCCTCCTATCTTTCCATCTTCTTATGTATTTTGGCAGCAAAAAAAATATTGTTAAATTTGATTCATATAAATAAAAGTAGAGTGGGTTAAAGTCTCTGTCTTCGGCTCAGGTCATGAACTTAGAGTCCTGGGATCGAGCCCCGCATTGGGCTCTCTGCTCAGGGGGGAGCCTGCTTCCTCCTCTCTCTCTGCCTGCCTCTCTGCCTACTTGTGATCTCTGTCTGTCAAATAAATAAATAAAATATTTTAAAAAATGTAAGTATAAGGCAAATCCAATGTAACATGTATTTAAAGACCCCAAATTTGATGTACATACCACATCTTAAAAACCATATTAATGATCTTAATGTTATAGATATTTAAAAGCTATGTTCACTATATTATACACCTGAAACTAATATTACACTGTATGTTAACTAACTGGAATTTAAAGAAAAACTTAAAAAGATAAATAAAAGCTGTGCTCATATTTATGTAAATCAAAACTCTGAAAAAACATCTAAATTTAACTTTAGATTTATATAATGTAGATCAAGAAATTATAGCAGTACCAACTTTAAGTGAGAATATTTTCTTATATTTATTATAAGAGTAAATTTAATATATTACTTTAAGTAATTTATTTTTTGTAGTAAATAAACTTCAACTAATTAAAATGTCAAACTACATTCTTGACAGGTCAATTTAAAATGGAAACAGTGAAGATTATCTTTTATTCTCAATAAAATAAATAATTACACTTCCTTTGTAGGTGGCTTTGCAATTGCATTGGAGCAGTCAACATAACATATGGCTCACAGAACACCTGCCAGCAAAAATATATTTATAGAAACAGTAAACTAATTAATACCTTAAAGAGCCCCATGACTTTTGACACATTATGCTGTCCCATCAAATAAGACTTATATTACTTTCCTAGGGAAAACATTTCGTTACCAGCATATAATCACTGATTTAACTTGGAAAAATAATCTTGTTTCTTTAAAAACTACAAACAATGCTCTGGGGAACAAAAGATTATAATAGTGAAATGATCCCTTTCCACTACGCTATTGTTCATGTTATTTCCAAAATGTTAGATATAAACCCAGAAATATATATCCAAAAGCCCATATCTCTCTTTGGGCTGTCTTTTATTGTCAGTATATCCCTGTAGCTCTGGTTTTCAGTGTATGTGCTTTATATCATTCAAGTAGAGATATTATTCATTATTCATTATTATCATTCAGGAGAGATATTTAATGTCATTGACTAAATCCTTTATTTTTCAGATTTTTTCATATGTTTGGATTAACGTCCTCAGCTTCTGCTTCATTCAAATACCCTCCACAATAATAATGTTTTCATATAATTTGTATCTCTCCTAAAGTTACATTCATCCCTATCAGTCCTGGTGATCAATTTGTTTGATAAATCACATATCTAGTTAGTCTTCTTCCCAGATTTTTTTTTTTTATAGTAGACTGCTTTATCTTTTCCCCATGTAAAATAAGTTCTTTATTTGGCTTTTGAGCAAAGACATTTTCAAAAGAAAAAACTTGGATAATGACTGGACTGCTTTTTTCAAGTCTTAAAATTCACTGCTGTATTTGGATTTGCACATAATTGCATTTATTTTTATGGCCAGAATCATGTGCAAAACTATCAATGTTTTATGAAAAAGAGGTTCTACCATTTACCAAATTCAATAATATTCAGGGATGATGAGCAGACATTATTTCCACATTATTTAATAGCATACTTTAGTTTGATATCACCACGTATGTTCTCAAAACAATTGCAAAGAATAGGAGACAACAAAGCAAGTGTGACATTTTTATCAGGGTATTTGAAACAAAAATTGCCACAACATTATACTACATAGGTTCATTACAGTAATTCTTACAACTATATGCAGTAGGAGCAACACCCTCTCACATCTCAGATAACTGTGGTGAATAGAATGTGGCAGAAGAATTTGCCTCAGCAAAAGCAGTATATAGATGAATTAACCACCTTTTCCCTATAAGCCAGCATTTGAAGAATTTAGAACATGGTTATTAGGATAATTAAAATAACTGCAAATTCAAGCAAAATTATTAAATACATTAACCATTTTTCAATAAATTCATATTTAGTGTTTTAGGAAAATTTTTCTAAATGCAGTTGTGTTCAAAGATGTCATATCTTCAGTTAAAAATATGCAAATTATTCATGAATATAAATCAAGCATATTGTAAATGACACTGTTAGCCTACAAATATGTTCAATTTACTTATTCACAAAACCCTCAAAAACAGATCTTCAAAAATATTTTTCCTGTGTATCAGAGGGAGCTTCTTTTTGTTGCATTTACTGGGTCTCATTAAAGCAACTTCACACTTAGCCCTTAGCTGGTTAATAATCACCCTCAGACTTTTATTTTCTTTTGCTAAAGCATCAATTGCCCTGAACAATAATCACCTAATTCTACAATCCCTATAGTAACTTTCCCCCATAATTCTGGATTCTGATACATTTCACCTCCAAGGCACATTCACCTTTACTAGTATGCCATCTCAACCTAACACCTTTAAAACTTCTAACAACTGCATTGCTATTTTGCCATGCAACCAGGAGGTAATTCAGCTTCAAAACCCCATTTTACAGTGTGCTTCCTCAGACCACGGCTGGCACCAGCTATCATAGGTCTGGTTCCCCAGGAGCCAGACTGTGAGAAGGAGATTCGTGTCCATGAAGTTTAATGATGAAGGAATTCAGAAACAACATCTGTAATGAAGTCAGAGAAGCAGGAAAGGCAAGGGAGGAATTGCATAAAGACCTCATTTGATCCTACAGAGATTTCTGAAGCTAAGAGGTCCCTTCAGGATTGTTGCAACCAAGGCAAACAGGAGGAATCTCTGTATTCTTACATGGATCAGTCACTAAATGTGGGCTGCCTCCCTGCAGGTGGTGCATCTTAGGGAGAAGCAGATTCTTTGAGCTATGTCCTAGGGAGAGACATAGCTGTGGGCTATCTGTAGACAACATTCCTGGAAGGTGGGGGTAATGAGTGCCTCCCTCCTGAAGGGGCAATCTGGTAGTGCTCTATAACATCCATTACAGATGTTTTTAACTAAAATATGTGCTGCAATATGCTTTTCTGTTATTTAGCCTACAAATTACCCACATTGCTGCTAATTTCTGGATGATACATTTGTGAAAAGGAAGCTATCTCTGGTTGGAAGTGGTACTGTGCTCTACTTTTTAAGTTAGGAATATTGCATGAATGTTACTGGTCCTGGAATGAGAGTATACTTAATCAGGTCTGCAATTTATTGCTAAAGAGCAAAGTGGATTTTCTTTAGTCTTTCTTTCTTGTTTACTTTTTTATCATTAGAATCATCCTCTCACATCTTCCACGAGAATGCTCAATTTTACGCACATTCCCTAGCCAAGTTTCTTGGGTTTTTTTGTTTGTTTGTTTTGTTTTAAATCACTTAGGTCCCAGAAATGTGATGACTTAAGCAGATACTTACTTTCCATTTGCATGATATTATAAGGCCTATAATTTGAAGTAGCTTGTGCCCAGCATTTCAATATGTTAGAGAACGAATGTAGGGCAAAATACACCCCTCTGATAATCTAATGGCTCTTTAAAGATTAGTACTTTACTTTTGCTAACTTCTCCCCATGTGCAACTTCACTCATTATTCACTTCCATAATTGCTTAGATAACATGTTTAAAATTTACACTTACATATTTGTTGTAAAAGAGAGGTAATAATGGATTATAGTGCAGGGTGAATAAGCCCTAATTACCTGGAAATCTAACTGTGAACATTAGTGAAAAGCCACACCTTTTTTTAGTAGGAAAAGCACCATCTCTTTGATATAATGATGATAAATGAAAGTGGGAAGACGTAAAATTTTCTACAGAATATTGCTTGGATTCCATCACTTTTCTGCCAGAGCCCACAGCTTCCTATTCCTTGTATAAAGTTTTTCTCATGGTTTCTAACATAAAATTGACTGATATACCTATACTTCTGGGCAGTTAAATCTCTCAAAACTATGTGTTTTCATGAGTATTTTAACAAGATGGTATGGATATCAGAAATCAGTTATTATAACATATATTGGAAGCTGCCATATCCTTTTAAAAATGCTCAAACAAAAAAGAAAATGTTTAAAATGAGAGAAAAATAAAATGTTGCTTTATAAAATAAAGATCATAAAAATAGTACCTTTTGAATGAACTGTGACTGTTAATTTGACAACAATTAAATACTTAACGTCAGTTAAAAATGCAACAACTGACAATATCCTTACTGTTTACCTCTAAACAAAGCCACAAAAGAATAGCATAAAATGATAGCTTTAAACAGTTCTTCAAAACCAGTCATCTGATCTAGATGTAAGACCTTTTCTCTATGGTACAATTTATAAGGATATTGTGCATCTGGGATGGGATTTTTATACTCACATAGATAGCATGGATGTTCATGTTAATATATGCATCCATAAAGATGGATAATATTAATGTATATGTTAATACAAATAATGTATTAACTCACTATTTAAAGGGCTTATGGTGATTACTTTTTCTAATGAATACAAATTATAAGTTCTTTACAGGATATTTCTTTTTTTTTTAAGGGTTTCTTTTTTTTTTTAAGATTTTATTTATTTATTTAGAGAGAAAGTGTGGGGTGAGGAGACAGAGTGGGAGAGAAAGAATTCCAAGCAGACTCCCCACTGAGCAGGAACCTGAGGCAGGGCTCTATCCCAGGACCCCAAGATCATGACCTGGGCAGAAATCAAGAGTCCCATGCTTAACCAATTGAGCCCCAACAGGATATTTCATTAATCCAAATTCACTTGCTTTAAAAGAGAAGTCTTGATGTTTTCATGTTATTTGCAAGGCATTTGACTATGGAGAAAAATCACTTCATTCTAGGAAATGACAATAATACTCATTATTATTAAATAAATACAATGATTAGTATAATTATTGGTATATTTTAATAGGGTTTATATATACCAGTCACCATTCTAAATGTTTTACATATATTAATTACATTTTATATGTATTAACTTATCTAAATTGTAATAGCTCCTTTACAGAAGTACAATAGCTCCTTGGTAGAAGTACTAATATTATCACCATATTGAAAGTGATGAAACTGAGGAACAAAAGTTAAATTTTTCCCAATTTATAGAAGGTAGTAAATATTTATTGTACAATTAAAAGAAATATGGACTGGTCTTTGTCCCTTGTTTCTAGGACAAAGCTTCTAAACCCTTGAAATTTCCAGAAGGAAATGGAATGAAATTTCCAGAAATTTCCAGAGTTATCTTTGTTATTCACACTGGGTTCCCAGGGACCATACTTGATAGTTTATGCTAAAAAGCTAGCCTACAGTGAGTCCCTAGATAGTTTATGCTAATGAGATCACTTAGGAAGAGTTAAATTTACCTCAGGCCATGTATCTATTTTGATGATACCATTTCATTGGATAAAGAACAATGTATAAAGACCACAGAATATGTTTATCTGTCCAAAACAAACAAAAAAAACCTTATAATATTTCTTCTATTTTTGAAGAAACTTGAGAGAGCTTATATTCTAAGTATATATTCCCAAATATACACAGTGCTACTTTAGGAGTCATGCTTTGTCAGCATACAAGTTTATCTTCAAAGACTTCAGAAGAAAACAACTGAAAAGTAGCAACAAGACTACAAGATTATAATTGAGGACCTACATTTTTCATGGTTAGTTCTAGAATTTCTGGAAACATCTATCTTCATACAGAAATATGTCATATTCAGAAGAGTCTTCTGTCTTTTCCCTTCATGAAGAAAAAAGAAAAATAAACAAACTAAACCAAAATCAAAATCAAACAAAAAAATAATCTTTGAGAAATATTATTATCCTTTAAGCACTCTTCTGCACTTTTGTTCCACATGGGAAATGCAAGGTAATACTTAATTGTTTATAATGTGTTTACATAAATTAAGCCAGGAGAATTGCATTGGGCTAGCTCTTTTTTTAAAAAAACCATAAGTGACCCTTAATCTCACAAAACAAACTGAGGGTTGATGGGGGGAGGGGGGTTGGGGGGTAGGGTTATGGACATTGGGGAGGGTATGTGCTATGGTGAGTGCTGTGAAGTGTGTAAACCTGGCGATTCACAGACCTGTACCACTGGGGATAAAAATATATTATATGTTTATAAAAAATAAAATTTAAAAAAAAAGAAATAAGATTTGCAGTCATAAAAATTTAAGCTAGAAAATAAATTTAAGCTAGAAAAAAAAAGGATTTACTATTTACAATTTAGCCATTACTGCAGATTAATATGCTTCCTCATATCATCATAAGTCCAATAAGACTGCAGTACTTTAAAAAAGAATACTTAAGTAATATTTATATATGGCATGCCCTCATTGTTCTCTTTACTGAATTTTTGCCATGTTCATTCAAATGTCTCTAGAAAAAATTAAAATAAAAAAAGATGTATAGCAAATAAGAAGAAAATGTGACAAGGAAGGATATATACAAGATACATCTATTATTAAAGTGGGTGTTTACATCCACTCAAGGGAATAATAAAGCTGTAGCAAATACATGAAAACATTCAGTCAACTTACAAAGACTTGAGATGAGTTTTGATCCTAATAGCATTGTTTCACTCTTATCAAAATTAATTCAGGATAAGAATCCACATGAATCAATAGTAGGTACCCAACCTGAAATGAAGTGATTGCTTTAAATGATTTCCAATACATCATATCTTATTATATTAGGATATGACAGGTTATGCTGTGCTTCATTGAGTTACATAATATCATTTCGAATATAACTCCAAGTCTATCTAATATAAGATGATGAATCAGGAAATAAAATGACAAGGACTCATTTACTTCTAGGTCTTAAATTAGATTTTTTCTGTCCACACAAAAGGAAGCAAGGAAACCAAAATGGCTTCCGGGAGGGCTGTCTCATTCATGTCAATGAGCAATCATCAACTACTGCTCCTAGCTCATTATGGACAGAAATGTCTGATGTCTCTGTAAGAACTAGCATAAATGACACTGCTTCTATGGGCACAGCATACATGTGGCTTTCTACTGTTTTGATGTTGGAAGCATTCTGTCAAATTTGGGGAATCAGAATATTTCATTAAACAATAGTTATATAATCTGAAAACACCATGAAGACATGTTGTGATCACATTATAATATATATTAAAGAGGAAATAAACTTAATGGAAATGTATAAGAAGAATCTAGTAATCATAACATAACTGAACAGAATGTGGTTTGGTATATATTCTGCAATATGAACACAGGAAGTAGAAAACTGTAAAAAAAACTTTTAATTTTTTTAAACAAGAAGAGATGAACATGTTTTATCTAGTCTAAGACTTACTCTTGTCTCATGGATAATAAATATCAAACTGTATTCCAACATAGTAAGAGTAAAAAATCTTATCATTATAAAAATGTTCATTTTAATTGCTTAGGTAGGGAGGGAGGTAATCTTAATGTTAAGATGTTATAGATAATTTAATGTGAAAGATGTGTCAGTGGATTACTTGTACTGAAATGTTAATAGGCTTAATATAAGTGAAAGAAAATGTGGTATTTAATAAATGCAGATAAAAAGAAGTTGGATTCAACATATGTTAATTTAGCTAATCCTCTCAATTTCTCAGATATGGCTTTCCATGTTGCACACTCATTATATATTAAGGTTCTAGTGATCTACAAATGTAAAGAAAACAGGTCTCATTTAGACTTCAATTAAAAGTTACTTGGAGAGACAAGAGATCATAATAACAAAAAACACCATTCTTATATTATTCTCTACTTAATTTTATAAGGTAAACTATAAGGCAGAAATAACTCTGAACGTTAGATGACCAAATTTTCATCTGTTGGCACAAGATGAAAAAGACTAAACAGGGACGCCTGGGTGGCTCAGTCAGGTAAGCATCTGCCTTTAGCTGGGGTCATGATCCTGGGGTCCTGGGATTGAGCCCTGCATCAGGCTCCCTGTTCAGTGGAGTCTGCTTCTCCCTCTCCCTCTCACCCTGTTTATGTTCTCTCTCTCTCTGTGTCAAATAAATAAGTTAATTAAAAAAAAAAAAAGACTGAACAAACAAACTCAATTATTTGCCATGGTCTTTATGCTACAAAATTTGAATATATACCTTTAACAACTTTGGTACCGGTTCAGGAAAAAATTAACAAATAGTTTTATATACTTGCCATGAAAAAAGATATCTATAGGTTATAATCACAAAAATGTGTTTGAAGAATATTTAAGGAGAGGGGCACCGGGGTGGCTCAGTGGGTTAAAGCCTCTGCCTTCAGCTTAGGTCATGATCCCAGGGTCCCGCATTGGGCTCTCTGCTCAGCAGGAAGCCTGCTTCCCCCTCTCTCTCTCTGCCTGCCTCTCTGCCTACTTGTGATCTGGGCTTGTCAAATAAATAAATAAAATCTTTAAAAAAAATTTTTTTTAAATATTTAAGGAGAAAAAAAGGATGTTTACAATCGAAAACCAAGAGATGCAGGTGCACCTCCTATAATAGTGGGTAATATACCTATTTATCTCTTCTACTTGAAATATGCTAGTTTGGTTGATAAGTAATGAAATAGTGGATATTTAATTATACTCCATTAGCCAGATAAATCAATACTGTTTTCAGTATATAAAATAATTTTAGTTTTCAGTGTTCTGGCTGTACTTAAGATATATGATAACATTTTATCCAGTAAAAGTCTTGCTGTGATTTCAAACTAGTAGGTGCTGAAATACAATTGACAAAGAAATTTACATTGTAAAACCTAAGAATAACTTCACTTGAGAGGTGGTTAAGGCAAATATCCTGTCATCTGCAAAGTACCACCTGATTCTTTTAGATTAAAGACACTGGAAAATTTTAAAGCTTATTGTAGATATCTTAACAAAATTGATGTTTTGCTATAATGCAGGATTAGGTGGTTGAAAACAAAAGCAACAAAGAACCCAGCCCTCTAAAATGTATTATCATATGTATCATGCTAAGTGAGATAAGACAGAGAAAGACAAATACTATATGATTTCACTTACATGTGGAATCTAAAGGAAAAAAAAACAAATTAACAAACAAAAAGCGGAAACAGACACATAAAAACAGAAAATTGATGGTAGCTAGAGGTTGTGGGGGGAGACAGGGGGATGGGAAAAATAGGTGAAGATGATTAAAAGGTACACACTTCAGTTTTAAAATAAGTAAGTCATGGAGATGAAGAGTACAGCATAAGGAATATAGTCAATAATACCGTAATAACATTGTATAGTAATGGATGGTAACAATGTGGTGAGCATTTTCTAATGTATAGAATTGTGGAATCACTGTTGTGCACCTGAAACTAAGATAACATTATATGTCAACTATACTTATATAATAAATTATCTTTAAGTGAAAAAAAAATTTGTAAAATTTCCTTTTCCTTCTCATTCATTTTGTCTTATCTCAAAGGTGTGCTAAGCTGCTAAGTTACCAGGAGTTAGATTTTCTTGCATTTTCTTAAGTTGCATTAAGTTTTGAAAAGGATGAGTGCATCTGTTTTGTTGATTCAAGGGATTTCATCCATCATCCATGTGAAGGCATCAGGGATATATTACTGCTTTTCAGAAGATATATACTCCATGTTGAAAATCTTAGATGTAATACCTAGATACACTGCCTACCTTTTTTACTTTATGCCTTCTGCATGGAAATATAGTTCTTCTTTGCATCAGCTTAGCAAGGACAATTAACCATGACAAGAGGAAACTTGTTATTGTGCCTTGAATTTTGTTTTCTTCTGAGATTTTAGTCTTGGTTTAGTTTGGTTTTATTTACTAATTATGCAGGAAGTTTCCTTTTTTCTCCTGTTCTTGCTCATGTATGCTCATTTGTCTTATTCCTCCTTATCTTCCCTCTCTTCTCTCTTCCCATGTCTCCTCTCCTCTTTCCCTCTCTCACCCTTCCTCTGTTTTTTTTTTTTAAAGATTTTATTTATTTATTTGTGAGAGAGAGAGAGAGAGAGAGCACGAGCACAGGCAGAGTGGCAGGCAGAGGCAGAGGGAGAAGCAGGCTCCCCGCCAAGCAAGGAGCCCGATGTGGGACTCGATCCCAGGACACTGGGACCATGACCTGAGCCGAAAGCAGCCACTTAACCAACTGAGCCACCCAGGCGTCCCCTTCCTCTGTTTTTTGTCCTCTTTTCCCACCCTCTTGACTATTAGTAACACCTAACAAAAGAGCTCTTAATTAGTTATTTAATTAGTTGACATTCATTTATAATATTAAGGAGACTGGGATCTCAACATTTGATAAGCCATAGTACTTATGTGTAAGGCTTCAAAACAAATTTTTTAAATATTTTATTGATTATTTATTTGAGAGAGAGAGAGAGAGAGAGTGTGTGTGATAGCCTGCAGGCAAGTGGGGGAGGGCCAGAGGGAGAGGGAGAGAATGAGTCTTAAGCAGGATTTGTGCTGAGCACAGAGCCTGACTGGGGCTTCATCTCACAACCCTGAGATCATGACCTGAGTCAAAATCAAGAGTCAGATCCTTAACCAACTGAGCCACCCAGGTTCCCTTCAAAACAAATCTTTTGGGTTATTTTCCAGGGACTGTTCTTTGTGCCTTTATAAAGAGGCACTCAGACTAAACGTTATCAAACTGACTAGAAAAAAAAAAAAAAACTGAGACTCAAAATAAACACAAGTTTCACTGCAAGCTAACCAAAGTCCCTCATTTTAAAAATGAGAATAAAAGAGCACCTGGGTGGCTCAGTTGGTTAAATGTCTGCCTTCAGCTCAGGTCATAGTCCCAGAACCCTGGGATCAAGCTCTATTATCAGCTCCCTGCTCAGCAGGGAATCTGCTTCTCACTCTCACTCTCCCTCTCCCTCTACCCCTCCCCTCTGCTCCTGCGGGCTCGCTCGCACTCTCTCTCTCTCTCTCTCTCAAATAAATAAATAAAATCTTTAAAAATATGAGAATTAGGAAAAATTTACAAAGCATCAATGTGAACCAAAAGTAAAACTATATATTCTAAACTACCACAGAAACAAAATAACATCTCTACCTGAAAACAATGTTTCTTTATGAACACTTTCTAAAGAATGTTCTACTCAATTTGACAGAATTATTGACTGAATATTAAAATCCAGTGGTGGTTTCCTGCTCAATAAAATTGTTTTTGTTTATAAGTTCATATTAGAAATAAATTTCACAGTGTGAAATCCATATTTCAATATTCAACATATATGTTAATATATTACATATACACATATATACATACATGCATATATAGGTGTCTATCCAAATTAATTTAATGAAAAGTTGTGAACCAAGATGTAATAAGAAAAAGTAGAAGTTTACAGAGTAATTATGTAAAATGGGATAGAATAATTAATAAACAACACAGAATATTTTTATTTTTATAAGTATCACAACTTCTTTGCATATGTACTATTCAAAAAGTGGTAGTAAATCAAAGTAGTTATTTGAATTTATTTTTCAAATTATTTTATATTAACAAGGAAATTGTCAAATCAATGGAAGTTTCCTTTCTCATAGTAATGTTTTCCTGGAGTATGGGGTTTTTTTGAAACAATAGATACTCTCAGTCAAAATACTTGGATTCAAATATTATGAGTTTTATTTTGATCAAAGACAAAAAAGATGGAAAAGGAAAAGATCTAAATAGATATTGGTGTTAGTACAAAGAAGTTATTCCTGCCCAATTCACAAGATAAATCAGAAAAGCAGCCCTAGAACACAGGGCAGATAAGCATTAAAAAAACAAATATATATATATATATATATATATTTCATATTAACATGTAGAGGGTTTCCCTAGAAATACAGCATTTTATAGCATTTTTCCCCCACTTTGGTTGTTTTTTTATTCTATTTATTTATTTTTTTGGAAAGAGAATGAGAGAAAATACATGTGGGGGCTGGGGGACAGAGGGAGAGGGAGAGAGAGAATCTTAAGCAGGCTCCATGCCCAGTGTGGAGCCTGACATGGCACTCAATCTCCTGACCCTGACATCATGACAGCGGCTGAAATCAAGAGTCAAATGTTTAACCAACTGAGCCACCCAGGCATCCCTATAAATAAACCAGTTTAAAGTCAGCTGCTGTCTCTAAAAATAGGAGTTCCTCTTTTAAAATGTTTGAATATAACTGACAAATAAATGTTCCATGCACTTAGTAATTTCTATTGTCATTTTGTGTTAAATCCCAAAGTAGTCTTGAAATAAGAGCAGATAGTGCTATAAAAATCAGAAATGCCAGGGTCTACATTCATCCTCTGCTACTCCAGCTAGTTAAATTTTGTGATCCTAATGATCATTCAATTATACATTTAAAAAGCACTTATACAAAACTATATGCCATAGAATTTCATGTATATCATAATTAATGGCAGTGAGATGGACAGGTAAACAATCATACAATCAACCATGGATGCTATGAAATTTCTACATACTAAGACATAGTGTATGGAAAACAAAATGTTGGAAACAAGAGTACATTGTCTTTTTACCTGAAGGGATGCTGCAAAAAAGAAAAAAGAAAACTGACCTGGTCCAATCCCTTTGTAAACAGGCAAATTACAGCCCTTCTGATAATCACACATGTGTGGTACTCGGTAATAGGAGAATCCTTAGATTTTTTTTTTTTTTTTAGATTTTATTTATTTATTTGACAGAGATCACAAGTAGGCAGAGAGGCAGGCAGAGAGAGAGGTGGAGGCAGGCTCCCTGCTAAGCAGGGACCCCGATGTGGGGCTCGATCCCAGGACCCTGGGATCATGACCTGAGCTGAAGGCAGAGGCTTAACCCACTGAGCCACCCAGGTGCCCCGAGAATCGTTAGATTTGAAATGCTTTTCCACGGTACGCTTCACCTGTTCAAGACTACTCGTGGAGAATAAACTTGTTATTTTAGGATCTATTATGAAACAACTTAAGAAATGTAATATACACTATATAATTAGCAGGATATAACTTTTAGATGTTTCATGAACAAAACAGTTTCCTTTTGTGTTAATGATGACCTACATACATCAGTTAGGGATCACAAATGTTAAAACCAAACTAGAAAACATCCTAATACAGCAAGAAACAATCTGGGGAATGTGTGGGAAGTCCTGTACTTCACTATGATTATTCACCTATGTTTCAAATTTACTGTAAGTTTTGAAACTTTGAAATATTAATAAACTTTGTTATTGGCTAAGAGTTCCAATTTTTGTGACATTTAACTATCCCAGGTTGCCAGTTATCTGAGTTTGGCAATCTGGTTTGAAAGAAAGGATTGTAAGATTTGTTTTGAAGCTGGTTGAGCAAAGCAATTACTCTGTATTTACATAGATTGTATATTCTGGGGTATTGTAATGGATGGTTTAATGGAGATTACAGAACTTAATACTCCAAGTCCATCTACTTCTTGGCACTACCACTGTAGTGTAAATAGTGTACCTACATAAGAGATAAGCAAATCTTATGTGTAAATAGGTACACATCAGTTACTTAGAAAGAAGAGAGGAATCTGGATTGATAGTCATTTTTCATTTCCTGTGCCATTTTTATTAGTTTTCTGGGTTACCAGGTGGGCCAATAAAGGATATTCAACAAATAAATGACATATATGGATTTATATTTTAGGTGAATATATATTGACCTTGATGTAGAGAACAAACTGGAGAAGAACATAAGCAGACGCCAGAGACCAAATTTATGTATGCATAGCAGTGAGAGGTGCAGGGATATTATGACAGATTGGCAAACCATCCTATGTCAGGATTATGGATAAGTTAAGTAAGGTTCAGAATGGACATATTTACCTGTATTCCATAAGCAATACTTGTTAAAAGAGAGAAAGGAGTTATAAGAAGAATCTTAGAATACCATAATTTGTTCCCCACCCCACCCTTCCCTCTCCTTCTCCTATATCCATTGGTTTAGAGAATGGGAGGAAGGTTTTAGGATATCTGTCCTAAGGAGCTAGTTTATGTGAATCCTCCTAAATATTATAAATATGCACAAGACCGCTTCACATCAAACTTCTCTATAGCTGCAAAGTGGACATTACCAACAGCCAAACTCTTCTAGGAGCTCTTCTAAAGCTATATCAATCCCTTAATCTCTTAGCAAGTGCCTGAAACTGCAAGAAATGTCCGAGAGACTGAAGCATAAGGAAAGGACACATCATCCTGAAAAGCCAGAGGAAATTCATATCAAGAGTACAATTTCAAAAACAGAGAACTTACTATAAATAAGAGGTGGAGGGTGGGGAAAGGGGAGGGCTCACAGGGGTTTCCATAATCTGATAGTCTTTGGAAGCACAGATAGTAGTAACAAAGAAGAGACCACTCCCTGCTCTACCTATGGACAGAAAGATGGACACACGGAGAGCTGGGCTCTTGGGGCTCTTTTCCCCTAGGACCGACATGCTGGGGACAGGGAACTAGGTAACGCTGAAGCATGGGGGAAAAGGGTCATTTTTCTTGGCCGTGAATGAGGATAAGCTGAGGCCACAATGCCACTGCATATGCCCAGTGTCTGTCTGGGCCTGTCTGGGGATCCTCTGTCCACTCCCTAAATTTGTGCACAAAGATGGGGGGGTACTCTAGCAGTTCATGGGCGTGGTCAGTTTTGTTAATATATTGATCACTGAGGTCAACGGGTAGGATCAGGAATAGGGAGCTGAAGCATGAGGTGGGGGACCCCGACATTCATGGCCTCACACCACTATGCTGCCTGGCGAGTTACCTGATTGGGAGGAGATGCCCTCTACCTCCGACTTGCTGGGTGACCTGGATCAGCGTCCTTCCTTTTGTCTGGCCTCCCTTTCCTCACTGTGAAGGCCTTAGCCTGGTCCAAATGCAGATGAGGCCCTCAGGACAGGCAGTGACAATGCAGTCCTCCAGGAAAAGGCTATCTTGGTGAACTCCAGTGCCTCCAGCAGTGGCACCTCATGGATACGCAGCGCTGTGCCCACGCCTAGGCTGGGGTCAGCAGGCTGCGGAGCACCAGGGCTCCTGGGATGTCCACCTGGTGCATGCCTCCACCACTGCTCAGGCTGGTGTTGCCCAGAAAAACTGCAAAGAGTATCCTCCTCAGCAGCCTGCTGCATTCAAGGTCTTCGTGAACAGAACAGAGAGCATGCAGGGAGCCAGGGCGGGAGGCACCCGCAGGCATGCGCAGTGTGCTGGCAGCGTCGCCCCCCAGGACTGCGCATGCGGCTGAGCCTCAGCAGAAAGCGCATCCTCAGCGAGCTCTCACCTGCCAGTGCGTCCTGGCCCGCTGGAGCTGGCAGGGTAAGTAGAAGAGTCGATTTGGGCGGAGCAGAGAGCGGCTGAGCCTTGGTCGATAACTCCAGGCCCTTCCTCCTCCTGTCCACTCCCTTCTCGTCACCTGTGGCCGTCACTACCCACTGGATCCTGAAGGAGGAAGGGACCAAGGCCACAGCTTTGACTCAGGACCAGTGGCCATGGTGCAGATCACCACGGGCCCTTCTCCGAGGGCCCCGTGGTGACAAGGTCATCTTTGCCACTTGTTATCATATAGCAGCTCGCAAGGCTTCAGAACACGCAAACCGAGCCTCCAAAGTAGCTCTTTATGAGTGCACACAGGAGCGGGAAGTGAGAGTGGAAGGAGCTCTGGCAGCAGTTCTGGCCGACACAGGCTAGGTGCGGGCTGCAGGTGAACTTGTTCAGTGTCCCTCACCCAGCGCCTCCTTGGTCAGTTACAGAGCCCTTGTTCTTGGCCCTGTAGACGTGGAGGCCTGGGCCCCAAGTCAGCAGGCTGTATACTGGACCTGGCTCAGGTGGATAGGTCTCTGTCGTTGTACAGGTAACAGTAGCCACTGCCAGGGTATTAGGGACAGGCTCTAGGACTCAGGTAGCCCTTTCAGGTGTGTTCTTGGTCTTGTCCATCAGCCATTCCTCTTTAAATAGCTTGCCGGTGTCCTTCTTGGTTCCCTAAGGGAGAACCCCACCAGCAGGGAGATGGTCTCTGTGACAGCAGTGAACTGATTCAAGTCTTGGCAAGTTAGCTGGGTGCCCTTATAGATAATATAAATGAGCAAAAAGACAGGATGATTTCCTTGAAAATTAGAGCTGACACTATAAGGAGAAATACTGGAATTAGAAGTCTACCTGACTCTCAAAGAAATAATAATTAAGAGATAATTCCCTTCAGGGATTATAAAGAAGATATAAAGAAAAGTCAGAGAAATAAGAAAGGACTATAAGAAAACTCAAATTTCATGAGTAATATGTCCATGCTAAAGATAAGAAAATCCTAACTAACGTAGAATGTAAGAATAAACATTTTGCTCATATTGGAGAGGAAAAAAATGAAGTAATCAAAATTATGAAAGAGGTAATAAATACAAAAGATATCCTACCTTTACTGGTAAATACACACAATAGGGCATTGTCAACAATATTTTCAAATTTTATAACTCAAAATTTTAAAATAATTATGGAAAACATTATGAAAACTTGTTTTTAGAAAACAAGATATTTTTTGAAGTAGTATTTGACCTAACTCTTATACTATATTACAAATCCAGGAATGAAATAGTATGGCGAAAAAAATGATACCTTTACTAAACAAGGAAGTGACATGAATAAACAATAATCTAAAGAATTATTTTACATTGAGGCATAAGGTTTAATTTAATTACCAAAAAATGAACATATAGTAAAACACCCTATGTAGTGGTTAGCCAAGGTCTTATATTAACCAAACTATTCCAATGGTCCAGTGTTTAAAATAACTGAAGTCAAATTCTTTTAAATTCCTTCCTATGTAGAAAGGGATTAGAACACTCTAATTAAAAAATATAGGTAAAGACAGGGTTTTTTAATACAGAAAAAATGGATTAAAAGCACATGGTTTACCTCTCAGGCCTGTCAAATAGTAGAGAAAACAAACCAATGATAATGTATAAAAAATAGAAAATAAAACAAAAGCAAAAATGTATGACTATAGAAGTGGTAAACATAAAGGTATTAGGAATATTAATTGTTAACATACATGAATATATGTGAAATTTTATCATTATTAATAATTTTCAGATTCTTCAATTGTATAGTACTCAAAATTCTAGAGCAAAGTTAGTGCTCAGTAAATATAATAATGATGACAATGTTGATCATTATAATTTCCCTATAACATTTTTAAAAGCACACCTACTATATACATACACATGCACATAGATATGGAAAAGAAAATGAAAAGAAAATAAAAATAAGGCAGGCATAGATGTGTAATGAGTGAAGGGGCATTTTTTAAAATATTAATTGATGCTTTAGAGAAAGAATCGTATGGTGGAAAACAGAGGTAGATAGAAAAGCCAGTGATTCAATCTGCCCTTTAAAAGCCTAAAGCCTCGGGCGCCTGGGTGGCTCAGTGGGTTAAGCCACTGCCTTCGGCTCGGGTCATGATCTCAGGGTCCTGGGATCGAGTCCCGCGTCGGGCTCTCTGCTCAGCGGGGAGCCTGCTTCCCTCTCTCTCTCTCTGCCTGCCTCTGTCTACTGTGATCTCTCTCTGTCAAATAAATAAATAAAATCTTTAAAAAAAAAAAAAAAGCCTAAAGCCTCAATGGAACAGGAAGTTTTCTAGAGCATAGACATTGAATTGTAAAGAATTCTAATGAATCAGAACTTCTCTGTCTCAAGAATATATAGCGGTTTCTCACTGGGGAGTAGAAAATCTGAGGTCCCTGAGAAATAGAACATGTTAGTGAGAATGGTGGCAGAACTGTCACAGTTTTCTGGAATCTAAGAGTAAGGAGCATCTCTATCACTTCCTGGGTGGATTGGTTGTTTTATCAACATTTTGTGGGAGAAATAGTTTTCCAATGTAAAGGACCCTTAAATCCACAGAATTTTCTGACCCCCGGTTAAAACCAATTGAATTAAAACCAGTGATTTCAGTATGCCCAAGCATGGCACTGAAGAACCAGCATACTTTTTGAATTTATAGAAACTGCTGTTATGAACCAAGGTAACTCAGCTGCAATATGCTTGTATGCTATTATGATATAATGACAGTGACCTTCTAAGTAATGGCAATGTAGAAAACTGCCTAGCAAAAAGGAAAAGTCCAGTGTTCCTCACTCACCATCCTAATAAAGATTTGACATTCTAGTAGTCCTCTTGGAAAACAGTGGAAAAGATCGATATTCATGGAGCCCAATATTGATTTGGATTAAGTTTTGATATCTGAGAGGAATGGTGACTCATAAAACAAATTGAGTTTCCAAAAACTTAAAAGAAAAAAAGTTCTCATTTTTGTATATTTGAATCTCTGAAATGAAATTTTGTATCACTGGCAACTATATAAAATATATGAATAATTGTGTATTTAATCATATTATATCAAAATAAATATAAATTATATTTACTAATGACATAATTATATACCTATAAAATGAAAAACAATTAGCAAAAATATGAATGAAATGGATGAATTTATAAGTACCCCAAATTTAAGCAGCTTTTTATTTTTCAATAATACCAACATAGAAAACTTATTAAAATATTCCATAAGAGCCTTGGGAAAAAATTGTGACATACTTAAAAATAATTTTAGCAAGAATATCATTTGATCTAAAGAACATTTGAATAAACATAAAGATATAAGATGAGTCATAATTATAAAGATATAATTACTTCACAGACAATATATATATATATATATAATTGCAAAATTAAGAGGAATAAAAAGAGAAATTCACAAAATTAATAGTGTTTTAGAAAGCTGGCCAAATACAAAATAAAAACTATAAAATCACTATCATTGGGCGCCTAAGTGGCTCAGTGGGTTAAACCCTCTGCCTTCAGCTCAGGTCATGATCTCAGGGTCCTGAGATCCAGCCCCGCATCGGGCTCTCTGCTCAGTGGGGAGCCTGCTTCCCTTCCTCTCTCTCTGCCTGCCTCTCTGCCTACTTGTGATCTCTGTCTGTCAAATAAATAAAATCTTAAAAAAAAATCACTATCATTCATATATAGAAAATAACCAGGTAGAAATTATAATTGAAAAACATCCATTTTAGTAGGAGCAACAAAATAGTATATTCACTAAACAAGAGGGATAATTTTGCTTTCAGAGGGAAAGAATTATGAAGAAGGTGATGATGGATTAGATTACAAAAAGAAGAGACTTCTGGGGCGCCTGGGTGGCTCAGTGGGTTGGGCCTCTGCCTTCGGCTCAGGTCATGATCTCAGGGCCCTGGGATTGAGCCCTGCATCAGGCTCTCTGCTCAGCAGGGAGTCTGCTTCCTCCTCTCTCTGCCTACTTGTGATCTCTGCCAAATAAATAAATAAAAATATTTAAAACAAAACAAAAAGAAGAGACTTCCTTTTCTCTTCATTGTACATATAAATTGAAAATAAAATCATGCAGTCCATTTTCCAGTTACAAGTAAGGTAAGGTAGCTTGGGGCAGACTTCCATCTGGAAACACTAGAAAATCTGAATAAACTGAGAAAAAATTATCTAGGAAAAGCACTAGTCTAGAATTATATAACCAGCAAAATACATCCTTCAAAAAAGAAAGACCAAGAAAGGAGATGAAAAAAATGGTAACTCGATGAATCAACCATAGTAGCTATAGTAAAGCTAGATAAAGTAGAAAATTAATCCAGTAGGACATTGGGCAAAGTGAAATATAAGGCAAGGAACATTACTACTGAAAAAAAGGGATGTCATCATTAATTTCAAGTGTCAACTTGACTGCATCATAGGGTGTCCAGATATCAAACTAAACATTATTTCTGGATGTGTCTGTGAGGGTATTTCTGATGGAATTAGCATCTGAATTGGTGGATTCAATAAAGCAGTTTGTTCTCCCCAACATAAGTAGGTACCATCAAATCTATTAGGGGCCTGCATAGAACAAATTGATGGGGGAAGTTTTTGTTTCCTGCCTGCATGTTTGAATTGAGACATCTCATCTCATTGTCTCAGGTCCTCCAACTAGGATTTACATCAGCTCCCCTGGTTCTCAGGCTTTTAGACTCAGACTGAATGATACCACTGGCTTTCTTGGATCCCAGGCTTGTAGACAGCAGATCATAGGACTTCTTGGCCACCATAGTCATGTAAGTTAATTCCTGAAATACACACACACACACACACACACACACACATATATGTTTATGTTTGTACTATATTAGAGAATCCTGACTAATATAAGGGCTATTTTACAATGATAGTGAACTTAATCCATCAGTAGGATTCTAGGTCAGTATTCATCCCAAAAATATAGCTTCAAAAATATATGAAGCAAAAAAAAAATAGATAAATAAACATATATATATATATATATATATATATATATATATAAAGCAAAACTTAAAAAGAAAAATAGGCTAATTGACAACTATTTTGGAGACATTAATATCCCTCTCTCAAAAGTTGATCAAAAGAGTTAAATTTAAAAATTATAAACATAAACATTCTGAACAACACATAAACAAAAAATGGAAATAACAAATAACATTTAAAAATACTAGAAAATGCCACATTGAAAGCAATTATTTTGAAGTAATCATAGATTTAAAAAACTCATAGCAGAGATTATAACATATGTTGGAATGTTTGATAATAACTATATAGTATATCCAAATTTGCTTCTGGCCAAATGGAGAAACAGGGTCTGTATTTATCCTCCTGCAGGAAACAGCTAAGATACTGGGCAACCTATGTGAAACAATAGTTTTTTTTTTGTTTTTTTTTTAAGTTTTTTGTTTTAATTCTAGTATAGTTAACATAAAGTGTTATATTAGCTTCAGATATACAATATAGTGTTTTAACAGTTTTGTACTTTACTCGGTACTCATCATGGTAAGTGTACTCTTAATATCCTTCACCTATTTCACCTATCTCCCCACCCATTTCCCCTCTGGTAACCATCAGTTTATTCTCTGTTGTTAAGAATCTGTTTCTTTTTTTTTTTTTTCTTTTTTAATAGTTTTGAAGATGCTGAACGTCAGGTGTAGTGTAAGCCCTGATTTTTCTTTTTTGTATTTCAAGTGTCTTACTTGGGCTTCGATTGCCAAGGTATCAACTTTAAAGACAGTTAATCTCAAATAAACACACTGCCATCCACATAACAGATAAAGAGTCAGGCAGAGTGCCCCCTTGATACTCCTTTGTTTAACAATTTTTGGTTGATTTAGATAACTGACCATTTAGGTACTTTTTTTCTCCCCTTTTCTTCCCGTGTTTCATTTTCCACTCTTAAGTTTTAATTTCACCAATAAAGAGTTGAACCCATAAACTCTAGGCCTTCCAATCCCAACCCCAGTAAAAGCAGAATCCCAGGCTAGCTCACTTGCTCTCTCTTCCCCAACAACCAGCAGCCTCATTTTGGGGTCTTATGCATGCCATGTATGCTACAGAACTTGTGAGTTATAAATCTTGTTTCTTTCAGTTTCCTGATAGTTATAACTAAGGAGAATTACAATTATAATAAGAACCATAAGGGTCAGTCCAACCACAATATTGGTCCCAACCTGGGAACCTAGGAACCTGGTCCAGGTGAGTGCTTTCTGGCACTCCTAGCCAATAGCAGAGCTGTCAATAAGCTGAGACCACACAACAATTCAGGCAAGGAAGCAGAATGATCTCTGAGAGACAGAAAGTAAATCTGATATGTTCTAAGACTCCCTCAGCTCACTGCCTTGAAGAGGTTTTCACGCTCTGAGGAAAAAGGACGAATCTAGGCTGAGCTTGGCCAACTCCTTAAATAGAAGTAAAAGAGCTGAGTGTCCAAGGATAGCAAGACTCCTTGATGGCAAGACTTCACAAAACAGAGTGCCAGAGAAGAGAGAACTGCATACACAGAGAAATCTGGAGATGTGCAGAGGACCCTATTGGAGTATTCAACAGCATACCATACACATATCTGAGGGAACGTTCTAAAGTAAGGAAAACTAACCCCAAAAAAGATTAGTAGGACCAGTGTTTGAAAAGTTTCAAGAGCCCAGAGATAGTGCCTGTTTACTAATACAACTTTATAACTCACAAGACATTGAGTAGATTATTCAAAAGTGTCTTGCCTTTGTAATGGGGAATAATCACCCTTAAGGAAGTGTTTGCTCTGGTTTGATAATGATGTAAAGCAACTGGATATTTTATACATTGCCGGTGTTAGTAAATTACAGCTACAGTGGAAAAGTCATAGGAAGTATCAACTAGAGCTGAACATGTGCTTGCCCTATGATTAAAAATTCCACATATAAACACCTAGAAAGAAATGTGTGCTGATGTTTACCCCACAACATATAAAAGAATTTTGCCATGGTACTGTTCATGATATTTGAAAACTGAAAATTGCCCAAAAGTGTACAAACAAAAGAATGGATTGTTGTATTCATATACTGTATAATACCGAAATGAATATATTACAATTACCTACAACCACATAGATGAATTTTACAAGTATATTTTGAGCAAAAGAAACAAGCCATAATAGATTACAAAATGTAGTCGTTTACATAAAGTTCAAACAGACAAAATCCTAATAATCCTACTAGCTAATAATAGCTAATACTTATATTGATGAGCTTAAAAGGGTCAGAGAAGCTATACAAATTCTTTAGTTTCTTGTGTGCTCAGTGGGGAGCCTGCTTCCCTTCCTCTCTCTCTGCCTGCCTCTCTGCCTACTTGTGATCTCTGTCTGTCAAATAAATAAAATCTTAAAAAAAAATCACTATCATTCATATATAGAAAATAACCAGGTAGAAATTATAATTGAAAAACATCCATTTTAGTAGGAGCAACAAAATAGTATATTCACTAAACAAGAGGGATAATTTTGCTTTCAGAGGGAAAGAATTATGAAGAAGGTGATGATGGATTAGATTACAAAAAGAAGAGACTTCTGGGGCGCCTGGGTGGCTCAGTGGGTTGGGCCTCTGCCTTCGGCTCAGGTCATGATCTCAGGGCCCTGGGATTGAGCCCTGCATCAGGCTCTCTGCTCAGCAGGGAGTCTGCTTCCTCCTCTCTCTGCCTACTTGTGATCTCTGCCAAATAAATAAATAAAAATATTTAAAACAAAACAAAAAGAAGAGACTTCCTTTTCTCTTCATTGTACATATAAATTGAAAATAAAATCATGCAGTCCATTTTCCAGTTACAAGTAAGGTAAGGTAGCTTGGGGCAGACTTCCATCTGGAAACACTAGAAAATCTGAATAAACTGAGAAAAAATTATCTAGGAAAAGCACTAGTCTAGAATTATATAACCAGCAAAATACATCCTTCAAAAAAGAAAGACCAAGAAAGGAGATGAAAAAAATGGTAACTCGATGAATCAACCATAGTAGCTATAGTAAAGCTAGATAAAGTAGAAAATTAATCCAGTAGGACATTGGGCAAAGTGAAATATAAGGCAAGGAACATTACTACTGAAAAAAAGGGATGTCATCATTAATTTCAAGTGTCAACTTGACTGCATCATAGGGTGTCCAGATATCAAACTAAACATTATTTCTGGATGTGTCTGTGAGGGTATTTCTGATGGAATTAGCATCTGAATTGGTGGATTCAATAAAGCAGTTTGTTCTCCCCAACATAAGTAGGTACCATCAAATCTATTAGGGGCCTGCATAGAACAAATTGATGGGGGAAGTTTTTGTTTCCTGCCTGCATGTTTGAATTGAGACATCTCATCTCATTGTCTCAGGTCCTCCAACTAGGATTTACATCAGCTCCCCTGGTTCTCAGGCTTTTAGACTCAGACTGAATGATACCACTGGCTTTCTTGGATCCCAGGCTTGTAGACAGCAGATCATAGGACTTCTTGGCCACCATAGTCATGTAAGTTAATTCCTGAAATACACACACACACACACACACACACACACATATATGTTTATGTTTGTACTATATTAGAGAATCCTGACTAATATAAGGGCTATTTTACAATGATAGTGAACTTAATCCATCAGTAGGATTCTAGGTCAGTATTCATCCCAAAAATATAGCTTCAAAAATATATGAAGCAAAAAAAAAATAGATAAATAAACATATATATATATATATATATATATATATATATATAAAGCAAAACTTAAAAAGAAAAATAGGCTAATTGACAACTATTTTGGAGACATTAATATCCCTCTCTCAAAAGTTGATCAAAAGAGTTAAATTTAAAAATTATAAACATAAACATTCTGAACAACACATAAACAAAAAATGGAAATAACAAATAACATTTAAAAATACTAGAAAATGCCACATTGAAAGCAATTATTTTGAAGTAATCATAGATTTAAAAAACTCATAGCAGAGATTATAACATATGTTGGAATGTTTGATAATAACTATATAGTATATCCAAATTTGCTTCTGGCCAAATGGAGAAACAGGGTCTGTATTTATCCTCCTGCAGGAAACAGCTAAGATACTGGGCAACCTATGTGAAACAATAGTTTTTTTTTTGTTTTTTTTTTAAGTTTTTTGTTTTAATTCTAGTATAGTTAACATAAAGTGTTATATTAGCTTCAGATATACAATATAGTGTTTTAACAGTTTTGTACTTTACTCGGTACTCATCATGGTAAGTGTACTCTTAATATCCTTCACCTATTTCACCTATCTCCCCACCCATTTCCCCTCTGGTAACCATCAGTTTATTCTCTGTTGTTAAGAATCTGTTTCTTTTTTTTTTTTTTCTTTTTTAATAGTTTTGAAGATGCTGAACGTCAGGTGTAGTGTAAGCCCTGATTTTTCTTTTTTGTATTTCAAGTGTCTTACTTGGGCTTCGATTGCCAAGGTATCAACTTTAAAGACAGTTAATCTCAAATAAACACACTGCCATCCACATAACAGATAAAGAGTCAGGCAGAGTGCCCCCTTGATACTCCTTTGTTTAACAATTTTTGGTTGATTTAGATAACTGACCATTTAGGTACTTTTTTTCTCCCCTTTTCTTCCCGTGTTTCATTTTCCACTCTTAAGTTTTAATTTCACCAATAAAGAGTTGAACCCATAAACTCTAGGCCTTCCAATCCCAACCCCAGTAAAAGCAGAATCCCAGGCTAGCTCACTTGCTCTCTCTTCCCCAACAACCAGCAGCCTCATTTTGGGGTCTTATGCATGCCATGTATGCTACAGAACTTGTGAGTTATAAATCTTGTTTCTTTCAGTTTCCTGATAGTTATAACTAAGGAGAATTACAATTATAATAAGAACCATAAGGGTCAGTCCAACCACAATATTGGTCCCAACCTGGGAACCTAGGAACCTGGTCCAGGTGAGTGCTTTCTGGCACTCCTAGCCAATAGCAGAGCTGTCAATAAGCTGAGACCACACAACAATTCAGGCAAGGAAGCAGAATGATCTCTGAGAGACAGAAAGTAAATCTGATATGTTCTAAGACTCCCTCAGCTCACTGCCTTGAAGAGGTTTTCACGCTCTGAGGAAAAAGGACGAATCTAGGCTGAGCTTGGCCAACTCCTTAAATAGAAGTAAAAGAGCTGAGTGTCCAAGGATAGCAAGACTCCTTGATGGCAAGACTTCACAAAACAGAGTGCCAGAGAAGAGAGAACTGCATACACAGAGAAATCTGGAGATGTGCAGAGGACCCTATTGGAGTATTCAACAGCATACCATACACATATCTGAGGGAACGTTCTAAAGTAAGGAAAACTAACCCCAAAAAAGATTAGTAGGACCAGTGTTTGAAAAGTTTCAAGAGCCCAGAGATAGTGCCTGTTTACTAATACAACTTTATAACTCACAAGACATTGAGTAGATTATTCAAAAGTGTCTTGCCTTTGTAATGGGGAATAATCACCCTTAAGGAAGTGTTTGCTCTGGTTTGATAATGATGTAAAGCAACTGGATATTTTATACATTGCCGGTGTTAGTAAATTACAGCTACAGTGGAAAAGTCATAGGAAGTATCAACTAGAGCTGAACATGTGCTTGCCCTATGATTAAAAATTCCACATATAAACACCTAGAAAGAAATGTGTGCTGATGTTTACCCCACAACATATAAAAGAATTTTGCCATGGTACTGTTCATGATATTTGAAAACTGAAAATTGCCCAAAAGTGTACAAACAAAAGAATGGATTGTTGTATTCATATACTGTATAATACCGAAATGAATATATTACAATTACCTACAACCACATAGATGAATTTTACAAGTATATTTTGAGCAAAAGAAACAAGCCATAATAGATTACAAAATGTAGTCGTTTACATAAAGTTCAAACAGACAAAATCCTAATAATCCTACTAGCTAATAATAGCTAATACTTATATTGATGAGCTTAAAAGGGTCAGAGAAGCTATACAAATTCTTTAGTTTCTTGTGTGTTTCTTTTTGCTAAAACTCATCTTTCCCATCACCGTACTAGAGTTTATCACATATTCTTGTTTCTTTTTGCTAAAACTCATCTTTCCCATCACCGTACTAGAGTTTATCACATATTCAACTGTTGGATGGCAATATCTGTATATATAAAATCACTCAGAGCCTAAGAAATTCCAGAAATTAACTCATACATTTCTCCACTAACAAATTATCTCATTCATGTTCTATTCGAAGCCTATATTCTATATCTAGAGTATTTCACCTATAGGCAACTGTTGCAAGTAACTTGGAAAATAATCATTTATCCCCTGTGATTTTCTCCCAGATGTCTCCCAAGTGTAGCTGTTCTTTTATTTATCCATAGTACTTTTGCCTTACCTCAGGTTCTTATTGTCTCTTAATTAGATTGATACAATAGTCTTTTGATTTATTAGCTTCTGGTATTAGCCCTTTTCTATCATATTTATACACTTTCTATCAGTATGGTCTAAATTTCAGATCCGTATTTTCAGTTCAAAATGGCCAACCACAAATTTAAACTACTTCTCTATCCACTCAAAGGCAAACATATGAAAACACAAAAGGCCTGAGGATACGAAAGCCAGCTAAAATAAAATCTGAAGAACTCCTGAACTATAGAAAGAAGATTTTATCAGATTTGAGTTGAAGAAACATGTGAAGGTACAGGCTAAGAATTGTTGTTAATTGTAGCAATTCCTAGGTGAAACCTAGAAAGTCTTAAAATTAGTCAATAGTCTCCCTTTCTGTCTTGAAGGAGATTCAACATCAGCAATGATTTATGTTCTCTAGGCTAATTGCAATTCAGTATGGAAAGTAAGTACTTATCCTGCTGGGTCATAAATGCGAAGCAGAGCAAAAATGGGAAGCAGTTCTCAAAGGGTATAGGGAAAAACTAACAGTCCTTCCAAGTAGGAAAACACTTTGTTTTGTTTGTTTAAGTAGGCTCCATGCCCAGCATGGAGCCCAATGTGGGTCTTGAACTTACGATCCTGAGATCAAGACCTGAGCTGATGAGCCCTGAGCATCGAGAGTCAGATGCTCGATCTACTGAACCACCCATGCGCCCCCAAGGAGAAAAATATCTTAAACTGCTTCATTTTTAGAGTAAAGCCCTCTTTAATCTCTCAAATATCGACCCCCCTCAACCTACCTGTGTACAAGAAATTCTGCTAGTTGATAACTCCTGATTTCTTTTACTTGAATCCTTGTTGAGGATCCATACAAGATCCTAAGAAAATATGACTTGAAGTTAAAATAATAATAATAATAATATCAATGCAGTAAAAACTACTGGGGATTGAATAGGGATTATTTGTTTCTATCATCAATGCCATCTCTTGTTTCTATTAATACACACAGGAAACAACTATACACTCAGTTGAAACTATGAACTGTTATTTTCTGTGTAACTATTACATTATACTTAATACCTTTCTTGAGGAGAGGAGAATTGATGGATTTGTTATAGGTGTGAGTTTACATTGGGTGAATGGAGGTCTTTTGGATTCCCCACAAGGTTTAGGTGGAGATCTGAGCTCGAATAAAGATAGCCAGAAGGAAACCAGCAAGCACAAATTAGTTTATTGAAGCAAAAGTATACTTCCAATGTGGGAGAGAGGGCAGGTTAGTCAAGATGGAATGACCCCTTGGGTAGTTTTGAAATTGAATGTTATTGGGTCTCTCTGGGCTGGGAGGGGCTGTGAAGTACATTGGGGTGGTCTCTAATGGTGGCTGTTTCCAATCATTTGGGAAATTCCTCCCACAGGTTGGGAGAAGAATTTTTTGCCCTATAATGTTTTGTACCAGAAGGTCAAGGCAGCCTTTCTCCATTAGCCCAGCTGTATTAAAATGCAAATGTGTTATAATTAGTCTAGGGGTTACCCTGGGGCAGAGGTGATGGAGGACAGCATATGTTCTGCACCTGTGTCTCTTGATCTGTTAGTCCCAAGTCTTGGAAGCTATAAGGTCAAGATGTTGAACACCTGGGCTTATCATATGTAACTTTTTAAAATCACTTTCCTTGCCTCTAGCTCATGTCTCTATCATTCCCCTTCAAGAACTTGGGACTCTGCCTGCAGGCATTTCTTCCAGTGCTCATGTGTAGTTTCTACCTAACAGATTCAACATTTTCTTGAGATATATTTAGCGTTTCCGGGTGTCTTTAGCCTAGTGCAGGAGAAGGGAAAAATTCCTTTTCCCCCGCAAGTTTCTTCCATCTAGTTTAGGAATTAAATTGACCTGAGACAGGTTAACAAGATAACAAACCAAAGTTTTATTACCAGTGCACACAGACCTAATAATGAAATCGAGACCAAGAAATGATCAAGAAAGGCATTTTTTTCATTTACATAATAGCTTTAATTATTTAAACGTAAGATATTTAAGCATAGTTTCATAATTACAAAAGAACTACATAGAACTAGAATAAAAATTTTTTTTCTCACAAAGATATGTTGGGTTTTGTCCTTCTTTTTTGTAAGTTTTTAATTTAATTCCAATTTGTTAACATACAGTGTTATATTAATTTCAGGTGTACGATATAGTAATTTAACACTTGCATACATCCCCCTGTGCTCATCACAACAAATGCTCTCCTTAATCTTCATCACCTATTTAATCCATTCCCCCACCACCTCTGAAAGTAGGAAGTTTTTATACATTTCAAACAAAGAGATAATAAATTTGTGAGGAATTGATATGATAAAGAAAACAGATCTTTGCAAGCTTTAATTAGTAAGGAATTCTAAGCAGAATTTGGGCTGAGGTAGTAGATTAGTAAAAAGTAAGAAGGTTTGTTTCTACAGCTTTCTCAGCTTTAAAGTCCTTATCTCTGGTAATAAGGATATCTGTATTTTTTTTTAAGATTTTATTTATTTGACAGAGAACAAAAGTAGGCAGAGAGAGAGAGGAAGGGTCCAGGCTCCCTGTTGAGCAGAGAGCCTGCGGGTCTCAATCCCAGGACCCTGGAATCAAGACCTGAGCCAAAGGCAGAGGTTTTTTTGTTTTTGTTTTTGTTTTTTTAAATATTTTATTCATTCATTTGACAGACAGAGATTACAAGTAGACAGAGAGGCAGACAGAGAGAGAGAGGGAGGGGGAAGCAGGCTCTCTGCTGAGCAGAGAGCCCGATGCGGGGCTCTATCCCAGAACGCCGAGATCATGACCTGAGCCGAAGGCAGAGGCTTTAAACCACTGAGCCACCCAGGCACCCCCAAAGGCAGAGGTTTTAACCAACTGAGCCACCCAGGTGCCCCAGGATATCTGTACTTCTTAGGACAGAGAGAGTCCTTTCCATATGGGAGATGTATTTCTTGCTTTCAGAGGGGCAGAGGAGAATCTGAATATCCCTGTTCCAGCTGTTTCCCAAGTAGCTTCAATTCAGAGTTATCAGTATGCTATTGTAGCACATTTTGGGGTGACCTGTTTTGGGCCCCTGTGCTAGAGAGGATGTTTTTAGCTCTTAAGTAGACGAGATAGGGGTTAGACATATATGAAATCAGCTTATATGATGATTGCAAAGTCATGGTTTTAAAAGTCAGTAAGTACCCATCAGTAAGTATTTAAGAAATTTTTGCTGTTTGCTTGGGGGCAGGCACAGTCTTAACTCATGAGGACTATACGATTTATTTGGAGAATCAAGGCTAATATATGTGAAAGGATGGACATATACTAAAGGGCTATTTTGTAATACTAGCAACTAGTGCAATAGGAGTCAAATGTATACAGTTTTCCCTTTATTCATCATTAAAGAAAAGAATGGAGATTGGTCTTAAAGGATGACTGTGATTAGAGCTTGGCAGTTGTGGGAGAGAACCATGATTTTCCTAGGAAGAATAATGAAGAAGGTAAAGAAATATACATGTTAGGTAAGGTTCCAGAAATTTTAAGTTTGTAGGCTGCCACATATAGCCTCTGTCATATATTTTCCTTCTCACCCTTAATCACACAAAAATATAAAAAAGGAAGGAAGGAAGGAAGGAAGGAAGGAAAAAGGAAGGAAGAAAGGAAGGAAAAAGGAAAGAAGGAGAAGAAAGAAAGAAAGAAAGAAAGAAAAAGGGAAAGAAGTCGCATTTTTTGCTGTGGAACTCTTTATAAATAGTGTTTATAATAGTGTTTATAATAGTTTATAGTCAGTGTTTATAATAGTTTATAATAGTCAGTGTTTATAAATAGTCATCTGTTTATGAATAGTCAGATTTGGCCAATAGACCATAGTGTGCCAATCCCAAATTTAGAATGACTGTGGAATTCTGCCTGACGGGATTGGGAGTTTAATACTGGACAATAATAGTAGAGAAGGTTGGAAAGAAAAGATGAAGTCATTATATTAAGCTATATTACTAAGAACATTGAAAGCCAGAGTGAGGCATTGGATTTGAACTTTGATTTTATCCCCTAAATATAAGGTGAAAGTACTTATAGTCCAATTAATTTCAGTTATCTTCTAGGTTAAGCCAAATTATTCTTCTCATTTGATCCTAGGAAATCAAATGGAGGGTGTTTAATTAAATGGGAACATTAAATCAAGTTTTGCTTTATCTCTTATTGGGTAGAGCCAAAGCATTCCTTTTTAAAAATTTCTATTGCTTCTGAAAGTACACCTTTTAATGAAATTCAATGACTGCTGATGTTAATATGTTGACCTTGGATGTTCTGATGCACAAATTAAATGAAGACCATATGGGGTGGTTTTCTTTGGAGATGTTGTGTATTTTGTACTTGTGATGTTAAGGGGACTGTTATTGAAACTCAAATCCTAAATTTTCTATTTGCTCACAGTTGGGGTATCCCTAGGTGCTGATAAGAGTTGTCACAGCTCTCTGGTAAAATTTTAGAGGTTTCAAAAGTTTCTGAATCCTCACAACATTTTTTTTTTCTATACTTGTGAATTCCCTAGGCAGTGACTTTCCTAGTAGGATATATGAGAATGAACATATGTGATATATAATGCATATTTTACACATGTGAAATTCTTTGTTAACATCTGGATTTTTCATTCTGTTAAATCAATTTCTTTTATGTTTAAATGTTATGGAAATATGGAGAAATATAGAAAATAGAGATAATCTCAGAAAAAGTTCTAGTAGTAAAACTTTCACAGAAATGAATACATGATTTTGATGATAATATGAGAAAAATATATAATAGTATATAGGATTGCTTAGGAAATTAAGTGAATAGTAATGTGAGATCGTGATTGATAAAAGGGAGAGAAAAATACTGTTAATTGACATCAAGTTACAATTTTTTAGTGAAATGTCTCAGTGAACTAATAAAAAATAATATCTGGATAAATTTAATTTCAAAGGGTCTGTCAGTAAGTATGAAAGTTTATAAATGGGGAATTAGAAGAGAAATCAGAAAGCAGGGAGATGATTGAAACAAATTATAAATAAATTTGGTTAAAGTTACTTAGACATGTATGTTTTAAATCTATAGAATTTAAGACTCTGCTAAAGCAAATTTGCTTACATATAAGTGTAAATCTTAGGCAAAAATTTTCCCTCAGAACCTAGACTCATGATTATTTTGTGAGTGCATGAGAGAAATGTAATCTGAGAAAGATTTCTAGGCATTTATCGGAAATGTAATGTTGTATTCCAGAAGTCAATTTATGGGTAAAATTGTAATGTTACACTTGTTCTGTCATTTATCATATACATATTATATATTATTTTGCCCACCTAAATATTTCTATTTTTTAAAAGTTCATGATATGTAAAATGAATTTGAAAGTGCTAATTACAGAAATGAGAATGTCAGGATAATGAAAAATTGATAAGATTAAAAGTGAGAAAATAGGACATATTAAAATATGTAATAGATATTTTAATATAAATTAAAATATCAGCAAAAAGTGTAGAAATTAAGTTCTCACTATATAAATATAGTTGAAATTTTTTATTTACAAAATTTCATAAGTGTGAAATAGTGATTTTTTAAAAGCCAGATAATTTTTCATGGTCCAAATAGTTAATTTTTCTTCATACCAGTGAATCTTTATTACCCAGTCATTTCAATCATCTGAATGCAGAGGAAAAGCTCACTGAAGTGGGAATTAGGGATTGTGGAGGCTGAGCACAGCCTCCTCACCAGCACATTCATTTGTAATATAATCATCTTTTTATTTTCTTAATTATTAATTAGCTAATATTTCTTTTTCCACTCTACATGAAAAGCATACTTACTTATATTTTCTGGAATGCTAATCCATAGTGTCTTGGAGGGGCTGGACTCACAAATAAATAATTAAAATGTGCCTTTATATTTTAATAGAAAAAGGTGCAGGTAAAGGAAAGACAATTTATGAGAGTAAAGATAGGAGAAAATCATCAGAATGTTATCACTGAATAATGACATTTAGGTAGTCTTAAAAGAGTCATAGGATTTTGCCAGGGAGAAAAGATAAGTTGCCTATAATACTAAATATTTCTGTTTGAGGACAATGAATTGTGCTTCTAAAATCCAACTTTAGTGCAGATGTTTTATAAGTAAACAGAAATATATTTATATACATCTATTTATATAGGCATATATATAAAACAATCATAAACATATTTAAACATGTATATAAACATACATGTATATATATTTTCATTTGCATTCTGATTTGCTCTGGCTTCCATCATCAATCAAAATTTCAGACATTTCATTATTCAGTGTACACATTTATTATGTTCAATTCTATCTACTGGAAAATTGACAGTGTAGGGCAAAGTCCCTAAGCACTTTCAGGTTTTTTGTTGTAAAAGAATTGCTGAAAGAGTTTTAGACAATATAGGAAAACAATCCTTTTTTTATTATTTTTCTTTTAGATTCCAGTTAGAATTAAGAAGTTGAATCAGCAATCTCTCTTCCATCCCTACCATACACAGACATAAATGTATTAAATATTAAAATGCATAGTAAAGTTGAAATAAATAAAGCTAAAACTAAATTTTAAAAGGTTGAATCTATGGATAAGTTTACCTCAACTCTCCTGATATCTAATATATAATGTGTATATTTATTCAAGATGCTTTTTAATAAAAAATACCCTTTGTATATTCATTATCTGTGCAGTCCCTATTAATGTTTCTTATCTGCAGAAATCACCATATTTTGACCAGTGATTTCATTTTGGTATTACTTTTGATGGAAATTTTTTTTTTCATACCTTGAAAATAAACCATTTACCTTTCCAGAACAATTCTAGCAAACTCATTTAGTGGTGCCATCACCTAAATTTATCCCTTGATTTCTTCTGAATTTCATGAAGTTTTCATGTAGTTGACATGGTGAAGTTTCAATTCTAAGATCAGATTTGTGTATGTATGACCTGAAAAGGTAAATAGGCATGTTTAGCCAGAAGGATATTAAAATATATTTAGTATAGATGACCAAGATTTTCTTTTTGTTCATACTTTTAAAACCTACTTAGTTATCTTTCACTTTTTCTTTGTTTCTAATTGTTAAAAATAAAAAGAGCAAGAAACTTACAAAATTTTGTTACCGTGATGATTAATATTTAGAGATTATGAGAAACAAAACTCCAGCCAACCAAAGAGAAGCAAAAGAAGAGGGAGGAAGGAGAATATAATATAAATAAAATAGAACAAAAGAAAATAAACATCATAATATTAAGAGGAAATTTAGCCAAAGATTTGTAAGTAGCATGACACTTTGGACATGAGAAAAATGACTTCTCTTTAACCATCTGCATTAGGAAATAAACTTGTCTTTTCAATCAGATGGCTGCTTTATCAACTATTATACATCTGATGAATCTATTTCTCAAATTGATGCTAAAATGCAATTTTGAACTTTTTAAAGCAAACCTGCATATCACAGCAGGGGTGAGAGAAGAAGTTGAAGGTCAAAGGGGAAATTCCTTGTGATAGAATTTGTTTTTGCAAGTTATGCCAGTATCTACAAAACCGCCAGTTTCACTCTCAATGAAGAGGACACAATAAAAGGATTTAGAAGACAGCTTGGTAGCTACCCATAATCTGATGTAAAAACTACTATGCAAAAAAAAAATCCTCCCCACCACAACATATATATTTTTCATTAAATTAAGCATAATAATATTTCTTAAAATAATAATTAAAAGCTGGACTATTCTCCTTATTAAATATTCAATGTAATTTATTTTTTTTAATTTGTTTAATTCTTATATATTTTGAAATAATTATCAGCAAGCCACACATTAGGATACCTATTTTAAATAGAAGAGAAAGACATATTAAAATTCAAGCGTATGGGATGAAACAATGTATGTTCAACAAAGAGGGTACTGGGGGAGATCAAGTACAGAAATATTTCATTGTATTTGAATAGAGTTAGCATTCAAGTTCATATGTTACTCTATTTAAATTAATGTTCTCACCATTCAAATGATAAATGCCTTTTATGAGAGAAAAGCCTCCTGAGTTTGTCATGAATATGTGTAAATATGCCTTCTTAAACCCTCAAATTCTCAGGCATTAGAAGAAAGAGTACTGTTGTATAATGGAATGATCAAATGATCAATCTACTAAAGGTTTGAAAGTTTAAGCTCTGATACAAATAGTATAACAATTTCACGACACGACCTTCAAAATTTATTTAAAATTTTGGAGTCTTTTTTTTTTTTTTTTTAATAACTTGAGAGCTTTGGTTTAAATAGTCTATTTATCTGCAAAGCTTGATCTTTCAGAAATTGACATTGTACTAATAAGAATCTTGAGTTACTTTTCATATTTTAAAGTCTTCTAAGAACATATCAAGTCTCATTACTTAAAACTGGAATTTTATCATGTAATATGATTTCTGATCATATGATTTTAGGTTATTGATTGATCAAGGATGGGAAAAAATACATGTGCTATTTTTTGGTAAATAAATATGTTGGAAATATTGCCCTTTGGGGAAGAGGACAATAAAAGCAATTTCTCTGAAGTGCTAAAATATAATATTTTTATATTTAACTGCTTTGCATGGTTCAAAGTTACTCTTTTTTTTTTTTTGAAGTGTTATAATTTCCTGGGTTTTACTTATTTATTCGCTTTTAATTCTACATCAAATTTATCCAGTTTTGTATTTTTTTTAACTTTGAAGACATGTCCATTTTAATTAAACAAACAACATTAAATTATTTTGAATATTGAATAATTTTTCAGAGCACATGAACTTGAAAAACATTTGGGTTAGTTTCTTTCTGAGAGTTTTAGAATGCTGATACTTATTAGTGCTTGCCTTTAAGTCAACTATAAACAACACGTATAAATTTTAATACCATCCACAGGTAGAGAAAATATTACATTTATAACATATGTATGGGCATACATTTGAACACACAGACCAAACACAACCAAAATCTTATGCCCGTTGTTTTTACTATTTGTGGAGAGGGAATTATAGATCTGGTTTCCAAATACCTCCTGCTCTTTTTTCTGATTAAAAAAAAAGTCCAGGGGCACCTGGGTGGCTCAGTTATTGGGCAGCTGCCTTTGGCTCAGGTTATGATCCCGGGGTCTTGGGATCGAGCCTCGCGTCGGACTCCCTGCTCAGTGAGGAGTCTGCTTCTCCCTTTCTCTCTGCTTATTTGTGATCGCTGTCTGTCAAATAAATAAATAAAATCTTAAAAAAAAAAAAAGTCCATATTTCAAAGAATGGCTCTTAGTTTCCAGAGAAGGTAGGGGTAGAAAATTTGCATTATAAAGGCATAAGGACCATTTATGAGCTTTTTATCCCAGGGGAACATTTTGGGACATAATGCCTTCTAATCAGAGGTGCTAGAGCCTGAGAATAAGAACATGTCTAGCAGTTTGTATTTTAAAGAGGTCTCTTCCTTTGTCCCCTTTTTTCCTTCAGTTATGGGTGATTGTAGACTGTTTATATTTCAAAAACATGAAAGAAAATGTATAGCTGTATGCAATAGAAAAAAATGCAAGTTATTTTTTAAGAGATTTGATATAATTGCTATTAAAAATATTCCCCTTAAGTACAAGATAATTTTGTTCTAATATCCTGATCTTTTTGTAATATCTATAAGCATTTTGAGAAGAAAATGGGAGTTATTGAGATTAATGAAGATACGTAGGCTTAGATTTGTTTTCAGAGTTACAATTCTGGTTTTGCTGAGATTTGCAAAACAAAGACATTTTTGGTAATTTTTTTCTAGAGAACTAGATTACATGTTGAATATTAAGGAATTGACGCACCATTTTTTTTTTCCTTTGGTGTAAGTGTAACTTTATTTTCTTTACAGTGCTATACTAGTTTCAGGTGTACAGTATAATGATTCAATAATTCCATATATCATTTAGGGCTCATCACAAGTGTACTCTTTAATTCCCATCACCTATTTAACCCATCCCCCCCCCCTGATAACCATCATTTTTTTCTTTATAATTAAGAGTCTGTTTTTTGGTTCGTGTCTCTGTTGCTCTTTTTCTCTTTTTCTCCTTTTGTTTCTTAAATTCTACATGGGAGTGAAATCATGAAAATTGTCTTTCTCTGACTTACTTAGCATAATACTCTCTGATTCCATCCATGTTGTTGCAAACAGCAAGATTTCATTCCTTTTTGTGGCTGAATAATATTCCATTATATATCACTTCTTATTCATCTATCAGTGGATACTTGGGCTGCATTCATATCTTGACTATTGTAAATACTGTTGCTGTAAACATAGGGGTGCATACATTTCTTTGAATTGGTGTTTTTGTATTCCTTGAGTAAATACCTAGTAGTTCAATTGCTGCATGGTAGGATAGTTCTACTTTTAACTTTTTTTTGGGGGGGAGTAAGACTTTTTTTTTTCATCTGTATTTTTTTATTTTTTATTTTCTTATAAACATATAATGTATTTTTATCCGCAGGGGTACAGGTCTGTGAATCGCCAGGTTTACACACTTCATAGCACTCACCATAGCACGTACCCTCCCCAATGTCCATAATCCCATGCCCCTCTCCCGAACCCCCTCCCCCCATCAACCCTCAGTTTGTTTTGTGAGATTGAGTCACTTATGGTTTCTCTCCCTCGCCATCCCATCTTGTTTCATTTACTCTTCTCCTACCCCTCTAACCCCCCACATTGCATCTCCACTTCCTCATACCAGGGAGATCATATGATAGTTGTCTTTCTCCGATTGACTTATTTCGCTAAGCATGATACCCTCTAGTTCCATCCACGTCGTCGCAAATGGCAAGATTTCATTTCTTTTGATGGCTGCATAGTATTCCATTGTGTATATATACCACTTCTTCTTTATCCATTCGTCTGTTGATGGACATCTAGGTTCTTTCCATAGTTTGGCTATTGTAGACATTGCTGCTATAAACATTCGGGTGCATGTGCCCCTTCGGATCACTACGTTTGTATCTTTAGGGTAAATACCCAGCAGTGCAATTGCTGGGTCATAGGGTAGTTCTATTTTCAACATTTTGAGGAACCTCCATGCTGTTTTCCAGAGTGGTTGCACCAGCTTGCATTCCCACCAACAGTGTAGGAGGGTTCCCCTTTCTCCGCATCCTCGCCAGCATCTGTCATTTCCTGACTTGTTAATTTTAGCCATTCTGACTGGTGTGAGGTGATATCTCATTGTGGTTTTGATTTGTATTTCCCTGATGCCGAGTGATGTGGAGCACTTTTTCATGTGTCTGTTGGCCATCTGGATGTCTTCTTTGCAGAAATGTCTGTTCATGTCCTCTGCCCATTTCTTGATTGGATTATTTGTTCTTTGGGTGTTGAGTTTGCTAAGTTCTTTATAGATTTTGGACACTAGCCCTTGATCTGATATGTCGTTTGCAAATATCTTCTCCCATTCTGTCAGTTGTCTTTTGGTTTTGTTAACTGTTTCCTTTGCTGTGCAAAAGCTTTTGATCTTGATGAAATCCCAATAGTTCATTTTTGCCCTTGCTTCCCTTGCCTTTGGCGATGTTCCTAGGAAGACGTTGCTGCAGCTGAGGTTGAAGAGGTTTCTGCCTGTGTTCTCCTCAAGGATTTTGATGGATTCCTTTCTCACATTGAGATCCTTCATCCATTTTGAGTCTATTTTCATGTGTGGTGTAAGGAAATGATCCAATTTCATTTTTCTGCATGTGGCCGTCCAATTTTCCCAACACCATTTATTGAAGAGGCTGTCTTTTTTCCATTGGACATTCTTTCCTGCTTTGTCGAAGATTAGTTGACCATAGAGTTGAGGGTCTATTTCTGGGCTCTCTATTCTGTTCCATTGATCATGTGTCTGTTTTTGTGCCAGTACCATGCTGTCTTGATGACAGCTTTGTAATAGAGCTTGAAGTCCGGAATTGTGATGCCACCAACTTTGGCTTTCTTTTTCAATATTGCTTTGGCTATTCGAGGTCTTTTCTGGTTCCATATAAATTTTAGAATTATTTGTTCCATTTCTTTGAAAAAAATGGGTGGGATTTTGATAGTGATTGCATTAAATGTGTAGATTGCTTTAGGTAGCATAGACATTTTTGCAATATTTGTTCTTCCAATCCAGGAGCATGGAACATTTTTCCATTTCTTTGTGTCTTCCTCAATTTCTTTCATGAGTCCTTTATAGTTTTCTGAGTATAGATACTTAGCCTCTTTGGTTAGGTTTTTTCCTAGGTATCTTATAGTTCTGGGTGCAATTGTAAATGGGATTGACTCCTTAATTTCTCTTTCTCCTGTCTTGTTGTTGGTGTAGAGAAATGCAACAGATTTCTGTGTATTGATTTTATATCCTGACACTTTACTGAATTCCTGTACAAGTTCTAGCAGATTTGGAGTGGAGTCTTTTGGGTTTTCCACATATAGTATAATATAATCTGCGAAGAGTGAAAGTTTGACTTTTTCTTTATGGATTTGGATGCCTTTAATTTCCTTTTGTTGTCTGATTGCTGAGGCTAGGACTTCTAGTACTATGTTGAATAGCAGTGGTGATAATGGACATCCCTGCCGTGTTCCTGACCTTAGCGGAAAAGCTTTCAGTTTTTCTCCATTGAGAATGATGTTTGCGGTGGGTTTTTCATAGATGGCTTTGATAATATTGAGGTATGTGCTCTCTATCTGTACACCTTGAAGAGTTTTGATCAGGAAGGGATGCTGTACTTTGTCAAATGCTTTTTCAGCATCTATGGAGAGTATCATATGGTTCTTGTTCTTTCTTTTATTAATGTGTTGTATCACATTGATTGATTTGCGGATGTTGAACCAACCTTGCAGCCCTGGAATAAATCCCACTTGGTCGTGGTGAATAATCCTTTTAATGTACTGTTGAATCCTATTGGCTAGTATTTTGGTGAGAATTTTTGCATCTGTGTTCATCAAGGATATTGGTCTGTAGTTCTCTTTTTTGATGGGATCCTTGTCTGGTTTGGGGATCAAGGTGATGCTGGCCTCATAAAATGAGTTTGGAAATTTTCCTTCCATTTCTATTTTTTGGAACAGTTTCAGGAGAATAGGAATTAATTCTTCTTTAAATGTTTGGTAGAATTCCCCCGGGAAGCCATCTGGCCCTGGGCTTTTGTTTGTTTGGAGATTTTTGATGACTGTTTCAATCTCCTTACTGGTTATGGGTCTGTTCAGGTTTTCTATTTCTGCTTCTGGCTATGATGGATTAGTGTGCAGCTGACCAAACACAAAGCCGAGAACACGAGAGAAATTCAAAGGACCTCCATTTCTGGTCTTATCCCACTCTGAGGCCTCCAGGGGTCACCAGCTGAAGACGTACCTGACATCCTCGTGATCTAAACACTTGGGAACCCTGACCTGTTTTTGCTCTTGGCAGTGCCGTATGTGGGAGCTCAGCCTCAGGGCACTGTTTCAAGGCGTTGATCTCGGAGACAGCCTTCAACACTGCCCGTGTATGGCTCTCATGCCCTGTGAAGGGTGATGGGGAGGTGGCGCCCTGTCACAGGGTTCTGGTCCAATCTCTGCTGTTAACAGCCCATTTGACCTACTCCCAGGGACACGAGTATGTTGGTCCTTTCTCCAGGGCGAGGTCAGGACACCACACACACCTCCCTGCCCCCAGTGACTCAGAGGAAACCCACACTCTCAACCAACTGGTTGTGGTAGTTTATATGTCTCTAGGAATGCATCCATTTCTTCCAAATTGTCAAATTTGTTGGCGTAGAGTTGCTCATAGTATGTTTTTATAATTGTTTGTATTTCTTTGGTGTTGGCTGTGATCTCTCCTTTTTCATTCATGATTTTATTTATTTGGGTCCTTTCTCTTTTCTTTTTGATAAGTCTGGCCAGGGGTTTATCAATCTTATTAATTCTTTCAAAGAACCAGCTCCTAGTTTCGTTGATTTGTTCTATTGTTATTTTGGTTTCTATTTCATTGATTTCTGCTACGATTTTATGATTTCTCTTCTCCTGCTGGGTTTAGGCTTTCTTTCTTGTTCTTTCTCCAGATCCTTTAGGTGTAGGGTTAGGTTGTGTACCTCAGACCTTTCTTGTTTCTTGAGAAAGGCTTGTACTGCTATATATTTTCCTCTCAGGACTGCCTTTGCTGTGTCCCACAGATTTTGAATACCTGTGTTTTCATTATCATTTGTTTCCATGAATTTTTTCAATTCTTCTTTAATTTCCTGGTTGACCCATTCATTCTTTAGAAGGATGCTGTTTAGCCTCCATGTATTTGGGTTCTTTCCAAATTTCCTCTTGTGATTGAGTTCTAGCTTCAGAGCATTGTGTTCTGAAAATATGCAGGGAATGATCCCAATCTTTTGATACCAGTTGAGACCTGATTTAGGACCGAGGATGTGATCTATTCTGGAGAATGTTCCATGTGCACTAGAGAAGAATGTGTATTCTCTTGCTTTGGGATGAAATGTTCTGAATATATCTGTGATGTCCATCTGGTCCAGTGTGTCATTTAAGGCCTTTATTTACTTGTTGATCTTTTGCTTGGATGATCTGTCCTTTTCAGTGAGGGGAGTGTTAAAGTCCCCTACTATTATTGTATTATTGTTGATGTGTTTCTTTGATTTTGTTATTAATTGGTTTATATAGTTGGCTGCTCCCACGTTAGGGGCATCAGTATTTAAAATTGTTAGATCTTCTTGTTGGACAGTTCCTTTGAGTATGATATATTGTCCTTCCTCATCTCTTATTATAGTCTTTGGCTTAAAATCTAATTGATCTGATATAAGGATTGCCACTCCACCTTTCTTCTGATGTCCATTAGCATGGTAAATTGTTTTCCACCCCCTCACTTTAAATCTGGAGGTGTCTTCGGGTCTAAAATGAGTTTCTTGTAGGCAGCATATTGATGGGTTTTGTTTTTTTATCCATTCTAATACCCTGTGTCTTTTGATTGGGGCATTTAGCCCATTAACATTCAGGGTAACTATTAAGAGGTATGAATTTAGTGCCATTGTATTGCCTGTAAGGTGACTGTTATTGTATCTTGCCTCTGTTCCTTTCTGATCTACTACTTTTAGGCTCTCTGCTTAGAGGACCCCTTTCAATATTTCCTGTAGAGCTGGTTGCTGTTTCCAAATTCTTTCAGTTTTTGTTTGTCCTGGAAGCTTTTTATCTCTCCTTCTATTTTCAATGATAACCTAGCTGGATATAGTATTCTTGGCTGCATGTTTTTCCTCTCTTAGTGCTCTGAATATATCATGCCAGCTCTTTCTGGCCTGCCAGGTCTCTGTGGATAAGTCCGCTGCCAATCTAATATTTTTACCTTGTATGTCACAGACTTCTTTTTCCAGTCTGCTTTCAGGATTTTCTCTTTGTCACCAAGACTTGTAAATTTTACTATTAGGTGACAGGGTGTGGACCTATTCTTATTGATTTTGAGGGGGGTTCTCTGCACCTCCTGGATTTTGATGCTTGTTCCCTTTGCCATATTAGGAAAGTTCTCTACAATAATTCTTTCCAATATACCTTCTTCTCCCCTCTCTCTTTCTTCTTCTTCTGGAATCCCAATTATTCTAATGTTTTTTGTCTAATGGTGTCACTTATCTCTCAAATTCTCCCCTTGTGGTCCAGTAGCTGTTTGTCCCTCTTTTGCTCAGCTTCTTTATTCTCTGTCATTTGTCTTCTATATCGCTAATTCTTTCTTCTGCCTCATTTATCCTAGCAATTAGAGCCTCCATTTTTTATTGCACCTCATTAATAGCTTTTTTGATTTCAACTTCATTAGATTTTAGTTCTTTTATTTCTCCAGAAAGGGCTTTTATCTCTCCAGAGAGGGTTTCTCTAATAACTTCCATACCTTTTTTGAGCCTGGCTAGAACTTTGAGAATCGGCATTCTGAACTCTGTATCTGACATATTACCAATGTCTGTATTAATTAGGTCCCTAGCCTTCAGTACTGCCTCTTGTTCTTTTTTTTGTGGTGAGTTTTCCCCCTTGTCATTTTGTCCAGATAAGAGTATATGAAGGAGCAAATAAAATACTGAAAGGGTGGCAAAGACCCCAGGAAAATGCGCTTTTACCGAATCAAAAGAGACCCCAAATTGTGGGAGGGAGAAAGGGGATAAAAAGAAGTTAAGAAAAAAAATTTTAAAAAGAAAACAAATAAAGAAAAAATATAAAAAAGAAAAAAATATATATATATATATTAGATAAGCTAGTTAGAAAACGTTAAAAAGGGAAGGTTAAAAGTTCAAAAAAAATTAGTAGAAGAAAAAAATAAATTAAATTAAAAAAAAATTAAATTAACCGCAAGACTAAAGAATCATGGGGAGAAAGCCATGAGTTCCATGCTTTGCTTTCTCCTCCACTGGAATTCTGCTGCTCTGCTTGGTAGGTGAACTTTGTCTTGGCTGGATTTCTTGTTGATCTTCTGGGGGAGGGTCCTGTTGTAGTTATTCTCAAGTGTCTTTGCCCGAGGCAGAATTGCACTGCCCTTACCAGGGGCCGGTCTACATAGTAGGGGCCAGGGTAAGTAATCTGCTCAGGTTCGCCTTTGGGAGCTTTTGTCCCCTGAACGCTTCCATAGAGTTCCGGAGGACTGGAATGAAAATGGCGGCCTCCCATTCTCTGGCCCAGAGGAGCCGATAGCTTGGGGCCCCACTCCTCAGTGCGCCCTCAGAGAATAGAGGCCAATTACTCCCATTTTCCTGGCCTCTGGCCATGCTTTGAGCTCACCTAGCCTGTGATCGGTTCAAGGTAACCCCGAGCTGAGAGCTCACTCTCCAGCTCTGTCTCTGTAGCTGGCTTCCCCAGTCTAATACCTGTGAGCTCTGTGACACTCAGACACCCCCGATCCTTCTGTGACCCTGCGGGACCTAGGGCCACGCTGGCCTCCTGTGGGTTTCACCCCGGTTTAGCCTCTGGAGCTATGTCCCTCATTGGAGCAGACTTTTAAAAGTCCTGATTTTGTGCTCCATCGCTCCGCCATTTGCCTGGAGCCAGCCCCTCCCCGCCGCGGTCTATCTTCCCAATGCTTTGGATTCACTTCTCCACCGGTCCTACCTTTCAGAAAGTAGTCAATTTTCTGTTTCTAGAATTTCTGTTCTTCCTCTCTTCGATCTCCTGCTGGACTTGTAGGTGTTTGCAATGGTCTGATAAGCTATCTAGCTGATCTCCTGCTACCTGATGTAGTCTCAGCCTGCTACTTCTCTGCCATCTTCAGTTTTGTATTTTCTACTAAAAGTTATATACCACAATTAGTTTGGTTGCCTAGATTTTTATAACTTAAGACTATATTTCCTTTACCAAACTAATTGGGGCAGTTGATTTTTTTTTAATATATAATCCTGAATTTGTACATATAATACAGTCTTTATCCATTTGATTATGTTAAACTTAAACTATCAAAAAATTCTATGCTAGGGCACCTGGGTGGCTCAGTGGGTTAAGCTTCTGCCTTCGGCTCAGGTCATGATCCCAGGGTCCTAGGATCGAGCCCCGTATCGGGCTCTCTGCTCAGCGGTGAGCCTGCTTCCTCCTCTCTCTCTGCCTGTCTCTCTGCCTACTTGTGATCTCTGTCTTTCAAATAAATAAATAAAATCTTTAAAAAAAATTCTATGCTAAACAAACAGTATGTTTTATATTTAGCAATTATATACTAAACATGTAGATCATTGGTATCTTTCATTAAGCAGTGTTCTTTTCACTATTTCTATGATCATGGTCAATGAAGTTTTCTTTATGCTAAGTGAAAAGTAGAAATAGTCATTTTGTTTTATCCTCTTATATGTTTGAAAAGTCTCTATATCAATATGGTCTCTGATTTTATCCTCTTGTAGGTTTGAAAAGTCTCTATATAAATAGAGTCTCTAATTTCCAAATCCTTTCTTGCATGTTTACTTGTGTATTTCCCAACATACCTTATTAAAAGCATGAAGTGGAAAAACCCTTGTATTAACCTCAATATATCATACAGCTTGTGTGGTACAAATAATTTTTCAATACTCAGCAATTGCTGGTATTTGCTTCTTGTCTCAATATGGAACATTTTAAAATCATAAATATTTAGCAGTGCATTTCCAGACATTTATTTATTTAAATATTTTGAACTGAATTCAGATGGCATTTTAATATATTTTTATACAAGAGATTTGAATATTTTTTTATTTTTATTTAACGTCTATGTATGTTAATCTGTTTCACTTATTATAAGTTAAGGAATAAAGAATTTTGCTTTGACTTATATCTGTAATTTGGTCTTTAAAAATAATCTGTGAAACAATATACTCAGGAAGGCAACTTAGTATACTAGATTATAGGTTTGAGGTCAGACAAATTTAGATTTTTTTTCTTTAAGTTTACTAATAAAAACCTGAGACATCTCAAAACATGTTACTCAATATTTCTAATTCCCAAATCCTCATCTGTAAACTAGAAATGATGACACATATTCCACAGGTTGTTTTGAATATTAAATGAGATTATTTATAAAGCAATTATCAGGGTCTTATCATTTACTAAACACTAAATAGACTCTATCAATTATCAATAATCATGTTAATAAGTTGGATATGTTTAAATGCAAGATAAGACTGTGTGGCTGGTGAAATAGCATGTGTAGCACAAGTGAATAAAAGGGTGTATCTGCTTCACACAAGCTTATTCAGAATGACTTTGGCTTTGCTTTACTGCAGTAGTTCTTTGTTCATGCTTCTACTCTAGATCATAGAGTATATTACAATTAAGTACTGCAGTTTTTATCCTGATAAACAGTAGGTATCTTTTCCCTCATGTGTACTCATGACCCATTGATTAGAACTTGGAACAAAACATTTGCTGAGGGAATAAATATGTGAGTGAGTTTGACTTAAAACTATGAATAGTGGACCATCAATTAAGCAGAAACCAAGAAGAAGCAGTATCTGGGTTGTACAGAACTTTTTGGAAATAAGGAATTCATTTTGGATTGCTGTGTTTGAGGAACAAGCAGGAGAATAGTGCATAAAGTCAATCAAACAAATGGAATTCATGCTTGAAGCACTGTGAGTGGTTGGGCAAAAGGATACATTTGAATGCCATTATCAAAGCAACTATAATTAAAGAAATAGAAGTAAATTAGATTTCAGAAGGAATGTATTCTTTAAGGAGATCTAAGAGACATAAAAATAGCTTTAGGGAATCATATACTTCAGCCATAGGTAGAGAAAGGGAGTAAAACAGGAAATCAGATTAAGACCAGATTGATAGGAAAGGGAAACAGAAGCAAATCAGTGTCACTCACATAAGGCAACAGAATGTACCAAGGAGACACTAGTTAACTCTGGTATCAGACACACAATTTTGGTAATGTAAGAAGTTAAAAGAGACAACAAGGGCACCTGGTGGCTCAGTAGGTTAAGCTTTTGCCTTTGGCTCAGATCATGATCTCAGGGTCCCCATCCGGCTCTCTGCTCAGCGGAGAGCCATCTTCCCCCTCTCTCTCTGCCTGCCTCTCTGCCTACTTGTGATCACTCTCTGTCAAATAAATAAATAAAATCTTAAAACAAAAAAAAGGAGAGAGAGCGCAAGCGAGACAACAGTATTTTGCATGTGAAAGAAATGACTGCTAAAACTTTGTTGAGTTGATTTAGTGATTACTGATGAACACAGTGTTAGTATAAGCTGGAGGAAAAGTGGGAGATAAGAAGAGTGAGTAAGTATACTTTTTGCTTAGAGTACAGTGGTAAATACAAAGAGAAATGACTCTAAAATAATTATGAAGTTGAATGGTGAAGCGACTATGTATATTGATATAACAAGGGAGAGAGCTAACTTGCTTATTGAAAATTAATTACTATAACATGGCTACATTGTAGAAAGGAAATGAAGGAATTAAGAGCACTTCTTGAGAATTTAATAATGAAAAGTAGCAAGGGCATAGGTTTTGATAGAAATTACATGCTAGGAAGTAATGGGTAGTGATATCATATGCTGAATTAGGAATAAATTATTTAGGAAATTCATAATAGATTAATGGCCTTTGAGGCATTTGAAAGTGAAGAGGATCAGCATGGGATATGGGTATTGAAAATGGATATATTGAGAACTCTCTAAGAATTGAAATATAAGCTTCAGAGTTGAATTTTAGGATTTGTAGACTATATTGAGAAACCTAGATGAAAATAGCAAGACCCTGGAAAATTTCCTGAATCTCTTATCTACCAAAGGTAAATTACAAGCTTTACTGCATAAGATTATTATCGGATTTTTATGAAATATTTTTAAGGAAACTATACTGATTGAAATGTGCAGAATAAATAAAACAGAACAAAATGTTTTGTTTCTGTGATACAATGTATGTAATACATGTTTGCAATAATTCACTGGTAACTCTAAAGTAAAAATCAGAAAGGAAAGGATTAAAAAAAACAAAGAATAATAATGGGTAGTTAGGAAATTCAATATGAAATTGATGCATGTGAGAAAAAAGAAAAAGCTTGGTGGCTGTTGTTATAAAAAAGAAGTCTAAACAAGATAATTTTTAGAGGAGCAACATAAGTGTCTGGTAATATTTATCACATGGCTCTAATATCAAAGGTTGTTAAATATCAAATTTGTTCTTTTGTTGTTTCTAGGCTGTCCAAGTCCTAAAAGGTATACATGTTTGTAAAATATCTTTTCCTTCCTCCCTCCCTCCCTTTTTTCCTCCCTCCCTCCTTCTCTGTCTTCCTTTTTCTCCCTCTATTTCTTTCTTTCTTTTTTTTTAGCAACTGATATGGAAGAAAGTATACCAAAATATGAATGATGTTAAAAGATCTAGTGGAGGGGCGCCTGGGTGGCTCAGTGGGTTAAGCCGCTGCCTTCAGCTCAGGTCATGATCTCAGAGTCCTGGGATCGAGCCCCGCATCGGGCTCTCTGCTGTCTAGGGGAGCCTGCTTCCTCCTCTCTCTGCCTGCCTCTCTGCCTGCTTGTGATCTCTCTGTCAAATAAATAAATAAAATCTTAAAAAAAAAAAAAAGATCTAGTGGAGACATCATCCTTGCACTTTTTTGTTTTAAACATGTAATTGTTTTATTGCTAACAATGGAGTTCTATTATAATGTATTTTTTTTTAAAGATTTTATTTATTTATTTGACAGAGAGAAATCACAAGTAGGCAGAGAGGCAGGCAGAGAGAGAGGAGGAAGCAGGCTCCCTGCTGAGCAGAAAGCCCAATGTGGGGCTTGAACCCAGGACCTGGGATCATGACCTGAGCCGAAGGCAGCGGCTTAACCCACTGAGCCACCCAGGCGCCCCTATTATAATGTATTTTAAAATTATCTGTATAAAAATAAATACAAGGGTTACTAATGTTGCTTTATTGTATATCTGTGACTGCCCATATTTCACATCAATAAAATATATGGAATTCTGTCACATGCGATGGGAAGGGAGACACAAAGATTAATAATATAGATACAGCACTTATATTATATTCTAATGGGGAGAGGAACATGAATGATGTTCTAGACAGGAATTGGGGAAGCATGTGAAAGAAAAAGCAATGTGCTCTGTAATTCAGAGAGAACCACTTATTGTAACTTGGGGAATGCTTCATGTAGGAAGTGGCAGAAAACTTCCTTTCATTTTCTTTGTTCATTATTTGTCTTTTCTCTGTCTTCTTTTGGAATCCTTTCTCCATTTATATTTCTCCTTTTGGAACCCAATTTTGAAAATACCCCTTTTTAGCACTGGAAGGAAAGATTTCACATGGCTTAGGAAGACTTCACCACCCTTCCCTATTATCACCAGTCTTCAGTCATGATTATGAATAGGAAAACTAGTAGGCAATTCTACCCTGCATTCCTTTTGCCTATTTCAAATGTACTATGTATATGCTAATGATCAAGAACATTTCTGGGTCTGGAAAAAATTAAAGTGGGGAGAAATTTAAAAGAGGAAATTATGTAAAATTGATGAGAAAATGAGACGTGTTAATCATCACCCTTTAACTCAAAGCCCTGAATTGAATGTTACACATGTTAGGAGCAAGGTGAATCATCCTGAAAGGACAGCCAGACACACATGGTAGTCCCCTCTAAGCTGTGGTTTCAGTAACCTGTGGTAAGTGGTAGGTCCAGAAGCAGATGATCCTCTGCCATCAGAAGGTGAATAAGAATCATTCACTGAGTTGCAATGTCTCTGTCATTCACCTTACTTTGTCTAGTCACATGGGCACTTTGTCACCTCATGTCATCACAAGAATACAGAGTGAATACAGTATAATAAGATATTTTTAGAAAGAGGGAGAGACAACTTTTACATAACTTTTATTACATGTACTGTTCTATTTTATTATTAGTTATTATTGTTAATCTCTTACTGTACCCAAATTATAAGTTAAATATTATTATAGGTATGCATGTATAGGAAAAAATCAGTATGTATAGGATTCAGTACTATTCATGGTTTCAGGCATCCAGTGGGCGATTGGAACATATCCCCAGTGAATAAGGGGAGACTACCTTACTTGCAAAGGAATCTTTTGGACATTCATAAAATCAAAATTCAGAGCTAGACTAGAGTGATGTCCCATTACATTATCCTCAATCCGGGGCCACATGGCACTACTTGTCATTACAAGTTTATTATAACAAGGTTGTGTACAAATTATCCACTGCTGCCTTGCTTTGCATTGCCCTAGAATTTGATCCAGGATACTTCTACATGAAGTCCAGGTAAAGAAAACTACTTTAATAAAAATTGACCATATAAAGACTTTACCAAGTGGAGTCATAGATTAGCTATAACTTGTTAAAATTAAGACAACAGGCCTGATATGAAGTTACTTGTCCTAAACCACATATCACCATACCAAGGCTTAATTACAGCTTTGGTTCTCCAGAAATGGGATCTTAAACCACTCAATCAGGAATCACTAGTTAGGTAATCATCACTGATTGACCCCTGCCATCACCTAAAAGAACGTAACTTTGCAATAACCAACCTCCTTTTTCACCAGTATAACTTCCTTGTTCCTGTTGCTTTCTGCCTATAAATGTTTTTCATTTTGTTCACCTCCTTGGAGCTTTTTCTTATCTGCTAGATTGATGCTGCCCAATTCAAATCAGGTTTTCAAACTCTTAAAATTTTCAATATGCCTCAGTTTATCTTTTTATTTTTTTAAGATTTTATTTATTTATTTGACAGAGAGAGACCACAAGTAGGCAGAGAGGCAGGCAGAGAGAGAGGGAAGCAGGCTCCCTGCTGAACAGAAAGCCCAATGCGGGACTCCATCCCAGGACCCTGAGATCATGACCTGAGCTGAAAGCAGTGGCTTAACCCACTGAGCCACCCAGGTGCCCCACTGAGTTTATCTATTAAGAAAGCTAGTGAGGCGTCAAGGAAACTTTTCCAGGAGCCTTTACTCTGCTTTCATTTGTTTGTGTCTGTGTTGCTGTGTGTGCCTTCCAATTCCTCTGAATAAAAAACACAAAGCAGAAAAATAATTCCTGGATGAAGAAGAAAAAGAAATAATAAGGAGAAAACAGATCTTTTGAGATATGGGCTATCTTCCCTTTATCTATAATAAGCATAGGTGGAAAGACAAAGGGATCATCATTAAAATACTTAGTACTATATGACTGATAATATTCTCAATTAATTTGCCCTTTTTCTTAATTAATAACATTAATGTGAGAGATAATGCATTTACGAATGAATCATTCTGTTTTTCATTGTATTTGAAGGTTGTAGAAATGTCACCCCAAATAAGCCTCTTCAGCACAAGGGTTATTTTGAGCTGATTATTTTGAAAAACAGCAGATTAAAATAGAATAAAACAGAGTAAAAGTTACCCTTTTGTAAAACACATTTACATCAAATCTCCATTTGTAATGATACTACTAAGTACCTTCTGTACTAAGAAGGGAGGAATGACTAACTCACCAGAACCTCTTATCATAATGAAGAAAGCACAGATTTAAATCTATATAACAAATCTTACTCTTATTTACCTTCATTTATCTGGTGACCTCTCCTAATTGCACCCCTCTGTCACCTGACACACATACCTTTGTGGTTTATGCCACCCAGGAAAGGTACTCATTTTCCCTGGCCTGGGCATCTCCCATAGATGGACAGATGATAGATAGATGATATATAGATAGGGTATACATGTTAATTAACTTCTATGTTGTTTTTTTTTTCCGTCTTAATCTGTCTTTTATTATAGAGGGTCTCAGTCAAGAACTTAGAAGGTGAGAAGTAAAATTATTTTTCCTCCTCTACATATTTTACCAATGTTTTAAGTTGTAATTTTCTAAGAGATGGCAAATTATTTGCAACAAAGTACATTTCCAATAATTCTAAAGCTGTAGGGTTATACTGCTTGTGGATTCAATTTGTATATCCTTATTTTAGCCTTAATAAAACGTTTCACATTACTAATATTGGAAATCTTTTTTTTTTAATGTATCCCTGCTTGTGTAGTGATTTTAAAATGAACATGCATGCCTATGTATTCTTCATTTGGTATGAGAGTTGGCATAAACTCACCAAGATTAAAAAATATATATATAGGGAGGAGTCAAGATGGCGGAGAAGTAGCAGGCTGAGACTACTTCAGGTATCGGGAGATCAGCTAGATAGCTTATCTAAAGATTGCAAACACCTACAAATCCAATGGGAGATTGAAGAGAAGAAGAACAGCAATTCTAGAAATAGAAAATCAACCACTTTCTGAAAGGTAGGACTGGCGGAGAAGTGAATCCAAAGCGATGGGAAGATAGACCGCTGGGGGAGGGGCCGGGTCCCGGCAAGCGGCGGAGCAACGGAGCACAAAATCAGGACTTTTAAAAGTCTGTTCCGCTGAGGGACATCGCTCCAGAGGCTTAACTGGGGTGAAGCCCACGCGGGGTCAGCATGGCCTCAGGTCCCGCAGGGTCACAGAAGGATCGGGGGTGTCTGAGTGTTGCAGAGCTTACAGGTATGTGAACGGGGAAGCTGGCTACAGAGACAGAGCCAAGGAGTAAGCTCTAATCTCGGGGTTACCTTGAACTGGTCACAGGCTCAGTCCGCTCAGAGCGGGGCTGGAGGCCAGGGTGACGGGAGTAATTGGGCACTGTTCTGTGAGGGCACACTGAGGAGTGGGGCCCCGGGCTCTCGGCTCCTCCGGGCCGGAGACCGGGAGGCCGCCATCTTCATTCCCGCCCTCCAGAACTCCACGGAAAGCGCTCAGGGAACAAAAGCTCCTGAAAGCACACCCGAGCGGATTACTCAGACCGGCCCCGGGTAAGGGCGGTGCAACTCCGCCTGGGGCAAAGACTCTTGAGAATCACTACAACAGGCCCCTCCCCCAGAAGATCAACAGGAAACCCAGCCAGGACCAAGTTCACCTACCAAGGAGTGCAGTTTCAATACCAAGGAGAGCAGCGGAATTCCAGAGGAGGAGAAAGCAAAGAACGGAACTCATGGCTTTATCCCAATGATTCTTTAGCCTTGCAGTTAATTTAATTTTTTTTTCATTTTCAAAATTTTTTCTTCTTCTGCTAAATTTTTTTAACTTTTACCCTTTTCTTTTTTAACTTTTTTAACTAGT